>NC_141071.1:10654288-10729288 GCF_041138505.1 Cibotium barometz | reverse complement strand
TGACTTTACACTTTCTTAGGTGTATGTAATGCACAATTGTAAAGTTTTTTATTGTTGAAATATACAAGTGAATAGGGTGTGTGCGGGAACAAGCCCTTGGCTAGAGGCTGTAAAAGAGAATCTGTAAATGTGAGAGAACCTATGAAAAGGTGAGAAGAGGGTAGCATGAGAAGATTTAGGAGGTGTGGAGATATTCTGGGAGAGGTGGAGAGAATCAAGCAAAAGAGGTGGAGTGAATCAAGGAGAAATCAATGGGATTAGATGCTTGGATGTAAACTCTATAAATTGAGGCATTGGCCTAATGAGAATTTGCTGGTGTTTGATTATCCATGCCTACATTAAGCTATTAGTTAATTGCTCACTAATTACATCTTAATTATCATCTAATCTCTTTGTTAATGATGTTGATTCTAGCATTTGATCCACCATAGCTCATCACATTGTTGTAATTTTAACATGGTATCAGAGCCTAGCCTAGAATCCATCAATTTGTGAGCCCATTATCTTGTTAATCACCTGGCTAATTAAGATTAGTAGATAATTAATATTTTCCCCTCTTTTTTTAACTAGCCCTCTATACCCCCAGCTGGTGGAGGAGCTCTATCTCCTTACACACATCAAATTAGCCCAAATGCTTCTAGCCCAACATAGCTAACTCAGTTGTGCTCCAGCCCATTCAAGAAATACCTCAAACCGCCGGCGCAAGCTCCCAATTTTCACTGATTAAGAAGCGCCATTTTTCTGAAGGAGATCTCAGATCTACACTCACTCAAGGTGAATCAGTCTAATTCCTCTTACCCCCAGGGGTTTTCAAGATGCTCTACAAGTTGGTGAAGTCAGACTTTGATTTGATCAAGTCTACAGTGAGATCCAAGCAAGCTCTTGATCAAATCTGCAGGTGACTTTGGTAAAACAGAGATTAAGCATTCAATGTTTGGTCAAATCTTGTGTTTCTTGGCTTAATCCTCTACTAGACTGATTGCTATTGGCTGCCTTGAAAGAATTTGAGCTCATTTGAACTCAAGGCCTTAGATCTGGGCTCCCCGCATAGTCTGTTTTCTGCACACACAACAGAAGATTAATTTGCTAATCACTGATTAATCAATGCTAATCACTATATTTTGGTGCAATTGAGGGTTCAAATTAACCATTAGGTATCTGATACGGATCCCTATAACTTCAAATTGCAATTCGGAGATGGTTTGATATTCCAACCATTCCGTACAAATTGGTTACCCTTGATTTAATGTAATTTCTTATGATTTTATGCTGATAAATCTGTTGTAATCATCTCCTAAACACCTGATTGAGTTGTAAAAGAGTAGACACTGCCCTTGAATCTTGAAATTGGATCGAGGTAAGACCCCCTTCACATCATCATGAGTACAACACAAGAGATAGCCAAATTTAATGGGGAGCAGTTTTACACATGGCAGACAAAAACCATGTATCTGCTAGGAAAAATCTGTGGGGACTAGTTGAGGGAAGAGATGAATGCCCAGAGGTGCGAGGGAAAAATGAGTGGAAGAGCAGGAATGAAAAAGCATTGGGACTTATTGCACTCAGTTTAAATGATGAAATCATTCATCACGTCACAGGGATACAATGGGCAAAAGATGCATGGGATGAACTCAATAAATTATTTGGCACACAAGCTAAAAATTCAAAGATAAATCTGTTAATACAATTCTACAAATTGGATATGAAGGAAAGTGAACCTTTAATCACACACTTGAACAGATATAAAAGCATTAAGCAACAACTGGCAGCTATTGGCAAAAAGGTAGAAGATGATGAGGCTCTAGCAGTGCTTCTGAAGAGTGTGGACAAAGGTGAATATGAAAATATTGTAGAAACACTAAAGAATGTACCTGAATCGAAGCTACACGAGATAGAAGGAGCTCTACTAGAGCAAGAGAGAAGAGGCAAAGAGAAGAAATGGCTCGACTCAACAACAGGAGAAGAAAAAGCATTCTTCACCTGAGAAGAAAAAGCATTCTTCACCCGAGGAGGATTCTCTCGAGGACGAGGACAAGGAAGAGGCAGAGTAGGAGGAAGGACCTTCACTTGCCACAACTGTGGAAAGCTAGGACACATGGCAAGAGACTGCTACAACAAACCCAGTGGAGAAGGAACGACATCGGCAAACTTCATGGAGGCTCCTAAGGAAGAAGAGTCGGATCATCTTTTCTGAGAGAGAGAAACCCCACAACCCAATGTAACCTGCCCCAACAGAGTAAAACCACCTCTGAGCCACCGATGATGTAGGCCATGTGGTAGATGTATGTGTGAGCACTTTAGTCAAGGGGTCAGGGGCACTTATAGTAGCCTTGGACACATAGAGAGAGAGTGTGTCAAGGACTATGAGTTTAGGGACTTGAGGCACTGGTCGCGGACTATCAAGTAAGAGGGAAACTTGGTATAGGGTTAAAGTGTGCTAGGAGTATTCACTCGAGGGGAGGTGTTGAAATATACAAGTGAATAGGGTGTGTGCGGGAACAAGCCCTTGACTAGAGGCTGTAAAAGAGAATCTGTAAATGTGAGAGAACCTGTGAAAAGGTGAGAAGAATCTACTGGGAGAGAATAAAGGGTAGCATGAGAAGATTTAGGAGGTGTGGAGATATTCTGGGAGAGGTGGAGAGAATCAAGCAAAAGAGATGGAGTGAATCAAGGAGAAATCAATGGGATTAGATGCTTGGATGTAAACTCTATAAATTGAGGCATTGGCCTAATGAGAATTTGCTGGTGTTTGATTATCCATGCCTACATTAAGCTATTAGTTAATTGCTCACTAATTACGTCTTAATTATCCATGCCTACATTAAGCTAATAGTTAATTGCTCACTATTTACGTCTTAATTATCGTCTAATCTCTTTGTTAATGATGTTGATTCTAGCATTTGATCCACCATAGCTCATCACATTGCTGTAATTTTAACATTTATCAAGTCATAGTAATATTCAGGATGCACTATGGTTCTCAAAAATAAAAGTTAGCAACATGATATTGATTCATTTCCTATGTTTATAATGCCAAGTGCTATTCAAAATCTATATAAACTGACTCATCAATTATAGTCCACTTGATTGCTAGTGTGAACATGTGCTTCCAAATTTACATCATGGCTAGGTGGCCACACCTTTAACTTGATTAAAAGGGTGGGTGGAGTATAATTAATATGCTTGAACCTAGAAGTAGAGACATAAAGTTGTTAGAAGGGTGGGTGGGGTATAATTAATATGATTGAAGCTAGAAGTAGAATCATAAAGTTGTTACTTATCGAATAGTTGTCGAAAGTCACATGGTATCTACCTTTGTTTTGAAACAAACAAAGTTTTTTTCCACCAACAAATTCATTCATCTCTTGAAAGTTTAAGAGTTTCCAACAAAGTTTGGATCTATTAATGTATACCTTCATCTCTTGAAACTTCACTTCAACTTATTAAAAGTTTAAACATGTAAACAAATATACATTTCATATTGTTTGGCTGGGTGTTAAACCTACATTGTCGACCAATCACCCCTCCACCACATTACCATAGTGCTAAGAGTATGATTATCCAAATGGATTTTATTCAAGGGGCCCCTATAAAAATATTATTACATAGAGTTACAAATTGTTAAGTATGAAAATGCAAAACTCATGAAACAACTCGTGATTGTTGGTTGAGCACCATCAACCATTAATGGCCAAAGTTTCAAATCATGGGAATAAGCCCTTAGAGGTGCAAAACCACCTCTCATGAGACACATGCAACATGGCACATGTTCCATCTCATAAAAGCCATATAAATCAACTTTGTGAATGGCAACCATCCTTCAAAGACATTTCCTCTGGGATTCAAACTTCTAACAATAGGGGACTAAAAGTGCAGCTTTGCACAAACAAGTTTTGAGATTTGAGGTACATGGTTGGGCACATATATGGACTTTGAGAGGGAAAGTGACAACAGGAGCCCAAGCCTAGGCCATCGGTAACTACTATTAAACAAGGTACAGATACCCATTTGCAAACGGGTATCCTGCCACTCTGTAAAGTTTTATTGTAAATAATAACTATACTTACACAAACAGTAAATGCTGATCAAAACACATCGACACCGAATCCAAAATTTGGGGGGGGGGGGGGAAACCTCCCAGACGAGAAATGCTAATGAAAGCATATGCACACCAAATCTAAAATTTGAAAGTGGTCAAAAAAATACATAGAAAATCCCTTGAGAGGGGACCAAAATAAAAGTAAAAAGGCATTAATTGAGGTAAGGGTGAGGCCCGTGATGGGGTGGATCGTATCAAACCGGCCATATACATACGATCGGCATATATATATATCACAGGAACTTTTTACGCACCTCACATGCGCGTAAACACTCACCAAGAAAAAAAAAATCGCCTCCGTGGGCCAGCTCAGCATGTGCCAGCTGGATGGATAGTGATTGGCGCCGGTTCAATCACGAGCTCTCTTCTTGGCTCGCAGGCGGTCGCAGTGTACCCCCCCCCAAAAAAAAAAAAAAAAAAAAAAAACCGCGGCTTTACGTATATTAAATACCCGGAAAATCTACTCTAGTTTCGAAATTGTTTTTTAAATTATTTTTGCAGCTCTTAAATCTGATGAAAAAGGTATGCAATTCAAAATTCAAATTTAGGAATTACTAGGGAGATAAATTTTCTCACAAGTAAGGTTCCTTTTTTTTTTCCCTCGCTTGTATGGCTCACCTATTTTAGTATTTAAGAAGTCCTTTGACAAATATATACTTTATGTTTCATTGGTGAAAACCCTCCAAAAAATTCGGTACATTTAGAAAAAATTGAAGGTATTTAGAACTAAAACCACCCAAAGCTTAGAAATATCAAACCTTAAACTTTGATTTTTGCAAGTGATTTTAATTTTAAACCTTTAACTTTGATTTTTGCAAGTCTCAACGATACCTGGGTTTCCTTCACAAATTGAAATGTTTGAAATTGGAAATTTGGACATAGCCTACATTGATCTAGATGGATATTTTTTTTCTCAATGCCATCTCATGTGTAAGAGACTTTGGCCTTAAGCCTTGAAAGTTGAAACCTTGAAATTTGAAACCTTGAAAACATATGTTGAACAGTTCAAAGAAGGAGGGGATGTTTGCCTTTCAAAAATGACGAATTTTCTCACACACTTCAACACATCACAAAACTTAGAGCCTTGTTGAAAACTTTGAGCTAGAATAAAACTAAAAGCCCATAATTTTGTACATTTATTAAAATTAGATACTATAATTTATAGCTAAAAACAAAAATGTTACAAGTCCATTGTATATAGTAGTGAACATTGCGCGGTCCTTCTCTAAACTTTACACGTATTTGGCAATGGGAGTGCCTAAAAAACAAGCCATCAAAAATGAAGCCTACTCCTCATGATGCTTATGTGGACACTAAAATGGATCCAGTTGACATTTTCTGTGCAGGGTGGATCATATTTACAAAATTCATGTTTCTCAACAAATCATAAAGCTTATTATGTCTACAAAATTTTATGAGGTTGTCTCAAAAATGTGCATTTTTTCTAATTGAATATCCTGAAGGTTTTTATAGTTTTTTTTGAAATTGAGGGAACGATTTCTGTTGGTGAAGATGAGAATCTTGCATGTCCATCATATAAGGTTTTTAGTGAGAGCTTAGGAGATTTACAAACTAGCTGGCTAGAACCGGATTTATGAAAGGAATCCATTTTTTCTCCTCAATCTTGTTAAATTTGCAGCAATGTGATGAGCTATGGTGGATCAAATGCAAGAATCAACATCATTAACAAAGAGATTAGACAATGATTAAGATACGATTAGTGAGCAATTAATTGATAGCTTAATGTAGGCATGGATAATCAAAAACCAGCAAATTCTCATTAGGCCAATGCCTCAATTTATAGAGTTTACAGCCAAGCATCTAATCCCACTGATTTCTCCTTGATTCACTCCACCGCTTTTGCTTGATTCTCTCCACCTCTTCCCAGAATATCTCCACACATCCTAAATCTTCTCATGCTACCCTTTATTCTCTCCCAATAGATACCTCTCACCTTTTCACAGCTTCTCACTCAATTACAGATTCTCTTTTATAGCCTCTTGCTAAGGGCTTGTTCCCGCACACACCCTATTCACTTGTATATTTCAACACCTCCCCTCAAGTGAATAATCCTAGCACACCTGGACCCTATACCAAGTTTCCCTCTTACTTGGTAGCCCGCGACCAGTGCCTCAAGTCCCTAAACTCATAGTCCTTGACACGCTCTCTCTCTCTATGTGTCCAAGGCTACTACAAGTGCCCGTGACCTTGACTAAAGTGCTCACACATGCATCTACCACATGGCCTACATCATCGGTGGCTCAGAGGTGGTTTTACTCTATTGGGGCAGGTTACATTGGGTTGTGGCGTTTCTCTCTCTTTCTCTCTCTCTCTCTCTCTGAAAAGATGATCTGACTCCACTTCCCTAGGAGTCTCCATGAAGTTTGCCGCCGATGTCGTTCCTTCTCCACTGGGTTTGCTGTAGCAGTCTCTTGCCATTCATGAGAATCCTCCTCGGGTGAAGAATGCTTTTTCAGCTATTGAGTCCAGCCATTTCTTCTCTTTGACCTTGGTCTCTTGCTCTAGTAGAGCTCCTTCTATCTCGTGCAACTTCAGTTCAGATACATTCTTTAAGGTGGCGACAATGTTTTCATATTCACCTTTGTCCACACTCTTTAGAAGCACTGCTAGTGCCTCATCATCTTCTGCCTTCTTGCCAATGGCTACCAGTTGATGCTTAATGCTTTTGTATTTGTTCAAGTGTGTGATTAAAGGTTCACTTTCCTTCATATCAAGTTTGTAGAATTGTATTAACAGATTTATCTTTGAATTTTTTTGCTTGAGTGCCAAATAATTTATTGAGTTCATCCCATGCATCTTTTGCCCATTGTATCCCTGTGATGTAATGAATGATTTCATCATTTAAACTAAGTGCGATGAGTCCTAATGCTTTCTCATTCCTGCTCTTCCACTCATTTTCCCCACTTACCTCTGGGCATTCATCTCTTCCCTCAACTAGCCCCCACAGATTTTTCCTCATGAGCAAATACATGGTTTTTGTTTACCATGTATAAAACTGCTCTCCATTAAATTTGGCTATTTCTTGTGCCGTGCTCATGATGATGTGAAGGGGGTCTTACCTCTTAATCCAATTTCAAGATTCAAGGGTAATGTCTACCCTTTTACAACTCAATCTGGTGTTTAGGTGATGATTACAACAGGAACATAAATTCACCAGAAATTACATGAAGCCAAGGGTAACAAATCTGTACTGAATGGTTAGAGTATCAAACCGTCTCCAAATTGTAATATGAAGCTATAGGGATCTGTATCAGATACCCAATGGTTAATTTGAACCCTCAATTGCACCAACATACAGTGATTAGTACAAATTAATCATTGATTAGCAAAATAATCCTTTGTTTTGTGTGCAAAAAATAGTGTATGCATACGGGGAGGCCAGATTTGAGGCCTTAGAGTTCAATGAGCTCAACTCCTTTCAAAGCCATCAATAGCAGTTAGTCTAGTAGAGGATTAAGCCAAGAAACACAAGATTTGACCAAACACTGAGAATGCTTAATCTCTGTTTTACCGAAGTCATCTGTAGAGCTTGATTCCACTTCTCCTTGAGGAATTTCACAAATCTGACATCACCAGCATGTAGAGCACCCTTGAAAACCCCTACGGCCAAGAGGAATTAAACCAATTGCTTCTAGTGGAGAGAAGATCTCAGTTTTGCTTCCAAAAATAGGCGCTTGAAAAATCGCAAAAATTTGCAGCTGCAGCAGCAGCCGGCGGTTTGACGATTTGAGAAGATGGGCTTATGCGTGGGGAGTATGGCTAAGTGGGGCTAGAGGCTTGAAGCCTATTGTTAAGCCTGGAGGGAGATCAAGCCCCTCCACCAGCTGGGGATACAGAGGCTATTGAAAAGAAGAGCTAAAAAAACTTGATTATTTTCTAATCCTAATTAACTAGGTGATTAGCAAGATAATGAGCTCATAAATTTGATGGATTCTAAGCTAGGCTCTGATACCATGTTAAATTGCAGCAATGTGATGAGCTATGGTGGATCAAATGCAAGAATCAACATCATTAACAAAGAGATTAGACGATGATTAAGATGCGATTAGTAAGCAATTAACTGATAGCTTAATGTAGGCATGGATAATCAAAAACCAATAAATTCTCATTAGGCCAATGCCTCAATTTATAGAGTTTACATCCAAGCATCTAATCCCACTGATCTCTCCTTGATTCACTCTCTCCACCTCTTCCCAGAATATCTCCACACATCTTAAATCTTCTCATGCTACTCTTTATTTTCTCCCAGTAGATACCTCTCACCTTTTCACAGCTTCTCACTTATTTACAGATTCTCTTTTACAGCCTCTTGCTAAGGGCTTGTTCCCGCACACATCCTATTCACTTGTATATTTCAACAAATCTTGCTTGCCCAATGTCATTACCATGCGCTATCTCTCGTCCATTTCCCCGCCCACTGCTTGAAGCAAGGTTCGGGAAAAGACAAGTTCACTTTATCTTGGAGCCTGGTCAACTTTTGGAAAATCTGCCTCATCTTGAGAGGAGAAGGAAAAATGCCACCTTGTGAAAACTTCAAATGATTGTTTCCAAATGGCCCCTATTGCAGGTTTGGCCAAAAATGCTAAGTGATCTCAAATATATTTGCCTTGTGTATTGAATATTGGAATTACATTGTCGCCAAGGCGGTAGCCTCGTGGATAAGACTTTGGACTTTCTATGAGAGGTCATGGGGTCAAATCCTCTTAGGGACACCTTAAACTAAGGGTGTGTTCGCGTGCAAGTAGACACATAAGCTACCATCCTCATACCTTAGGCTGTCATTGTTTGATCTTCTTGGAGCTTGCTTCCAGCGTCCTCTTCGACAATCTTGCGATGACAGCCTACGTACAATAATGCTTGCCCTTCAAGCTCACGCTCTGGAGGATCAGGGGCGATGGTTGCCATGGACATAAAAAATCGCGCGAGGCCCACCTCTACCAAAGCTGTGTAGGGCGTTCACTCCAATCAGTTGAGGAACTAACTTGTGGGGCTCATCTCGCGGTTTGTCCAGTACCTACAAAGTGGTCAGTATTTGTACCCCTTGTGGTACAAAGTGGTAAGTATTTGTACCCCTTGTGGTACTCGGGTGTGTGTGGGGTGAGCAGTACGGTGTGTGTGTAGCTAGGTGAAATTCCCGTGTGCAACTTGGAATGGAATTCTAAAACTTAAGGAAAAAAAAAAGGGATTACATCCTCTCGTGTGCAGTTTTTTTAAAGCGCAAGGAATCTTGCAATGTGGGGGAGATCTCCCTTGTCCAAGCCCGTGGATGAGGAATCTTCCTAGACTATCTCAACGCGTAAATTTTGGAAAAGGCCCATGATGGGGTTAACAAACTTCCCACGAGGAATTACACAAAGTGAGGGAGATCTCATGGTTTGTGATTTTAGGGCAAACATTGAGCGTAGCCAGCATTTTGTGGGCTGGTTTTGCACCGCTACTCCAAGAGTGCCAAGTGCTGTTCACCAAAAACCGGCCTTTAGTGTATTTTTCACCGAGTAAAATTTAAAAATCCCAACCAAATTTCGGGCTTGCCTTGAAGAAAAGCGATCAATTTTTATGAATTGTAGTTATAAAATCAAATTTTTTAAATTTTTTTTGGAATAAAACCAAGGTTTTTCCAACCTTTTCCTTTCTTCCACTAGCTAGGAAAAATGTTTTTCGCGAGCAGTGGTGCTAGTAAACTAGGCCTTTTAGACCAAAAAAAAAAGAATTTTATGCCACGTAAGAATATATTGCAGCCAGCATTATATGCCAGAAAAGCATGTGCACAAACATTTTGTGGTTGACCAAGATAGCATTTACACCTAACATAGGCTCCAAATTTAAGACCCAGGTGTGGGTACGCTCAGGGAGCTTTTGTGCAGCTCAACTTATGTGCTCCTTTGTCTGCCATAGCAGCAGAGGGGGGGGGTTGGGTTGTGGTACTGCTTCAAAGGCAGAGACCATTATTGTAGTTTATGATGAACATGGGTGTGCTGCTTTTGGCCCTTCCGAACCTCCACCCTCCTTTCTGCCATGGTTTCTCTTCTATACTATATTCCTCTCATAATATATATATATTGGCTTTTGAGGCCCCTTTCTCACATGGGTCTCTGCTCCAGCTTCTTCCAAGACCTTTGTGCTCCTCGCCCAGCCTTCTCTGTCCGGAAATCAATCCGCACGATGGGACATTGCATCTGCCTTGGTGATCACTGTGCAGCAGCAGCAGCATGCATTCACCTATTTTGACCTTGATTAAAGAAGAATTAGTCAGTGTTTAAGATAGACGTAGAGTATAGATTAAAGCTTCTCAACCTTTGAGAAGAGTCACATGCATGATGTTACTTTTGTGAAAGAGCCATTCTAGGTGGGCTTGGAAACCTTTAACAAAGGTCCTCCTGCATTTTTCTTTTGAGTTTCGAGATTTCGAACCCCAAGTCTTAGTAGAAGCATGAGAGATTCCAGATGATTGCACTCGTAATTGGGTTGACATCGTGCACTAATCTCGCACGTGTGAGTCTGAAATACAATTGCATATAATTAAGGTCGTGTAACATCATAAACAATGCGAACTTTTTTGCTTCACGTTTTTGCAGCGAGGTAAGCCTTAAGGTAAAAAAATAGAGGGAAAAAAGGCTTTTTTTTCAAAGGGAAATTTTATTTCTTCAGAAAACGTACCTCCACTGATCCACCTGGCAGCACTCATGACGCGACAGGCCAGTGGTAACTAGGCCATGCTGGCTGCCAGCCAAGCTTGCTGAGTTGGCACATTCAGCACTTCGAAACTCGATTTTTAAAAAAAAAAATGGGTGATGTGGGCAGAGTTCGAGGTGCCAGTTCGGCAAAAGGTGGCCCGCAACTCGGACCAAACAACGAGAGTCGGCCGGTAATGATTATTGGAATTTCAGAAGTTCCGGATATAGCTGATGCTGCAGGAAAGGGTCTGACGTGGCTAATCAGGAGGATAGGAAGGCTTGTGTGACGCCTCTGACGTGGCTGGAGTGGAGGAGTCGTTGCTGATTTGGCACAGTCGGTCGGCAAGGTGGCTGCAAACTTATGACGGGGCGAGCTGTGGTAGTTTCCCTTCTAATGGGAGAGTATCCACGGTGCAAATCACCTTTGAAAATTAGGGTTAAAAATAACTGGCTGCTTCTTTGAGAGGGCCCAACGGAGACCATTTCGTTTGCGTGTGTCGAACGGACGATATCCCGTCCATGTGGTTCCGTCGCCCCTCTCAAACAAGCTGCCGCGTTACCCCCTGGTGAGATCATGTGATCGCAGGTTTCCATCATCTCCGACTCTCTAGGTTTCCCCGTTGAACAGGTCGCCACTAAGGGCAAGGTCCAGCTACAACAGCAGCTCCGACACACAGCAGCTTCCGTCGCCGCCATACTAGTCCAGCTTTCGCAAGCGTATCGCTGATCATTTACTCTCTCTCTCTCTCTCTCTCTCTCTCTCTCTCTCTCTGCGGTTTCTCTCTCGGAAGCCTCGTTCATCCCATTATAGAATCGCTTCCCTGTTGGCTTTCTACCCCGCTGCCGTCTCCCCTTTCTCGGCACCTCCGTCTGCCATCATCATCTGCAGTTTCATTTCGGCACCCGAATTTAAGCTTGCTTCTATCTGTCTGCATGTTCCTTTCTTCATGCTAGTTCTGTGAAAGACCAGGCCAGTTTCGCCGTCTCCTCAACGGCAAGGGCCGAAGTGTTGGGGACTGTACATCATGCTTTCTTCGTTTCATCATCTTCTGGCGATGGCTACGGAAGCGTTTCTTTGAGAAGAAGACAAGGAATAACTAGCTACTTGCGCATTTCTGCTGCTTTGTCTCCTTCATTGAAAGAGCTGATTTGCTCTCCGATCAGTATTCTTTGCTTTCATCGTGTTTCCAGCGTTGCCTTTCTGCAGATGGAGGGGGCAAAAGGCCGTTTCGTCTCCCTTCTTCGTGCCTGTCCTGTATAGCTTCTTCTAGCTTTTCATTTGTGGTGGTAAGAAGCTTCATGCAGAGTAACGGTTTCGGTGTGCAGCAAAATTTCATCCCGCATAACTGTCCCGCACTTTACAAGCTTCTCTCTCTCTCTCTCTCTCTCTCTCTCTCTCTCTCTCTCTCTCCCCCCCCCCGGCGCCAAAGTCCCCCACTCCTCTGGAGTCTCATGGCCATGGAATAAATAAAAGCTTCTGAACTGACTACCATATTCACCCTTTGTGGTTGCTTCGCGGTTTCAAAGGAGGTAAAATCGTGAAGGAAATCTGTGAAAATTGTGCGAGTCTGCATACGATAGAGAGGCACAAACTGAGCAAAAATTGCCGATTGGTAGTGAAGATGCGAATCAGCATGGAGAGAAACCTGCGAGGGGGTCTCCTCAAAGACAGGCATGTAGTGGCAGTGGCGTTGGAATCAACCACCAAGTGCAAGGCTTGCAGCAAGCAAGCGAGAGGAGGAGGGATTTTAGCGGACAGAACACAAAGCCGGTTATGGCGGCGACATGCCAAAGGAGGCTTGCTTTGCTTCTCCCTCTCATTTCTGTTCATCATCATGGTCAGAATTGATTGGCTACCCCTGTTTTCAGACAGCCAGGCAGTGCAGCTCATGCCACCTGTGTTAAAACTTGGAAACTCGCTCAACATCGCCACTGCCACGAATTCCGACATTACATCTCTCCATCCCAGGCCTCTCAAGGCTACCACCTTCTTAGAACTCAAAGAAGAGAGAATTCTGAATGCCAGGCCCAAAGGTGTACTGGAGGCTGTCTGGAGGGATTATTCAGTTCTTCCTCAAGATGATATTTCAACCATTAAGAATTATGGTATGGATATATATCCTTACCTATGATGTTGTACTAACTTTATCATATGTGTGCGTAGGTTTGAGTGCTGCAGCCTGTCTGTTCATAGTTCATGTGCTTATTCGGAACTTCAATTTTTTTTATGCTATCAAATTCATGTGTGGTATGGTTGGTTGCATGTTTCAAGCTGTGTTGACCTTATCATTATCTTATCTAGATGTACACAGTGTGAAGTTTTTCTTGCCCATGTTTGAGTGTTAAGGCCAAAATTGAACAATTTTCCCTGGTTCTTGGCAGGTAGGAATCCTTTGGGCTTGTCTAATGACGTGAAAATCTTCATCTATGCTTTACCTCCCACTTTCAATAAAGATTGGTTGAAGGATGATCGATGCTCCAACCATCTTTTTGCTGCAGAAGTTGCTATTCATCAGCGACTGCTTCACAGCCCTGTCAGGACTCTAAAGCCATCAGAGGCTGACTTCTTTTTCATGCCAGTGTATGTATCGTGCAACTTCAGCACGACTACTGGTTTCCCATCGCTAGGCCATGCTCGTACTCTACTAGGGTCAGCTGTGGAGCTTGTCTCTCATGAGATGCCATACTGGAATCGCAGTGGAGGAAAGGACCATGTGTTTGTTGCTACCCATGATTATGGACCTTGCTTCCACACCATGGTAAGGGGTTTAGGATTGTGCCATGCAACAAAATTTCCATAATGAGGGTCATGTTGCTGAGGAGAGTCTGTCACTGACGGTAATGGGTTTTCTGATGCAGGAGGACCTTGCAGTGGCTGCTGGGATCCCAAGCTTTCTTCACAAATCTGTAATTCTACAAACCTTTGGACGAACAGATAAACATGCATGCCAGGGGGACAACCACATACAGATCCCTCCATTTGTGCTTCCCCCTTCTGTCAAACTAGGCCGGCCTCCTGAGGAAGAACACCGGGATATCTGGGTCTTTTTCAGGGGGAAAATGGAGATACACCCAAAAAATGTCAGCGGTCGAATCTCAAAAAATGTCAGCGGTCGAATCTACAGCAGGTAGGAAGCATGCTGCTCTGCTTGTTCTGGCAAAGTCATTTTATCTCCTGGGTTATCAGCTTAATTTTGTTGCTCCAATATCTCATCTCAACTCTATGATGTGGTATCAGGGGTGTCCGTTCCACCATCTGGCGAAAATTCCGACGGGATCGCAGGTTCTTTATCAAGAGGAAGCGCTCTCCAGATTACCAGTCAGAAATCCGTCAGTCTGTCTTTTGCCTCTGCCCGCTTGGCTGGGCACCCTGGAGTCCTCGTATAGTGGAATCTGTTATCTTTGGCTGTGTGCCAGTGATCATTGCAGATAAGATTGCACTTCCATACTCTCACATCATTGATTGGGCTGAGATTTCACTGACCGTGCCAGAGAAAGATGTGGGTAAATTGGGCAAAATTCTGGAGAGGGTATCTCACACTAATCTAAGCACCATACAGAAAAATCTATGGAATAAAAAGTACAGGCAAGCACTACTGTACATGGATCCCCTCACAAGTGGTGATGCTACATGGCAAATTTTAGAACTGCTGTCAAGAAAGCTGTCCAAGAGGTCAATTAAATCTTCACAAACAGTTTAAAGAGAACCAACACATTCACATACACCTATGAAATTTTTTCCTAGACAGCGCTGAGTGTATTTAGCCCCTTAGTCCTTGTAGAGAGAGGTCTTCCTGTATTTACTCCCGAGTCCTTGGAGGCATTTTTTTGAAGAGAGAAAATGAGATTCTTTGAATACCAAATCAGATGTTACTTTGGCACTGTTATTACAAAACAGGTCGCCAATTTATGTCCTCTTATGTGTGGCAGGCGTTCCATATAGTTGATCTTTGGCACCTATGTTTGTTGTACAGCAACATTACAATGACTTGTACCATTACTCTGGTTGGAGTATAGAGCTTCTGGGGTATATGATATATCTGTGTCAGCTAGACTGGGCAGAAGAACATGTCATAGTTCGTCCTGAAACATTCTTATGCACTTTTGGAGTCATAATGCGGCTTAATACATGTAGGCACATGCCAAACAGAACAAATGGAAAGAGCAGGGCATGATTTAAGTCTAAATGCAACATCCCTTGGAGCTAAGATGACAGGAATAGTGTATAATGGTGTGGGTGGCCATTTGTAAGGTGCCAGGAGAGGGATGACTTGACATCCACATTATAGCAATTTGATATTTACATGTGACAGCATCCGCATTACAGGATTTTAATATTTCAGACTACGTGTGTTTTGCAAGGCTGTCTTACAAAGTTCAACCTACAAAAGGTACTTTGATATTCATGCCTGAAAGATGAATATTTCAGACTACGTGAGTTTTGCAAGGCTGTCTTACAAAGTTCAACCTACAAAAGGTACTTTGATATTCATACCTGAAAGATGAATTTTTAGCTTAGTGGAAGGGGCTTTTCAATTGTCGAGATGAGCTCCTAGGAGATCCCAGGTGACATTCAAGACAAGTAATTGTTACTGGAAATTCTGAAAGCTAGAGCTGGAGAAGGGGATTTGCTGCACTTTAGGTGTTGGATGCTTTAATCTGCTGTGCTAACCCCCTCCTTGATTTCTTGACGTTGTGTGAACAATAAATCATGTTTACAGCATACACTACGATTACATGAACAGTGTGGTATGGCACCTTAGTCAGAAAAGGTTTGTCCGGTACTGCTATCTATTTGTTAACACCTTGTTATGAACTTCATGCCCTTCTCATACACTGAGGGGTCTGAAGGTAAGGCTTTGAAATTAAACAATCCAAAGTTCCAAGGGCATTTTCCTGCTTAGCTCATAGAGCCTAATGATGCTTATTCCTTTCTTCGCTAGCGCTTCAATGTGTAATCCCTGATTTGCATGGATATAAGAAACAGCGGCATGGGTAGGATCTCAAGGGCAATTTAAAGGCCACTGTTTCAACCCACTTAAAGTGTCCCTAAGCCCTTGCTTCAATGGGATTATCCATTTCTGGTTGTTCCCATCCCTTCAACCTTGCAATTTTGGTACTAGTGCACATTGCAACCAGCCAACATGGATCTCTTAACAGTAACTTAATTAAACACACAATAAACCACCATTGAATAATACCAAGACCATTCGGGGGCCAAGATGAACTGATACTTTTAAGGTATTTTATTACCAAAAGAGTTTGTTTGTACATGCTTTGTGGGATACTTTTAAGGTATTTTATTACCAAAAGAGTTTGTTTGTACATGCTTTGTGGGAGGTCTCCAAGTCACTAGATGTCCAATAAAGGATATATGCCTACACAAATGAGAACAATTAGTAAATGTCTAAAGCTATGGTGGGAAAACCCTTACATGATGTGCCTTAATTATTCTCAAGCATCCCTCTTCTTAGTTGGTAGTGTAGCCATTGCACTCTTTTAAGTTGGTGTTCAAGTCAAGAGCATACCTTAGCCTTGTCAACGAATGTGTCGTTGGTCTTTGCTTTTGAGCCATAAATGCAACTTCTTGATGTGGGTATACCAATTCATCTATTGTGTTCTCACTTTGTTGTTATCACACTGGAGTGCTCCTTGCCATTGGGGTGAAGAAAGAGGTCTCTTTGCCTAGATAGAGTTAAATGTCCTTTACAATGGTTCTCTCTCACACAAGGCGGGAAAAGAAGAAGAAGCTAATGCAAGAGGAAAACCTACTCAAGCAAGCAACAATAGAGAAGAAAGAAAGCTCATAAGTGCTCTATTGCAAGGAAATGATTGTGTATTGCTTATTGTCAAAAAATGACACATATACAAGTGACTAGTTTTCACGCTAGGTCGGCCAAACTTAAAAATGGTACGCTCTTTATTACTAATCTTAAGCAATTATGTACATGAAATTCTTAGGCTTTCTCTATTTGACATTAAGTAGAAGGTAAGGCCGCTTTATATATTCCAGCACCGTCTTACAAAAGATGAAAGATAAATGCATGTTCGAGCAAGTAAGATTGTAAAGCATCTTATAGTAGGTCAGAAGAGTGAAACATGTTAACCTATGGAGTGGTTAAGCATATCTCCCCTTTCCAATATGGGCTACGTCCAAGTCAATTGGTGAAGTTTCTCTTGGGGTGGAAAGGTGTGGGTAGTCCAAGATATGTCATAAAGTTGGCATGCAAGGTTAAGTGGTATGGGATTGATTTGCAGCTGGATACAGAGCATATTGGTAAGAAGCTTTAGGTAGCCTTGGTGGTAGAGGCAACTTGTTGAGGTGGCATGAAAGGTATATGTGATATAGAAGTTCTTCATGGCCTCCTACTGTTGTGGAAATGGTTGGGATCCTTCAAAATGTTAGCCTGGAAGTCCTTGGTGTGAACAGTCCTACACACGGATACTTTTTACCTTGTACTGGCAAGGGTTTTTTTCTCGTGTGAACACACTCTTACATGTTAGCTACATCAACTCTAGGGTGGGATATAGTACTCTTGTACTCCACTCATTTCATATTATTATCATTGAGTACTTTCTAGCATCGAGCTTCGTCTCTTTCTCTCTTTGAGCTTCTATGTCATTGTGTGTGTGTATGGGTCTGTGTGAGTGTGCAGAGCATCTTCTCCCTCATCCAACATTGGTATCAAAGCTAAGGTTTATGACCTCGGTTTTAGTCTCTTGGTTTTGGAGTCTACGCGCATTTGACTATTGAGATCTGCCTAATATTGACACACGCCTCCTCCCGCCTCGACTTCCTACCACCATTGGCCGTGACGCCTTTCCTTGCATTGGCATTGGCTCTTATATTGCATTTTTCAAAGCTAGTTTCTAAGCTTGGCTACAAAGCCAACAACTCCTCACCATAGTCTCTAAAGTGGCGAATTAGGGTGGCCTTCTTCAGTTTCGTCGTCATACATCCTTTCTGCGTCACAATTCATCTCCTAGGTAAGCTCTTACACTTCTCACTTCCCACAGATCTAGGGTTTCTGTCTCCTCTATACATAGGTCAACTTTTCTTTATGCTACCGTACATTCTGGCCAACCCCACACACTAGCACTACACTCAGCTCAAGCTTTCATAAGCTTTCGGCATTGGATTTTGGTATCCATTGAGTTTTGTTGTTTCATTAGGACATTTTGGAGGTCATTCGTAGGGCCTTTTAGTAGAGAGAAAAAGGAGCGCATCCAATCAGAAAGAAGGCAACGTTACTTTGAAAAATAGGTTATTTCTTTTTTCGAAATCCAAAAACTCTTCTTTTTCACCTCAAAATGTACTCTACTTACACTTGATAGTCACTTTTCACACCCGAATGCATTAAACACACCTACACTTTTGTAGGGAAGGAAACTTCTATTTGAATCCATGTATTAAATACACATCTTTGCAAAGGAGGAAAAATTCCCTCCCTCTCAAACCTCCTCTTGGGCTTAAACAATATCTCATGCTCTTTTCATTTCCTCTATCGTCTGCTGCACTCCATTTTTTGAAGCTTCAGGCTTTTGTACTCCATTTCTTCTTGAAAAGATGGGTAGCAAATCTCGTTTTATATCATCCCGATTTTTTCCCACTAATGCCATCATAGATGATTCAATTCCTAGGGCAAGGAGACCAAGATCGTCAGTGTTTGCTATACTTGTATCCAACTCTCTCAATGCGCAAAATCAGTGGACTGAAGTACTAATCACCAAGGGCACATGGGTCCTTATGCAGTCAAGGAAAAGAAGAAAGACAAGCAACGAGAATACATTTAGGGCGTCATGGAAAGGAAGAGTAAAAGACTTCAAGATAGGGGCTGGAAGGACAACCATCAAGGAAGCCCTAGTGCAGCATATATATATATATATATATATATATATATATATATATATATATATATATATATATATATATATGCATAATGAGCTTGTGCTTGAGAATCCAGATGACATAAAATTGCCCTCGCATAGACCAAACTGTAAGTTAATCTATCGCTTGTCAATCTTTCATTTTCTCATAATGGTCTAATGAACTGTGTAACTGTCCACGTCTATGGTTGCAGATGTGTACCCCTCATCATATGAGGAGTTGGAGTCAGTTCAGTGCATCATTGGAATTATGAATGTGGTCACGGACACATTGGTCGGCTACAGTATGAGGGAAGGAGCAATAAAAGCCTTGTAGATGCAGGAATCTTTTTCTATGATCATTTCTACTGTCTCGTCTGCTAAACAAGAAACACAATCATGGCCGCTTGGAAGAGCTACCTTTGCAAAGTGAGTGGAACTACATGGATTGGCCTATCCCAGACTCCTCAATAATGGAGTCAGCAAAGAGCAAGCTCTTCAAGGATGTGCAACGCTCTCTACGACGAGGGAGCATTCCAACTCGTGTAGTAAAAATTATTGTTTACCTACCAATTACTATGTTCGTGGAATTTTTTTGCTTATTTCAGGCGAAGATAGCGAGAACCATGCTTGTCTGCAAAGATTTGGACACATTCCTTTAGCAAGACATCTTGATGAGGGATGGCCGAGTAAAGTTTTTGACGATATTCATTGTAACATTGCACTGGAGACAGTAGTTGCAACTCAAACTTTTATCTTGTCCTTCTGGTATAGCAGGTCTCGTTACATCAATGGAGAGTTGGTACCAATGGATCAGGAAGCCGCAAGTGCAATGGACGATAAAGTCATAGACATTGAAGTGATTGATGAAGCTTCAACACTGGTGACAATTGTTTCTATACGAGAGAGATGCAATTTACAACAGATAAGGAAGGATATTGTCGACACGCCGGCACACTTTAATTCACAATGGAAGAAAGGTTCTCCTTAGAAGGGAGCAACTAATACAATGTAAAGAATTAGGTAACACAGTCAAGATCATTCCTACTTGACAATACCCACTCCAATGTACTCTTCTGACATAATTAATCAAGTCTATCTTGTTAATGACACTCCTACTTGACATTACAAATTTGAATGTACTCTTTTAACATAATTAATCAATAGCCTTTTGTTCAATGCAGTACTTTCAAAAAACAAGACAATGTATACTATTTTCCAAGACACATTACTTGAGTGAGAATAGAACAGTTGAAGACATTACATTACAAAAAAGGATTTCTCATTACATAATCATGTACAGAGTCTTTTGATTTGTACAATCCATCTAAATATGGAATCAATTGTTCTTCCAAATAAACATCATCTACATTACCTTCGAAAGGAAGGGGTAATATACATGTTTCAATGGAATTGTACATAGCCTTCTCAGGGGTATCATCAATTAATAATGTATTTGTGGGATTATACGGTGTTGGATATCCACATAGCGCTTCATAAGTAAGGGCACCCCAGGTTTGTTGGGATGAAAAATACCTGGGTCAATGTAAGAGTGCCTTTGGTCATATACAAAATACAATTCTGTTTCCTCAATCTTAGATTCTCTCAAAACTAGCGTGACAAGAGGCCTCAAATTATGCGTCATCATTGAGGACCAAATGACCAATCTAAAGTGCTTAGTTACAAAGTTGATAAATTGATACAATTTGGGCCTTAGCATGACATGCATTTCCCCGACTTTGTAACTCCATGTAGCAGTTGGTCCAAAGCTCTTGGGCTATCTTTTAACCAGCAATCCATTAACATCCAAGATGATAAGCCTCCTCAGCGTCTAGAACCATTATTGACATAATTCTAATCAGTCTGAATATGATTGAAACTTATAATAATTGTTAAGGGACAAAAACAGCTAATAGAAACAATTCTTAAAATTGAGTTGGTTACATTACATCAAGTAAATTAGGCTTGGGATCCTCACTAGACTTAGGTTCTTCATTGTTCACCTCCTTACTAGGTCCCGACTCAAGCCTCTGCAGTTTGCTTCGCGTCTGTCTTCTCTTTAGGCTTCAGTTCTGCCTCTTCAGCTTGCCTCATCAGCCTTGGGATGTTCAATGTTAACCTCCACATTGGACCTTGGCTCGCCCCCTACAGCCTGAAGGAGCACCTCGACGTTCGCAGGATCGGGGAATTCCAGCTGGTTCTTCTCAGACATCTATGTGCTATTCTTTAGTATTAATCGTATCATGGTCACTCTGTACCTCTCCACATAGTTCCTATCATAATTCTGTAATGCGGTCTGAAAAAACAAAATTCACAATGTCAAACTGCAAATCTAACTTAATCAATATCCACCCGATGATTCTTCCACTTACCTTGGACATGAAGGGATTCATGGAGAAGAGACACTGGAGAATATATTCTGTATGTATCATCGATCTCCATCCACAGGAGTGTGAGTCTCCTTGCTTGGGTACTTGAACAGACTTGACCTCTGATTTGTACAATTCATAGTCTCCATATAGGGAACCAAGAACATGAAGAAGCCTTTTTATACACCTGCATAATAAATAAGCTTTCACAATAAGGTACATTGCCAACTTCAAGGAGCCATAGATACTAAAGAAAGGTGCTTTGAATGTTTACTTACAGGCCTAACTCAGGATGTGATCTTGGTACTGAATTAAGAGTCCACACGATTCTCTTATCCAATTCTATAAACGGCAAGGCTCCAATGGTTCCTGCAAAAGTAGAAATATCTAAAACTGAGGCATCCCCTATCTATTAGATGCATATAACTAACAAGATAGAGGAGTAACATACCCTAATTCGTATGGAAAAATTAATACGATAACCTCTAGCATGTTCAAATAGGTGAACCACTTTTGAATCTCTTGCCTTGGGAAGTACTCCTCCTTCTTAGCAGTGGTGCCAGCTGAGAGTTGAGAATAAACACCTTAGAGTGGCTCTCACATGGAAGATGGCACTTTATTAAACTTCAAAAACAAGGGTAACTCGTTGAGGAAAAAGGGAAGAACTAAAGACGGAAGGACCATATCATATCATCAGAAAATGCAATTTGCATACCTACTTTAAACAGACGTATAGGATAGTATCTATGATCTATGATGTCCTATCCATCAAAGTTCTGACATCCACGATGTCAAGAGAGAGCTGTCGCTCACCATCTTCAATATTCATTGAAGACAAAAATGCCCCTCTACAAGCTCCTTAGTATCTCCAGGTTGACTACTAACTCCAACTCTTCTGTTTCTTTGATGTACTGTTCTTGGAGATTCTTTGGGTTTGTTTTTACTTGTTAATCCTTGTCTTTGCTTGCCTTCTGCTCTTCCTCCCGTCTGGCCTCCTGTTCTACCATGGCTCTTGTGTTAATATCATGTGTAATATCTATAAATTTTTTTTATCCTGAGGAGCTCTTGCTGGTGGACTCATGAGGATGTTTTTCATCTTTGGGTCTATAAGCTCTGTAGGGTGTAGAAGCTTCTCATACCTTCACCTAAGCCTCTTCAATGTCTCACTATCCTTGGGCATTATAGTCATCCTATGTGCGTGGGCACAGACAACACACAGGTCATTGAAGTACTCTATGAGAAAGTCTTCAGCAGCCTCCTGTAGTAGACAGAGTAAGGCTGTCCTCTTCCACCTTATGGATAGGCTCCAGTTCTCACATATAGACCTGCACACCCTTTGGAAAGGGAGCTTGGGAACACATAACTCTACACAATTCTGCGCCTTCCTGATCTCCCTCAGAATGTAGAAGTTCTGTGAAAATCTCCTTGTTCTAGCCTGCTTCAGAATATGGATAGGTTTTCCTTTCCTTGGCTTCTTCTGAGAGGCAGCCTTTGCGGCCAATCCAGGCCCCTTACACTGTCTCCTTGCAGTGGCCTTTGTTCTCGCCACCATGATCTACCAATTAGCCTAGTAGAAAGAGACATAACATAATCTCTCTCTCTCTCTCTCTCTCTCTCTCTCTCTCTCTCTCTCTCTCTCTCTCTCTCTCTCTCTCTCTCTCTCTCTCTCTCTCTCTCTCTCTCTCTCTCTCTCTCTCTCTCTCTCTCTCTCTCTCTCTCTCTCTCTCTATGTGTGTGTGAGTGTATGCAGGCGCGCGCGCGCGCGCGTGTGTGTGTGTGTTTCTGTATGTCCTATGTTAGACCGCACAGCGAAGCCTCTATAATAATAAGTGTGGTTTGGCGCAATATCAAACTTGCATTAGACATGCAAGCGCCATAACGCGCCAAACCGCAAAAATACCCCTCTCTCTCTCTCTCTCTCTCTCTCTCTCTCTCTCTCTCTCTCTCTCTCTCTCTCTCTCTCTCTCTCTCTCTCTCTCTCTCTCTCTCTCTCTCTCTCTCTCTCTCTCTCTCTCTTTGTGTGTGTGTGTGTGTGTGTGTGTGTGCGGTTTAGCGCGATAGAGCTCTTCAGTTTGGCTTCAAAGCACCTTATCGCGCCAAATCGCAAAAACCATGCTCTCTCTCTCTCTCTCTCTCTCTCTCTCTCTCTCTCTCTCTCTCTCTCTCTCTCTCTCTCTCTCTCTCTCTCTCTCTCTCTCTCTCTCTCTCTCTCTCTCTCTCTCTCTCTATAGCATTACTGGATGTGTATGTCTGTGTTGTATGTGTCCTCATCCAACATAAAAGTAGATAATTGTTGGTATAAGTGGTTTGCAGTCTATGATTGGTAGAATGAGTGCCAGCATCACCATGTAATGATTTACATGGCTAAATGGTGTTCCGGATCTTCTTGATGCGAGAGGATTTTATACCTCAATCTCATAGCATGATGCCTAAAGATTGGGCTTCTTTATGGTGAATATGTGGGCTAGGGTGAGGTTTTTATTAT
The DNA here is from genome assembly GCF_041138505.1 of Cibotium barometz. Taxonomy (NCBI): domain Eukaryota; kingdom Viridiplantae; phylum Streptophyta; class Polypodiopsida; order Cyatheales; family Cibotiaceae; genus Cibotium; species Cibotium barometz. The sequence continues at coordinate 10,705,774 of NC_141071.1, read as the reverse complement.
TGGTGTCTAGCGTCATCTTACAAAATATATGTGCACTTTTGAGTGGGTAAGATAGCAAAGTGCCTTATGGTAGGTCATTGATAAGGAGGTGAAACCATGTTAACCTACAGAGTGGTTAACAGTTGGCATCGAAGCCAATGTAGTGGCTTTAGGTCAATCCAACCATTACATCGATTTAAACAAGTGTGGACTAGTTTGGAAGCAAACCTCAACTCCCATTCCTAGCATATTTTCTATAAAATAACTCTACTATTAAGGTCTGCAAATCAAGTCCGCTTTAAGTCAAACGTCGCATAAAGCTTAATAAGAACTAGGACTCTACTTCATTAAAGTAAGAACTAGCTTAGCTTACTCTAAGCTGATTCAAGCTGAGCAATAATGGAATAGGCTCAAGTCAAGTAAGTATAACATGAGGTTTTCACCATATTCTTCAAGTTTTTGGCACCATTAAAGATATAGGTAGTAGTAGAAAAAGCTACACTGCTAAGGTGTAAGGGTGCATTTGATTGATTAAAGTAGAGTTGACCAAGTAGCAATACGGTTGGATAAAGAAATGGTACAAGTAGAGTCGATCTAGTAGTAATATGGTTGGACAAGGAAATGGTACAAGTAGAGTCAACCAAGTAGCAATATGGTTAGACAAGAAAATGGTACAAGTAGTTAGAATTTTATTGAGGATATGAATCAAATAATTAAGTTAGTTCAAAGCACCATAAGGAGAGCTCAAGATAGTGCAAGGAGTTGTACAATTATCACCAAACAAAGGTAGAGTTGTGTCCATGGGGAATAGCCCCAACGATGAGGTTAACAACTATCTTGAGGCATTTGATGGATCAGAGTAACTTGCCTGCACCTCGAGACAACGCAAGGGCCTTTTCTTTCGTGGTATTATCGATGATGTGAGGTCCTTTTGGGTGGACACCTAATGCTAGGGAGGGTTTCTTAAGGTGAGTCAAGGATGTCATAACTCCCTTGGGTGGACACCTGATGCTAGGGAGGGTTTTTGAAGTTGAGGCAAGGGTGGCATACCTCCCTTAGGAGTCCCTGGGCTTAAGTTCTTTCATGAGGACAATCACCTACCCAGAAGCATCATAGTCCATGGGTCCCAATCAATCTTTGACTATGTCCCATCCATCCTCTTCCAAGGATGGACCTCTTTTTGCATGATGGTACTTGTTGCAAGCATCACATAAAACTTCTTACATATGGTACCTGCAAGCATCACATAAAACTTCCCTTTCAAGGGATTACTTCTAATGTGCAATAGTGTTTAAATCAACCATTCTAATAGATACCTTAGTTTGTGTTAAAGGGTTGATCCAAAGAACCAAATATTTGTGAGACATAAGATTATGGCTAGCTTTGGTATCAACCAAGGCTAATTTATGTTTGATTTTGCTTGTTGTGGCCATGCCTAGCCAAAATGGAACCTGAGCAACATCACATAAAACTTCCCTTCCAAGGGATTATTTCCAATGTGAAGCAACATAGTGAAAATCCCAAGGCATGCAATAGTATTTGAATCAGCCATTCTAATAGATAGATGCCTTTGTTTATGTTAGCGGGGGTTGACCCCCCAAATAACATAAAGTTAGTGATTTGGATTGTTAGCATAAATCTTAGGTAGCTAAATCGATGAAAAAAATTCTAAAAAACACCAATAAACTCTTGATTTTCATTAACTTCTCTTAATGAATTGGTTTTTTGATTAAGGGGGTGATTAATAATTTTCAAGAATTAAAAAAATAGAAAAATACCTTTTTCATGTCTATTTTGATAGTATGGGTAGTCAGAATTAATGTTTTTGAGTGTATTTAGTGCATCAAAATATCACCAATTAATTTGGATATTTTTACCTTCTTTTCCTTATTGCACATAAGAGGAAAGAGCAATAAATCAAACCATAATTAGTCTTAGATTAGTTAGTTGATTACACCTTAAACTATGCACATGGTTTAGTTAGTTGATTACACCTTAAACTATGCACATGGTTTAGGAGTTATATAAGCAATCTAATGATGTGCTTGATTGTGTTAAATAATTCATAATTAAGGATTAATTTGAGCCTAATAATTACCCATAAAGGAAAAATTAGCAAGGGAGTTAATCTTTGACTAATTCTTAAGCATAATTTTTCATAACTCATATAGTTAATTAAAGTGAGATTAGTTGGTTTGAATCTTCCCTCTTTTGGAATGCATTCAAGGCACGTATAAGAGGGTGTAAGAGGCCTTCAATGCATGTGTAAGAAGTAAAGGCCAAAAAAGAGAGAATGTGTCATAAGCTTTAAAGAAGGTGTAAGTGGGGTTCACCCACAACTTTTTGAAATCCACCCTTGGGAAAACAAACCAAAAAAATCACCCAAAATCAAAATGAAAACCATTCATGCCTCGATGAAAGCTTGTACCCAAACAAAAAAGAGCCAAAAAAAATTTTCTACAGCTAAAAAATCTCGATCATGGTTGGAAAATCACAATCACACCAGAAAATCACAACCGCGACAGTTTAATTATACTATAAATCATTCCCGTGAGACTGCTTAATTATGTCAAAAATCACAGCCGTGATTGTATAATCATGAAGTGTGGCGTGATTGTATAATCACGCAGTGTGACCACCCACGGCCCCTGACTGCATAATTGCGCGTGAAAAAATAGGGTTTTTAAATTATAAAGTAACCCTATTCCGCAAGCCTGCATCTCCCAAACCGTGAGGCCGATGAATGTGTTATAGTGCTTATCATCAAGATCTTGATACTCTAAATCTTTCCTTGAGTGGACTAACTAGAATTTCATTGTTTTGGCCTCTAACCACCATCTCAAAAGTCGACCCAAAAATCGAGGCCAAAAATGCACTAAAATCAGCAAAAGCTAGCTTGTGAACCACTTTCAAACTACTATTTGAGCTACCAAATGCAAGAATTTTGACAGGATGAGGGGAGAAAAGTTGTAGTACTCCAAACACACTACAATTCTCTCATAGAACTTGTTTCCATATTCTTTTTATAGCATATTCAAAAAATGGCCACAAAACGAAACTGGGTCCTTTTGATACTTTTCGAAGAAGAAAAAGTAGCAGAGATTATGAACTGGATCTATTCCAAGTTCATTGTTTGAGGCTTTTGCGACGTGATGTATTGATGGAAACCTAGTTTTGAGACCACCTTCACCATCTAGGAAACTATTGGCTTGCGCACTTTTCAAAAAAACATTTCTTAAGAGGGCGTTCACATGCCCTAGTGCCTAAGAGGAATTCACGAAAACGGATCCTCATTTGAGATATAGGGGAGTAGACCAAGTATAAAAAGGTTGTTTTAGGCTACAAGGCACTAACGGGGGGTTGTACAAGGATTACATGGTTCTTTAATCAAAGAAGGACCCGTATATGACCAAAAGGAGTCATCTAGAGTCGTGGGCCATAGAAATTTCCAAGCTCATGGGAAAATATGATGGATTTACTGATCATGTTTAATTCATGCAAGCATTTCAACAACAATGTGAAGTATTCAGCAGCAGGGATATGAAGTATTTAGAAATTCAGATTGCCCTACCAAGGTGTGTGCACTCAATCTATGCTTAGTGGGCAAGGCCAGTAGATGATTCATCATGTTGATGCCTTTGATTAAGACAATTTTCAAAACTCCGAGTACTAACTTTATCTACAAATTCTCAAGGTAAGTCCCTAGGTTGCACTGCTGCAACAAAGCTTTACATGATGATAGAGTGGAGACCTGAGGAAACCATGCGAGAGTACATCTTATGCATGAAAACCTAGTCCTCACAATGTGAGGACTAGAAGAAACTCAATGATGCACAAATGAAGCAATGTTTCCTCATGGAGCTAAAGAAAAACAATTTGCATAATTTGATCGTAGTCTCAAATTTAGATTCTTTTAATTAATGTTGCAAAGAAGCAACCTGTTTAGTCTCAAATCTAGATTCTTTTTATCAATGTTGCAAAGAAGAAATCAATTTAGATGACAACATGATGGAAGATAACATTGATATGAACTCTTTCATCTAAACAAGGAAATAAAGGGGAGTAAAGAGACATTGATCTCTAAAATATCCATTATATAGAATTTTGCAATGCCTTGCTTGAAAACTTAGAAAGTCACTATAGGAAAGAAGATGAGCTAAATTGCTGACAACCCTTATAATTCCCCTCTTATAGACCTAATGTGTTGTGAACATTGCAGGTGGGGCACCACCATGCTAATTCACATTGCATGTACCCCAAGCCAATCTTTTTATATTGCAATCATTGCAAGGTGTTCAAACATGACATCTCACAATATATGTATTCACATGCAACAAGTGTACAATAATCACCTCAAAACCAAGGAGCAAGGAGCCTCATGCACACATTTAGTCTCAACTCAAATAGAAATAAAACCAAGGATAGAAACTTATAAGGAAGCACAAAAACAAACAGTGCAGTGCTTCCATTATCGTGGAGAACCACACAAGGTTACAAACTTCCCAGTGTGGAATGCACCTGCAATTGTTGATGCCACATAACCCATGTGTGAACAATATGCCATCGATCACTTGTTTAAAGACTTCCCCAAGAGGGATGCTTTATTGCAATCTACCTTACAATACCCAACTCTCAATATCTTAACTGTGCAAAATGGAACCTTGTCCATGATTCCACTAAATGTGTTCACATGTTTGAAAGCCCAAGTGTGAGCCAAAGCCAAAAGTCTTGCAAAAGAACACTCTACTATAGAATGGAAACTTTTTCATGATTCCATTAATTGTGCTCATATGTTTGCAAGCCAAGGTGTGAGCCAAAGCCAAGAAGCTTACCGTTAATCCCATTGTAGGATTAACAAAGATTCTCCTCCATTTGAGGACATTAATAAGTGTTATGTAATGGCACTCTAAAAGTTGTACATTATGAGAGATTGGCCGACCAAGGCTTTAGTCAGTAATTTTAGGGCGCCCAAGTGTGAATAAGGACCAGATGTATAAAAGGAAATTTCTCATAATGAAAGAACACAATCCCTTTTTGTGCTATGAAAGCTTTCTTCTTGTCTTGTGTATGAGAGAGAGAGAGAGAGAGAGAGAGAGAGAGAGAGAGAGAGAGAGAGAGAGAGAGAGAGAGAGAGAAAGTACTCTAGTGCATGTGCCTCTTTTATGCTTGTGTGTATGAGAGAGAGAGAGAGAGAGAGAGAGAGAGAGAGAGAGAGGAGGAGGAGATTGCCTTGCATATGGTGTGAGCAACTTCACGGTAACAGTGTGGAGGTAGAGATTGGAGGTTGGAGCTTCTCGAAGTGAGCTTGGAGAGACTCAAGGGACGTGAGCTCAAAGCATTCGTAAGTACCCTACAAACGGTTGTAGTTTATTGCTTCTTCCACATGAGTGAATGCATGGAGTTCTCTTGGGAGGTGTAGTAGGCCATAACATTTTTGGCGCCACTGCTAGGGAAACAACCATTTCTTCCATCTTCTTAGAGCTCCAGCTCCATTATGTAAGATTCACTATTGCCTTTGCATTTTGTAGATGCATTGTGAAAATCTGTATAGATAAGGTGTGTGTGGAGGAGAAGATATTGGAGTAGTTGTGGAAGATTATGTGTGTGTGGAAGTGTGGGTGAGTACTTGGTATTGCCTAGAGAAAAGCTACACTTGAGTTTTTTTTCAATTTATTGTTTTCGATCACCAATTTGCTTTCATGAGATAGCAATTGGTAATATAGTGTTTTTTCAATTTATTGTTTTCGATTTTGCTTTCATGAGATAGCAATTGGTAATACAGTGTTTTTTTATTTCAACAAAAAAAACATAAAAATCACAAAAACTAGGAGTTATTGGTCGTGTAGGTGACTTGCATTACATTCCTATTGCTAGGCACGACCATTTTGGATCATTTGGGCAAGGAAATCAAACTTTGAAACAATCACAACATCATTTCTGTTGGCACGACTGCTTATCGTGAAAGTGCAAGAAAATGTTTCACGCGTGAAACACAACCTGCTAATGGGAAACCAACTTCTCCTGCGAAGTCTGACGGAATCTTTGATGTGGCTAGGGGATTTTTTGGTCTCCAACATGACAGTGAAGATGAATCACAATTTGTGGGCATGGGCCCATCAACAAGTGTAGGGTATGGTCCGAAACTAGACCTAACAACATCAACCATCTTAGCGCCTGGACCCCGAAACACTAACACCTTGAGGCTAGTGGAATAACTCCAAGGGTCAGACAAGACAATGAACAAGCTGCCAAGACGGGTGAAATCTTCTTTCCCACATCTGAGGAAGTTGACGTTGACATGAAGATGGCAAAAGCTAAGCGTCAAGTGAGAATTTTGAGCTTACAAAGGCAAGAGCTCGCGAATGATGGCGGAACAGAGAGAAATGGGTAGTTTGAATCTGTTAAGGCCACATGGCAAGGAGATTGAAACATCTAGAGAAGCCATGGATAACATGGGCATGGGTCTAATGGAAGGAGGGATACCAGTCCTGGAACCCATATATGAAGAACCCAAGGCAGGGGAAAACCTCAAAAAACGAGAAGAGGTAGACAATCAACATAGAACTTCTGTCGGAGGAGAGGATTGGCTCTACACGAGGGAGGAGATTAACAAAATGATTAATAATCCCACGTTTTTGCAGAGTATGGAGCTATTAATCCAACAAAGGTGGGCTAATGCTACTAATAATGAGCATGGGGATGAGGACTTGCCCGGATCTACCCAGAGACCCCAATTAGATAGAAGAGCCTATGCAAGAAGAGAACGAGGTCTAGGTAGCCGGGATTTCTCCTTAAAGACCAAGAATGGATGCACACACATATCTAGATACAGCTTGATGGAACATACTCTATTTTCCATAATCCGTTTTTGGATTACATGAGTGCAAAAGAAAATAAGAGTAGAGCTCCCTTGTCTTCTTTTCCTTCTTTCTTCTTTGATTTATCAATTTGGAGTAGTGGAGATGGAGTTGTTATTCTTTGTGTATCTCTAAGGGCCTGGGAGAATATGTGAGTGTGTGCGTGAATAATGGGTCTTCCCTTTTTCTTTTATTTTCCCCCTCTCCCCTTCTAAATAACGAGTGTGTCACTCTCCTATTGAAAACATCCATAGAATTATGAAGCCACACATCATTTCGAAACTCGTACATAAGTTTTCAGGAGATGGTGATCCCATCCAACACATAGAAATCTTTGAGTCAACATGTGAAACATGCGGGCCACAGTGAGTGATGTGACCATGATACATGCCTTCTCTCTCTAACCTTAGAAGGGAAAGCCCATCAATGGTATCGAACGTTGAAGCCTGAGGATAAAGTTAATTTCACTCGGCTCAAAAATGTGTTCATTCCTATTTTTGCTCGAAGTGGTGAATCGATGGACTCCTTTGGCTCAGCTCCATAATATCAAGCAAAAGGAGAATGAATCCATGCGGGATTATGTTTCTCGACTCAAGCACTTCAACTCAAGATGCAAATTGAGAGAAAGGTTAACTGATTATCAGTTTATTGCCTTGCTTCCGGAGAGGAGTTTGAGATCATAAGATGCATGACTATCTGGTATTAGCCTGACCAACTACTTTGGATACATGCTATAAGCTATCTATTGACTATGAGGATAACATGCTTGAGTTTCCACAACTAGAAGATGCCAGGACCACTTCAACAACAGGAGCATTACGAGTCTCTAGTCCTCTGGTTACAAGACCCAAGAACAAATAGGTTGGCAACATGACAATTGAAGAACTTAGTAATGCCATCATGGAAAAGCTAAAAACAAGGGATGGAAGGGAAGCATCATGGAAAAGCTAAAAACAAGGGATGGAAGGGAAGCATCAAGGAATGCCCACCTATACCCCAGGAGGGAGTTGATTTGTTGCTTAATCTGTAGGCAAAACCATACGAGCACCGAATGCCCTCACCTAAGATCGAGGCAGTTACTTTATTGTGCTCATTGCCAAAGACTAGGGAACCATGATACTGCCATGTGTAGATATATGAGGAACCAGCCTTTCGCATAATTTCCAGCCCCCAGAGTACCACTAGCTTTACCATCATCTCCAATGCAAACCAATGCGGCTACAGGGCAACTAAATACGTCCTACTTGCCAAGAGGAATGTTCCAAATGTAGAACGTCGCCCACTACCACCACTTGTCCTACCACCACAGCCACCACAAACCAAGATCAACCAGGTGTTTGTTGAAGAACCCTTAGAAGAGGGGGAGCCGAGCTTACCCTGAAGTACTATGTCTTACAGAATAGCACACCAGTACTAGTGTTTCAAACTACGGTACAATGGAAAAGACATAAACTTGACTATGAGAAGGGGACCCATACCTTGTTTCCATTGTAATGGACCTCATAGAATAGCGGAGTGTCCTCTAAGAAATGTGGCTAATGCTTGTCAAACTCAGCCAATGGCAGTGCAGACAACCACCATGCCAACTCTACCATGTGCTAAATGTCGTGTTGATCATCTGATCAAGGACTACCCATATCGCAACAATGTCAATGCCTCTACATCAAACCATGCCACCATCAGGACTATGAGTGTGCATCCTAGAAACATCAAGCCATTAAATGTCTTGACACATGCACAATCGAAGCAGGTGGACAAAGGGAAAAATCCAGAAGGTATTACAACCTCTAAGACTAGGAGAAGAAGAAGAGTGAAAAAGGTGGGCAAGGGTGATACCTTGGTCATCATCTAGGATGGATCTGGTCAGGAAGATACCATTGATACCAGCTCCACCCAATCAAGGGAAAGAGGTGATCAAGTGCCGAGGCTGGATGAGCTAGCACCGGGGACCGCAAGGGAACGACCAGCAACCCCCAAGGGTGTTGGAGAGTATCCTAATGCTGAAGAGGAGATAAGGAAGCTCGAAGAAGCTAAAGCCTTTGTTGAGGAGTGTCAGTGCAATCATGAAGCCAAATTGAGGGTTAACAGGGCTAAGGATATTGTGTATCCACAGAATGAGCGGTTAAAGGAAAGAAAACGGGAGGTAATCTCCAATTCCAAAAGAGTCTGAGGAAGTGATTCTTAGTGACCTAATGGCAATGATGTTTAAAGAGGCAAATCAAGAACTTCTGACTCATTCATTTTTGAGTATGGAGTACAAGATAAACACGTATAAGGAACCCTCACTTGCTAGGGAACCCAGAGACATAGGCAGTCTCTCAGCAATATTATCCACGACTGTCCAAATGTCACTTGGACCATTGTTACATAGCGCATCGACATTGTTGGGCAGATATCAAGGATTGGGTAGAGGAAAGAATGAACCCAATGACCACAGCACAAGAAAGCCATACACCTCTGGCAAGAAAAAACCAAGAACCTGAGGAGGGAGAAATACCCAGATTCATCCAAATACATGTCCTAGCTGGGAAGGGATTATGAGAGTGATGACATAAATGCCACAATTCCAATCCACCATAATGGGTACCAACGTATCCATATCCTCATCCATAGCTTTCTCCCAACACACATTTCCAATAGCCTCGTCTAAACATGTGGGTTCTATAACCTACACAACTTTTGCCATATTCTCTCATTATTTCTCCTAGAGGACGCACAATTATTTTGCTGGACTTTTACATTTCGCATATCACTCTGTTTCTTATAGCAATCTGCTTGTACAAGTCCAGGCTTACCACGGTAAAAATAGCCTCGTGTATCATTATGCTGTCTTTTCTAATTACCACGACCTTGTTAACTCCCCCTACCTCTAAACTAGCCTCTTCCACTTGTGTGTTGTTGTGCGAATCCTGGGAACGTTGTTGCTGCTGACTATAATTCTAATTACCTGTTCGATCACCACCTTGGCTACGTCTACAACCTCTACTTGAACTTGTGTAGTAGAAGGCCTATTGCTTTGAACTGTTTTTGTTTTGTGAAGACTGTTGATCTTCACCACCCAAATTCTTCTCTTCAATGATCAGCATTGACACCAAATCTGTGAAGTTGGGAATGTTCTCCCGAGTTTGAATAGATGTCTTAAATGCCTTGTATTGTGGCCCAAGACCACATAGACACACTTCCACCTTATCATCATCATCAATAGAAACACCAATTGATGCAAGGTATTCCACAATGCCCTTGATCTTCAAGGCATAATCATTCATAGACATATTTTTCTTCTCCACAATATGAAGCTCATTCTTCAACTGAATCTTTCGTGCCTTGATGTTGGTTTCATACAGCTTCACCAAGGTGTTCCATGCCTCCTTCGATGACTTGGCATTCTGTATATGCCCAATCATGGTGTCCTGTATACTAATAGAAAGCCAATACACGACTTTTCTTGCTCCTTGAATTCTTTTACATCTGCAGAGCAGTTGGATTAATCTATGGTATCTCTGGTGCCTCCTCATGTTCACCTTCAATGTAGTCCTAGTAACCTTTTCCCATCAGGAAATTTGTCATTCTAAACCTCCAAGCATGGAAGTTATTCTTGTCAAGCTTCTCTGTAACAATCTGGTTTAATCCATCATTCAACATCTTGTCTACAACACAAATTTACAAAAAACAACACTCTTGTTTGACCTGCACAAATTGTTGTATTCTCTGCAATGGTACTATACTTCACCCAAACTGTCACAACAACCAGTGACCTCAATTCGCATACATACACACCCAATGGGAACTTTAAGGCCTCTTTGTAGTATACACAGTGTCTGCACAACCAATCGCCCTTCTTGTAGTTCCAAAAACAGAGTTTTGCAAAGAATACAACATAAACTTACCTCCTGCAGTGCTCGTGAACGCATGTGAATTGAAAAACGGAGGTCCAGATGTGCTCGTGAACATATGTGAATTGAAAAATAGAGGTCCATATGTGCTCGAAACGTGTTTTCAGCCTGAAAAATGTTATCTAGCAAATTGTATAGTTGTTCTTAAGCTCCATTCCCGCAAAAAAATTTTCTCAATCAGAGTTTGTTTGCCGGTGCCTCCCGAAGAGCTCTCGACAAGGGTGTAGTAACCAACACAAAGGGGGAAGAGTAGATGAAGCTCTTACCCTCGTACCGCTTCTTGTGCTTCTCTTGCTTGCTGCTAGGCTCTGATACCATGAAAAGATGCAGGGGAGAAGAGAGCTTGAGCACTTGCAAGCACACACATGCTCACACAAACCCTAGAACAAAACACACAAGGTGAGAGGCTGAAAATTCTTCTTCTTTTTCACACAACAAAAAAGATCTACAAAGAAGATAAAGTGATTAACACACATAATAGAGTATATACAAGCGGTCCATAATGTGAACACGCTAAGTAGAATGGATAGGTGTGGACTAGTCAGTGTAGTCCAACTATAGAATCTCTGGTGATGATATGGCAGTGCCAATTACCAAACCCATCAGTGATATAAATGTCGAATGGTCATGCAAGCGCCTCGTGAGTGTCAACTCATGTTGAGCTTGACATCTCAATAGAATCGAGCAACTTACCTCTGTCATGAGTTGAAGTAAAGGCCTAAACTTGGCCAATATTAAGGTAACATGTTCATGCTATTAAAAATCTTCATGTGCATCCGATGTTTTGTGAGGGTTCCTTGGAGTTCTCTTGTGGTTACTCAATCTTTAGAATTTTTGGCTCTTACTCTAGCAAGAGCACCACCATTACTTGTTTAGAGGGCAATTGGAGTGAGGTGGTCCATGAATCCTAGTCAGTTCGGCATTTTTTTGTGGCCCATCCATCCCCTTCCATGAAGGACTTTTTAGTGCATGGTCCTTGTAGGAATTATGCAGCTTCTTTTCAAATGCGGTCTTTGTGGTCATGCCCTTGGCTAGATTTACTTCCCATTATGTCGATGACTTGGACCATATTCACAAAGATGTGTGATGCTTGTGCTTCTCTTCCGCTTCTCGTCTCAATGAGCTTCTCTTTTCATTTTGGCTAGCTTTACTTCCCACTATGTCGATGACTTGGACCATATTCACAAAGATGTGTGATGCTTGTGCTTCTCTTCCGCTTCTCGTCTCAATGAGCTTCTCTTTTCATCTTAGCTTCCTATTTCTTGTGTTCTTTCTTTTCATGGATGGTCCTAATGACATTTTGAGTTAAAGTTCCATAGTAGTCAAAGAGTTTGCTACCATCAAAAAAATAAAATAAATGCACTTATGATCAAACATTAGCATAATTTATCGATTAGAATCCTATCTACCCCTAGATAAACAAGAACCCCACGTCCCCCCTTGTTAAAACCCTAAGATCTCTCTAGATAATTGTTATGTGTAAACATGCATAAAGCAGGCATAAACTCAACCACCCAACCACCCCGAGCCCAAGGGATGCACACATGAATTATAAATGAAATACATCATACCTCTACCTTGATGTCCCATACCATCAAGAGGTATAACTCCAATCTAATAGCATGTAGCTATAGTGTGAAATGGTAGGTGAGTAGATATGGACCTCTACACAAGAGACCATAGCCTAAGCCTCCAAGCCCCCAAGCTTGCCTTGAGTGTGCCCCATGCTCCTATTATATAGGAGGGCCCTCAACAAGTGACTCTTGACTCTCCATTTCCCATGTGTGACCCTTGGATGCCTCACCCTAACCTTAACCCTTAAGGTTAGTCCTAACCCATGCTCTACTAGAGCTTGTTCCCATGCTCCCATGCTCACAAGCCTAATGTGGGTTAGCCTCCTAGTATATGCACACATAATGTGCATATAACATACTTCCTCTCTCTCAAAACATTGCACTTTTGCAATGAAAAGAAGAAGAACTGCGCTGAACAATCTCAACCGACTCCCAAGTCGAATCCTCTATTTCCCTATCTTTCCACCTAATTTTAACCTCAAGGATTAATCAACTAGAAAGTTTCCTTTCCCTCAATTCAAGTATCTTATCAGGTTCATGTGGAACATAGGATAAATCTTCGACTTCAACGAGTTCTTGAGGAGTAACTGTGTAATCCTCACCTGCCAGTTTCCCTTTGAATCTATTGATATGAAAGACTAGATGAACTCTAATATGTGGAGGTAGTTTATAGTTCATACGTAACCGTGCCAATCCGATGTATAACTCGAAATTGACCACAATATCTAGGAGATAAATTCGAGCATTTTTCTTTTGACAAAGTTTGAAAATCTTTACAAACTTTTAAATAAACCAACGCTCCTGGTTCAAAAGACCGAGATGAGTGTCCCCTACCAGCATAAAACTGTGCCCTATCTTGAGCACTCCTGATAAAATCCCGAGCTTCAGTCAGCATTTCCTGCATATCACGCAAGAAATCCCTCGATGCATCAAGCTCGATATCCTTAAGACCGACATCAATAGGTGCCTTGGGTTAATACCCATACATAAGCATGAACGGACTAAAACCAATAGCCGTATGTTTAAAATTGTTATAGGCAAATTCCATCATTGGAAAATATTTTTCCCAATTTGATGATTTTCTAGAGACATATGCACGAAGCATATACATTACAATCTGATTCATACACTTTGTTTGCCCATCAGACTACTGTGGATGATGAGAGCAATTCACATTCAAAGTAACTTCCTCGTTGTAAACCATTCGGATAAAATAGGAAAACATGGCATTATAACAGTAGAAACCAGGGATTCATCGGCGCCTCGACATACCCACATCTGCATATGGAATAATCGATCCCGAGTTACCCATATCAACATAGAGAGTCATCAGCGTCTCGATGAGTCACATATGTCCATCTGTTCGACGTCCCGAGTTACCCATATCAACATAGAGAGTCATCAATGTCTCAATGAGTCACATATGTCCATCTATAAACAATCAGGTTGACTATATAAATCACCTAAAGGACGGAACTAGAGAAAGAAATGCCAACAGAGGAAGAATCCAAATTTCCTTATCCGAATACAACAAAATAAACTTGTTTGAACTCTAAAGAAAGAGATTTCAACAAGTGAAAATGCCGACGAGATTACTCTCATCAAAACATGCAGGCTATAGATAAAAGAAGTTTATCTAGAGAATGCCCACACTATAACTTCTAGTGAATTTAGAAAATGAGATTGTCTTTGAATGTTGAGGTCAACATGCTAAGTGATGTAAGCAAAGCAACAATCTTGAGCCCAAATTATCATATAAGATAATATATGTGAGGGATCACTAGCGTCCCATACCACCATGATACCACCCATACATACCTTAACAATTTGAAACTCCCTAGTATGCCGTCTAGGAAAATATGAATAAAATCTTGTATAAAAGGAATAAAATGGCCTTATCCTAGACTTTCACATACTAAAACCTGTCTCTATATACCTGAGACTACATTAAGGAATAACTCCTTCCGAGTACATCATTTAGAAAAGAAATTGAATTATTGGCGCCTTTCTAATGATAACTACCCAAAACACAATAAAGTTAGGGTAGAAAAATAACTCACCTAGATACGTAAGCAACTAGGTATCCAAGTTGGAATATGTACAAGAGTACAAGGAACATAGTCCAAAATCACGTGCAAAAAACGAAGGCAAATGCTACCTTCAAAGTACATGATATTCAAAACGAAGACAAATGCTACCTTCAAAGCACATGATATTATCCAAAAGATCAAAAGATCCTTATAAAACCATGGATAAAAGCATAGAAGCTCCTCGAATCCATGAAAACCATAGTTGATCATAAAAATCAATGCATGCCATCCAATGGTCATTAATCATGTCAAAAGAAGCATTAAAATTGGTGGCCAACTCATCAATCCGGAGTATATGAATGTAGTGTCGTTCAAACAAAACTCCAAAGTAAGCAAGTGAAACACGTGTGTAGCACTCATTAAAAAAAAACCCATAGACACAAGTGATCTAGGTAGAACCTGATGAGTCTATATAAAACTTGGAAAACATCCAATAAAATTCACCAAAACAAACCGATCAACTAACCCATGATAGAATTTGTCTTAGGCTTAAGAAATTAAGCACAAACCACACTTAAACAAGTGCAAAATAAATTATCATGGAAAAGTGTCAAAGGTGAAACACACTTTGAACACAGATTCTAGCCATCATTAAAGATATTACTGAATATGTCCAAAAAGAATGCCTAAACAATGGTAAAAAATCATGAAGACATCGTTTAGAATTAATCCAAACAAAAATAACTATTAATACAAGGTATAATCATATTAATAATATGTGAATAACCTGCATCTATCTAATGTCAGCACAAGAAAACGTACTTCAACATTAAATAACCCTCAAAAATATTAAATTCTCGAGAAAAAGAATTATCATGATTTTTTCTAATTTTATAGGGCCTCAAAATACGATAATTTTGAATTCCACCACCTATATTTTTCCAGAAAACTTTTAGCAATTAAATTTGCCAAAATACCATTGATATTTTAAAAATACCAATTTTTAGGATTTCTAAAAATAGTTTCTAGATATTCCTAATTTTTCCTAAGAATCCCATCGTTCACGAAATTTCCAATTTCGTCCGACAATTCTCAAATCCAATGAAAATTTATAATTTTTATGGATTTTTTAAATTTTTGGGTCAAAAAATATATTTTTAAAGGAATTTGAATGGTCACGGAAGCCTGAATGGACACACCACATGCCAAACACCAACCCCACATTTCTCGAAATTTAAAATAACCTTTGTCTAATTTTCAAGAATTTTTTAAAATTTTTAATTAGCCCCGAACGTATTTCGAATACAAACGGTCAAAAAATTTCGAAATCCCAACAGTTTTTCCGGAATACGGAAAGCCAAAAGTTTCGGGAAAATGAAAAGACAAAAAAAATCAAAATGTGAAAGGTCAAAAGTTTCCGGAATACGGAAGGTCAAAAGACTTTTCGGAATTCGGAAAGGCAAAAGGTTTCGAGAAAGCGGAAAGCCAAAGGTTTTCCAAAAGATGAAAAGCCAAAAGGCACTAAGAAAAAAAAGTTCCAGAAATTTTCAGAGCATTCTTTTCTCAGATTTCAATTTTCTCTAATTTTTAGGCTTTTTCCAAGCTTTGTTTGAAATAATTTCAAAAGTTCTTTTTTTGTAATAAAAAACTCATTTTTTAAAAAAATAAAAAAACAATATTAATAAGCTTTAATTAAAAGCTTATGGAAATTTTTTAGGGGGGGCGTTTTTTCGCCGGCGAACTGCCCCCCCCCCCCCCCCCCCGCGGCTGCGTGTAGAAAAGATGGAGAGTGAAAACTCTCCTCTCCATCTCCACTCCTTCTCTCCTCTCCATCGTCTCCACTCAATTCCCACTCCTTCTCTCTCTCTCTCTCTTAACAGAGAGCTTAACTTTAATCTTTTGATTAAAGTTTTTAATTAAACCTTTACTTAATCATAATTAATATTAATTATGATTAAAAAATCCCTTTTAAGAGAAATTCACACGGGGGAGAGAAAAAAAGAAGGAAAAGTCATAATTAATATTAATTATGATTAATGTTTAATTAAAAAATCCCTTTTAAGAGAAATTTACACGGGGGAGAGGAAAAAAGAAGGAAAAATCAGAATTGAGAGGCGGAGAGGGTCCCGCACACACGAGAGAGCATTTCATGCATCAACATGCTGTCCCCTATTGCATTTCGGCAAAAAATTGACAGAAATTTTAGCGCATACCCGCGGAAAAACCCACAAAATATTATAAAAATTACATTTTAACCATAAAAATGCTCAAGAAATTTCGAACAAATTAGGAAAAATTTCCTTAAAATTCTAGAAATTTAGGGAATCCATTCTACCAAAAATATTCACAATAAAATATGTGGTATATTTGTAAAAATTTCCATTAATGCTTATTTTAAACCATAAAAAATAAGAAAAAATAGCACGAAATTCCCCCGCAACGTCGATTCGTCCATTGAATAGTAGTAACACACGTTCCAATCGCCATATTGACGATCCACGTGCAAATAATCAACACAAACCAACAAAATAACATTTTTATTAGTAAATATTAAAATTTACTTTAAAAAAAGCCAAAATTGTAAACAATTAACTAAAGATTGCTCTGATACCACTGTTAAAACCCTAAGATCTCTCTAGATAATTCTTATGTGTAAACATTAATATATCCCATACCATCAAGAGGTATAACTCCAATCCATTAGCATGTAGCTATAGTGTGAAATGGTAGATGAGTAGATATGGACCTCTACACAAGAGACCATAGCCTAAGCCTCCAAGCCCCCATGCCCCTATTATATAGGAGGGCCCTCAAGTGACTCTTGACTCTCCATTTCCCATGTGTAACCCTTGGATGCCTGACCCTAACCTTAACCCTTAAGGTTAGTCCTAACCCATGCTCCACTAGAGCTTGTTTCCATGCTCCCATGCTCACAAGCCTAATGTGGGTTAGCCTCCTAGTATATGCACACATAATGTGCATATAACACCCCTCTCCCCCCCACAAAAAAATAGGGCCTCAAGAGGATTTTTTTAATGCCCTTTTATGACCCTTTTTTTTGTAAAGGCTTGAAAATATATTAGTTAACGGTCAATCTTTAAAGACTAATTACATAAAGCTTTTTACAGAGAAGCTTAACTCCAACCGTTACTCAAAACTCATAGTGAAGCCTAGAGCTCAAGTAGGTCCATGATGTAGTGCATTAAACCTTCATCCCTATTTGTTGCAGCCATTAACTCTCTCTTCTTGTAGACCAACTATGACTCTGTGTTTCTTATGATGTCTGGGGTATCATATTCTACATCATCCATCTTATCCACAAGGTTCTCATTTAGTTCCTCTATCTCTGCCAGACACAACAGCAATTCTGTTGTGTCCTTAAGAGCACTCTGCATCTGCATCATCAAAGAAATTTTGTCCTTGTAGCACATCAAATTGTTTTTTATTTAAAGCATAGTATTTCTACTAATCCAAGCATTCCATAAAAAGGTTGATCTGATTAAATTCCACATTTTAGTTGAACACCCATTTGCTTCCCCCAACAGTAGCTCTTTGTAGCTCAGCTCTTGTGGGTGGTTGGAACACATGCATTGCTGTAGAAAGGTTGATCTGATTAAATTCCACATTTTAGTTGAACACCCATTTGCTTCCCCCAACAGTAGCTCCTTGTAGCTCAGCTCTTGTGGGTGGTTGGAACACATGCATTGCTGTAGAAAGGAGAGCGCTGGTTGCACTTTCTAATAGTGCATGAACAAATGGGGTATTTTTTCTAGGGCTTGCATGTAGCTTTGACATAGTCCATTACCTAATCCAATTGTAGTTGCACAAGCATTAGTCCACAATGCATGATGTAAGATGAGCCACATTAAACATGAAATTTTAGGTGGAATATATTTTAACCAGAGATTCTTAAACCTAAAGTTCCATTGACTTCTGATCCAGCTTAGGTTCCATCTTTTGTTTAATTTAGAGTATAGTTGTGGTTCATAGTCTCTGAATCGTGGAATAGGCAGTAGAGCGTTTTGCTCTTTCCATACAAATGTTCTGGGCAAAACAGACCCTTTTGCATATATGAATTAAATATTCTGGTTCTTCCACATAGACCTCCTCTGTATAATCAGAATCACATCTTCCTCATTAAGCCTGAATTGTTGCTTAAGTATCAAGTTTGACATCGAGGTCCTCTCATTGAAATCCCAAATGTTAGCCCAAACTGAGATGCCCTTTTTAGACAATTTCTGTGTGACACTATAAAGAGGTAGGGGAACATAATTGTGGCACACCATGGAAAACCAGATTGAATCTTGGTGGAATATGCCTGTTGTTACTCTGATGTTGTCGTTTTTAAGAATGATGTTCCCTTTTACTGTGTTCCAAGGTGACCACATTCTTTTGACCAGCATACTTCCCTTAGGCTTAAGGGGGATCTTATTGAAGTAGAGTGTTAGGGCAGGTATTTTCCTCCATTTGTTATAAACTCTTGAATAGAGAAAGAGGAAGAATCTCTGTGTAGTAACAAGGCCCAATCTTCTAAGGGGTTCAACAGACTTCTTACCATCCATTTGCTTTGTTTTTCGGGCAGTGTACAATATTTTCCATGTAACCTTTGGAATTTTGAATGTGTTTGCATCCCCTCCCCACAGAAAATTTCTACATAGAGCCTCAAGAGGTTTGATTTTTGCCTTGGAAGGCCTCTAACATGACAGAAAAAAGATAGTTGATGGGATTAAAATGTGCTTTAGAACCACTATTATGCTTGCTAAGCTGCTTTGCAATCCTTTCCAAGTGGTAAATTTTAGTTTGACTTTATCCATAACCCATGCCCATCTCTGATGCATGCTGACACCGAATCCCATTAGGATGCCAAGTAATCGGAAGATCCTTCCTTCCGGAATAACTTTACATCCTTGCTCTATGAGCCATTGAGGCGGGTCATTTAGAAGAGTTTTGATACCTGTTTTGGAGTGGTTAATGATTGAGCCTAACGCCATGCAAAAAGTATACAAGCATTCCCAAAATACCTCAATTGAGAGAGGGTCATTATGAATGAGGTTGTTTGTGTCATCTGCAAATTGTTGTAGGCATAAGTCTTTTTGTCTCCTTGGGATCTTGATCCCTTTCAATCTCTGATTCGAAAGTCTATCTTGAGAAGGATGAAGTCGTGGTTAGAACTTTGGTCATGTTCAATTCCTTCCCATAAAGCAATAATAGCATCTAGAATAAACCTGCCCTTTACAAAGCCTTTTTGTTTATTTCTGATCCACAGATTGAGATTTTTGCATAGCCTAATTGCGAGTGCTTTTGCAAAGATCTTATATGCAGATGAGAGCATTGTAATCGGCTTCCAATTACTGATGATCTTCTTGCTTCCTCTTTTATGTATGAGCTTTGTGACACCTTCATTCACTTTTCTAGGCAAGGCACCAAAGGCAAGAGATTCTTTCCAAACCAACAACAGATATGGTACAAGAATCTTTTTGAAGCGTTTATAAAATTCATTGGGGATCCCATCCAATCCAAGGCTTTTGCTGTTTTTGAGGGCATCAATAGCACCATCAATTTCTCCTACACTAAGCTCACTTTCTAAGGAGGCAATGAGAGACGGGGAACAATTTAATTCCTACACTTGGCTATTTTTGCACATGCCAACTGCTTGTCCAGGGTTCTAACAGTAGGAGAGCTAAAGGTCTCTAAGAAGTGCGAATGAACAATTGTCAGGTTTTCCACTGACGACTCTAAGTTGGCCTCAAGAAGGGCTCTAGATGCCTTTACTTCTTGGAAACACATACAGTGAACCGGGATCCTTTCCTTAAAAAGCCAGTTTTTGATCTTGGACACTTTGAGGGGGTCTGTAATCCCCTTGACATTGAATGAGATGATTGATTTAAACATTACTTTCAATGAGTTTTTAGAATACTCGTTCCTCATAGGGGTTCTCTTCTCCTCATCAACATGAGAGTCCACACCCAGACTGACTTTAGAGATTCTTCATTTAGAGGTCGTGACCTCTTGCTGAGGAAGCTCTAAGTGGGAGGGAGGATGCTGCCACATAGTTTGGGGGAGATCATCATCTTGAATAGGGATGCCTTTCTCTTTGTGTTCAAGGCTAGGAAGTTTCTCTTCCTCTGGGGTCAGGACATTAGTCAGAGATTATTCACAGAAGTCCATTTGGTTAATCTCCTTTTCTAATCTTTTTGCAATATTGATATGAGAATCTTGGACAACTTCATCCTCATTAGAGGATTTACTCTCTTCATCATCTTGTTGTGTTGGGTCATAAATTATGATTCCTTCCTTGGGTTGGAGGCCTGCTAGAGTTATGTCTAAAACTTTTACCTCGCCTCATTACTGGTTGAAATTCATCTTGTTCTTTTGGTGCTGAATCAGATGGTTGGGAGCCCAGATTTTCTTGGGAAGGAGGAGGATTCTTTAGAGGACAGTTCCTTACATAATGGCCCATCTTGTAGTAGGCATTCGACAGAATTTTGTAAAGGACAAGCTGGGTGAGACTATTGTTATGGTCAAAATTAATGGTTATTTCATTAGGAAGCTCTGGACTCAAGTCTACTTCTACCAAAGCATGAGGGTGCCACCTAGGATTCATGTATGTGGACGGTCTCTATCCAAGCAATCTACCTAAAGGCTCCACAATATATTTGAGCAAAGGGCGAAGATGGAGGGGCAGGTTTGGGAGTTGTACCCATATAGGAAACTTTGAGGGTTTAGGCCCGTTTGGGGAAAAATCAGGCTACCAGCGAAACAAGGTTAAGGGAGAGTTCCTAATCATCCATTGGCCTGCTCCTCCTAGGATGTTAAGGGTCATACCAGCTTCTTTAAATAGAAAGCATAAGTAGTTGTTAGGCAAAAGCTATATATGTTCTACTTCTACGTCCTGTGGCCATTAGCCTTAATCCATCCTCTTCGAACATTAGTCGGGGGTCGAGGGCCATGACACAGTCCAATCAAAGCTCGGAACTGGTAAACAAACATCCAATCTTGCACCAAATCCATGGGCAAAAAGACAGAGAGTTTACCTTTTGGGCCTCTATTATCTTCTTGCTCAAGATGTAGAAGGCCGTCTCCTTCTACACCACCATTAAGCCCAGTCTGTAGTCCTGTCCGAGTTCCTTGACCTTGTGAAGAAGCATAAGGAGTCTTCCAAATTCCTTCTCTTCCATGTACATGCTGCATTTCGTTGAAGGCATGTGCCTCTTGCTGGAGTGAGTCGAGGGTTTCGCAAGGTCGTTCCTCAGAGAATGGTTTTGCCTTTGCCCTTTCGCCCTGGATGAAGACTGGATTAATTTGCGCTCCCGGTAGGGAGTCGTAGGGCAGGATGCCTCCATCTCCTTAGTGAAGGAGATGGAGGCATGGTGATTAGTGAAGGGGGGCTGGACAAGGACAGGGGAGGATTGCAGATTGAAATGTGTTTCCTCCAGAAAAGCAGGCGTTTGAAATAGATAGTTTTGCGGAGAAACAGGGTGCGTCCGCCCCACGTGCCATGCCGGCTCTTGCACGTCAGTGGTCTTGTCCACCATAATTGGCAGGGGTGGCATTGACGCTGTGCCTGTGGAGCCAGGTTTCAGAATCCGAGGCATATCTACGTCCCCCATCTTGCTTTCTGACGGCTCGTTGTCGGCATTATCAAACAGGGGGAGCGCCTTTCAGCCTCCCCCACGATGAACTGTGCAAAGAGAGAATGTGACTAAGAGGTTCAGTTTGGTTGGAGCCACCGAGGTAGGAGAGCCCCTAGTTAGAGCAGTTTGTACACGAACGCTCTGTCTCCCATGACCAAAAATTTTAAGAAGTCCCCCCAAAGAAATCAGCCGTTCTTTTTTTGGGGGTTTTTAAATCCTCACAAATTTTTGAACCCCTAAGATATTACCTCTATAAATGCGTGCGTCTAGGTTTTCTTGGTAGTGAAGGCAAAGCGCAGATTTCTGTTTGATCGGTTTGTATCGCTGCTTACTCTTCTTCCGCCATGGCGATCATCTCCGAATACGAAGAAGAACCGGACACCAGCAAGAAGCCACGCTTGGATGATCCCCCTCCTGCCTCCCCCGTCAAGGGCCCCTTCGATGAGCCCCTAGATCGCCTTCTGCAGCAGCACGGCAACCAGCCCTTCAGCCTGCTCGAAACCCTAGCAGAGTTTCTTCTGCGCCGCTCCGACGCCCTTGTCCGCGACAATGCGCTAGAGTCGCGCGTCGCGCAGATCTTCGCCGCTGCCAAAACAGCCCTTTCGCAGCAGGTAGAGGCCCAGGTTAAAGAAGAAGCCAAGAAGAACAAGGACAAGGAGGAGAAGAAAATTGCAGATGAAGCCCCCAGCAAGGTTCCAGAGGCCAAAATGGAACAGGTAAAGACGGAAAATACAGTAGGTTCTGTTGCTTCCTCCCAGGCAACAGAACAACCGAAAGTAGAGGTTCCACCAATGACAGAAGAGACCAAAGAAGAAGACGGCGGCGAAGACGATGCAAAAGGCCTCAGTAAGTCACAAAAATGCACTAGGGTTTTGGATTCAGGGATGGGGACGTTTATTTTTCTGAGGACTTTGTGTTAGTGAAAAATTGGAGGTTTAAGTGCGGACTTAGGGGTATTCTTTCATCGCAAAAAGATAGAGGTTTTAGGTTCAAATATTCTTCGTTCAATGTCTTCACGATGTAGCCCTTTATCAGAGAAAAGATTGATATCATGTGATCGCCTCGTAGAGATATCACTTATTAATTTCTTTAATAGTTGCTTTTGCACCTATCTTGCTGTTCAAGCTAATTTAGTAATCCTGTATGTGAAATATACAAACGTGCACACACGCATATGTGTATACAAACATGTTTATTTATGCGCGACCGCGTGTGTGCACTACCACACTATTACATAAGCATGGGTGCCCTTCCTACCTGACTATGTAGCCATCTCCCCCCACTTAGCCTGCCCGTACTTTTATGAGAGAGAGAGAGAGAGAGAGAGAGAGAGAGAGAGAGAGAGAGAGAGAGAGAGATTATTAATGCTAGTGTCAGACTAAACATTGAAACATAAGCATGGAAATGAGCCATAGGAAATAGTTTCTGAGCCCGTAATGAGGGCAAGTGAAACCAGTGGGGCTTATCATGTGTGTCATCCTCTTCAATGACATCATATATGGAGGCATTCTTTATTCCCGGGGGGGGGGGGGGGGGGTGCACGCGGCATTGGAGTATATCGGACATCGTGGATCTAGAGCTATTGAGAGGATGGGCATGATCTCAAAGGGCGGGTCGATTGGATTTGCACAAGGATTGTGCAAGTTCTCTTGTGCTCCAAGCTAGCCCTTCCGATGATGACGAGCTCTAGTATCTTCTCTACCTTGGGTGTGCAGAGTCTTTGGTTTTGTCTACTTTGGAGGATTGTGGTGGATGCTTTTGTGGTCTTGGCTTTCTTTGATTGTGGCCATAGTAGTCTGCCTTTGTGATGACTAAGTTCTAGTAAGTATAATCCTAGACATCTTTGATCTCTATAATGGATTACTTGTGACAAAGGCTTGAATCCTCCTTCAAGAGACATTGGAAGCATCCTCGTATCTTGAGTAAACTGGGCATCTAATCATGTAGTTTTTGACTCCGTGCCCTTGTTGGTTCCGTGATGCCCTCCGCTCTTTTTGTTTCAATGCGAAGGTGCTGTGACCATAGTAGCAATGAAACACATGAAAGAAACTTAGAAACGGTTCAGAAACGTTTCCTTCATAGGAAACACGTTTCTTTCAAATTTTTAAAATAATATCTTTGTCTTAAATTTCAATGAATGAAATGTGCGCACACTTTTCGATAAGCGTTTCTATGTTTCTGTTTTCAGCTCTTCTTTAGTATCAACATGGAATTGTTATATTCTAGTGACAAGTGTGTCATTGTGTACTATGTTACATGTAAGCTGGTCTTTTTTTTTTGATTCATTGATCTTTTTACTTATTTTAACATTATATATTTGAATTATTTTACATGAAAAAACTTGTAGTTAGGAAACTTGTGGGAAACTTTGGTGGCTTGATTTTATGTTAAGGAAATGCGTTTCAAACCACCCCTTGACTTACTATGGATGTGATGACACACTCACATTGCCAATCCTCATGGTGTGGGACATGTTTTTATGCCATGGAGATAGTTGGCCCTCTCAATGAATCCATCCCTAGTGACCCTCATGAAATGCTTTGTGCATAATTGAAGCTCAAGGATGAGCTTAGTTGAGGATGCTTATGTCTTGTCTATGTGAAGCCAGGTCAAATGTAACTTATGTCTTGTCTATGTGAAGCCAGGTCAAATGTAACTATTTGGCCCTCCTAGCTCTTTTCACAAGATGGAATCCATGCTCGACACTAGACATGTAGATAAAAGCATGGGAACAAGGACCATGAAGTTTTCATATGGAAAAGCACTAGCCTTGGTCAAAAAGTAGAGAAAAGTAAAAAGTCAAATTGTGTTGACCAAGAGCTGAGGGTACCATTGGAATTTGGAGAAAGGACACTGAGCTAGACCAAAAAGCTAAAAGCAGCTCCAAGGTCAAAAAGCAAGGCTCTGAAGTTAGAAAAGCAAAGTTAAAGAACTTTGACAAAAGTGAGTAATATTTTATTATAAAGTGAAAAGCAAAGGGAAAAAGGCAAAAGCATAAGCTTGGATAAGCTTTTGGCAAAAAGCAGAGCTCTCTTTAAGTATAAAAAGACTTGAACCTTTCTTGTAGCATCATGAAGAAGATCGTGGAGTGTGTGGGGATCATTATGATCATGTGACATGGAGAGCTTCTTCTTCGCCATTAACACCTCCAACTTGCTTTTTGGATGTACGGTCAACCCTAGACTTGTATGGGCATATGCATGGGTGATACGGATGCGTGTATGGAGCGTACGGACATGTACGAAACTATACGGACATAAATTTCAGAAATCTTAAAATTGCTTTTTGGAGGTTTTTAACGCCCAAAAATCATTAAGATACGATTTATATCAACTTTCTTGCCAGAAAGAGCTTTTCCATGGTTTTCTTCATCAACAAGGCTTAAGGAGCCATGGAATAACTCATGGGATGAGCGAGTGATTCTTGGACATGGAGCTTGGACATGAACATGGAATTGGAACATAGAGCTTGGACATGGAACTTGGACACGGAGCTTGGACTTGAACATGGAACTTGGATATAGAGCTTGGACATGGAACATAGAGTTCTTGGACTTGGGTTTGGACTTGGACTTGCACTTGGACTTGGACTTGGATTTGCATTTGGATTTGGACTTGGATTCGGATTTGGACTTGGACTCATGGGATGAGCGAGTGATTCTTGGACATGGAGCTTGGACATGAACATGGAATTGGAACATAGAGCTTGGACATGGAGCTTGGACATGAACATGGAACTTGGATATGGAGCTTGGACATGGAACATAGAGCTTAGACATGGAGCCTGGACTTGGATTTGGATTTGGACTTGGACTTGGACTTGGACTTGGATTCGGACTTGGATTCGGACTTGGACTTGGACTTGGACTTGGACTTGCATTGGATCTAGGGTGTTAAATCTGGTACTAGCCCAGTGAGAGATTCTTGTGGGTCATCCTCGTGGTGTGCTCGGCATCAGAGTTCTTGTGTCTTGACATCGATATTGACTTGGATATCCTACATTGGCATATCTATTTGTTTTGTATTCATTGATTGTATTGAACTTGGCTAGCGTGCCTGTGGATTGTTCCTGAATAAATGCCTAAAAGGAAGCGGAGCTTGTTTTCCGCTCAATGTGGTGTATTGTGCAAGATCCCCATTCCCTTTTCTCTCTCCCCTCTCTCTTTATATCTTTATCTCTTACACACGTGGTTGAGTCTATCATGGCAGGCTCTGTTGGGCTTACATCAAATGTAGGCGGATGATGCAGTCGATGTCTTGTTGTGAGAGATCAAGAGAGGGATTCAACCTAAACTCAAAAGAGAGGGAGGTGATCCATTCGAAGGCCATGTAACTCAAACCAACTGGTAGTATGTGCATATCAAGAATTGCTATTATCCTCATGTGTCAATTGTGTAGAGGAGAATTCCCATGCCAACTACAAGAAGCTATCTCTATGCATTGTGTAGACGTGATGATGTATGCATGTGATGGTTTGAAACATGGCATTGATGAGCAAGGGGGTTGATCCGAACAAGACCAAAATAATAGCATGTGACACTAAGGGCTTACTCTTGGTCATGCTTGAAAGCATCGTAACCTGCAATCTCTCCTCTCTCCTCGAGTTCTCCATTCTAAAGTTAGCCTTTAGAAAGAAGCTTCATACATCATTGCCTTGCGAACCAAAGTATCAACTAGCCAATATTTTGTCAAAAACGAGGGATGCAATGGAAGTCTTAGACATAGATTAATGCTAAGCACATGAGAGATTAGTGGTAATCTGATATATCTTGCTTACACAGTGAAAACAATAGATGAAACCCGAATTTGTTGTCTATTGCAAAACAATGAACATGCTATATTTACAATTGATGATCTTGCATCTTGACTTAGATCTCACTTATGCATATCTATCTATTGGTGCATACAAAAGGTTATTGGTTGTCCTCCACTTGTGCATGCTCTAATGCAAGTGAGGGCTACTCGGTCTTGCGGATTCATAGCTTCTTTTGTGACTCTTTGCTTCGGGTTTGGGTGTTGGCAACTCAAGCAATGAATTATATTTTTGAATCTCCTCGTCTGCAATAGGTAGAAGCTCCTCTTGCCTTGGAAGTTTTTTCACTTGAATCGACGCTTTTGTATTGGGTTGCCCCTCAACTCTAGGTGACTCCACTTTGGTCCTTGCATCACGCTCTCTGCCACCATCTTGGTGGTTTGGGTGTTCTGTTGCTCTTCTTGAAACCTTGTTGTATGTTCTTCTAGTTGCGATTTGTACTAGTTTGTTTTTTTCTCCGTATTGCCCAAGGTATTGAGCTAATTTTAGCTAGGTGTTCATGATGGTATTGCTCTTACTGGATGTCCCACCCTTGAAGATACCTCTCTATCATGTCTCTAAGGCTCTCCGTTGGTGTTTGTGTGGTTGAAGTATCTTGAAGAAGATTCTGGCGATCTAGACTCGCCCTAACTACATGTAAACTATTGCATACATGCAAGACCTATGCATAGAACTCTAACATTCATGTGCAAAAATGATTGTGGATGCAAAAATACAAAAACACAAATCCTAAATCTGTTGCATGTACAAATGCTACCTAGGATTGACCTAGACGCTTTGATACCACTTGTCACGTGCACACTCTCGAGTGTGACGTGGACATGCTTCTACCTAGTGGCCAACTTAAAGGTCGAGTATGTGGTCGGATTTGTGTGTTTGTAAGGGCTATTGTGCCAAATCTTGGTAATATTGTCTCGTCGCCCAATGAGTAGCCCAATGTGGACATAGTTATTGGGTTATTGTGTGAACACACCTAGTTGGACATTATTCTTACGTTTGGTAGATTTGGTAGCCAACTCACCAACATTAGACACTATAAATAGGAGTCTAGGCTTTAGCCATATTCTTTCACTGATCTTCATTGAGGTGTTGAGAGCTTAGGAGTATGCTACCAATGAGTATCTCTATTTAGCATTGTACATATTTCATGTTAGTAATACATGATAGATTAGGTCATCTTTCTCTATTGTGTATTGGTTAAAGTCTCTGAGTAGGTGCTCATTGCAATCAATCAATTTATAAACATGCTTCCGCAACACCCATGATACATTAGTATCATAGCATCGGGTTTGGCAATTGAAAGTCTGCAATTTCTTTCTTTCATAAGGGTGTGGAGATCCATCGCGAAGAACCCCATCACATCCACGTTTTCACTCAGGTTTGTGTTTTTTTCATGGAGGTTGTGCTTTGCGAATTTTGTACCAGCTAGCCCTTGTGTGTGCAAGGGGTGTTTAGCTATAAGGCAAGAAAGAGGTCCAAATGCACCAAGTAGAAGGTGGAAAAAGCAAGTAAGAAAGGCGGCGTTCTGATGCTTCAAATGCAGCTAAACAAGAGTGGAAGAAGGTGCATCAGGGGGGTACGGTTGTGGGCACTCAAAGGCCAAATGTGGGAGATTACAAGGGTGGCCAGATTTAGACAAAATGCAACCTATGCAGGCTATAAAACAACACACAATAAGCGTCTAGATTTGGCGGAAGGGTGCCCCCAAGGAGGTGCTAGAGGCGAGTCAATTCTTACACAGAGGGGGCAGATAGGGCAGTGTTTTATACTTCTGGATATACGTGGCTTTCTTGCCTGAGCCAATTGGCTACACCCACCTTTCCTCCATTGCGTAAGGATGAAACCTTCGCATAGTCCTTGACCACAAAGGTGTGTTTTTTTCCTTCAAGTACATATTCGGCATCAACAGAACATGGAGTTTTGGGAGATGTCAGAGAGGTCTTTGGTTTACCGGGAGAAAGGACGGTCCATCAACCGCTATCTGTACAAGAGCATCATGGCATCACATGAGATAGAGGGGAATAAGGAGATTATCGAGATGTTGGAGAACAAGTTAGCAGGTTGCTAACAAGAGATCCAAGTAAGAAAGGCAACACATTCAGTGGTAAGTCCATCCATAGATGAAGTTGAACAAGAGGGAGTGTCCAAGGATGCCAGAAAGCTTTCAAGAGGAAGTGGTATCGATGACAGAGTCCCCAAAAGGAGAAGATTATGGAGGATGAGCCCATGGAGTAGACACTGTTAGGCTTGGAGGTGATGTAGACAAATAGAGAACAACCCATCGCATAGTCCATTCCAGTATCTGATCTCAAAGAGGAGTCATCAAGTGAACTTTAGATTTTTCTCTCCAAATCCATTGCGGAGGAGGATGCGATGAGCGATTCCATAGTGGTGTCTATCATGGTAGTTGAACATCTAGAGGGGGAGGGGCTCGTTCTAGTTCTCGCGGTTCTCGAGGAGACTGTTGGAATATATATCATCTCGAGAGGGTGTACATGTACCTTTTCATGTTTGTACTGGTCATTTTATGAGACCTTGCATTGGCATAGTTAACAAATATTATTTAGGCATTTTCTACCGTTTTTGAGGCATTTTATAGCATTTTTATGCTACATACTAGCTGTCGGCTTGCTACAGCTGGCCGACCTTCTCATAGGAGGGGTATATGAGGGCACACACCCTTCCTGTTAGTTTTCATCTCATTCTTGCATATCTGCTGGAGGTCATTGGTAGTTGCAATAGTCTCTTATGCTTGTAAGCACCTATGGGCTTCCTTCGTGCTTTCATGGTATCAGAACCAAATGCTGATCTACAGGTAAGAAACTGTTGCGTTTTTCTGATTGGAGCAGAGGCTTCATTATTGTGCTCCGTTTTCTGCATCTGTACTGCTGCGTTTTGCTGTTGGAGGCTAAAGCTCACTTCTAGGTGCTGAGGACAGGTTCTTGAGAGATTAACTTTCTCTATTTTTCTTTTCTCACAGCTTGAAGCTATTTGCTGTTTTTTTAACAGCCCTCTTGCTTCAGAGAAGGTTTCTTGTTAGAGGACATGGCTTCAGGAGATTTCTCTAATGTTGCTCCTTCTTCTGTTGATACTCCAGCACCATCACAGCGTGGATCCCCTGCTCCCGCTCCACATGTGGTTCCTCTTCCCAATCTTTCTTCTTTAAGTTTCTCTCATCCAGGTCTTGCTCCCACCCCTACCCATATACCATCCTACATTTGCCCAAGTCAGTGACTCCATGAAGCTTATAATAACCAACTATCATACATGGTCTTTCTACACTCAGTTATTGTTGGAAGAAGTTGGTGTGTGGATGGCTATCTCCATACCTCACTTGAAGGACCCTGCTTTGAGAAGCATATTGGATGCTCGGGCTCGTCTTATCATCATCCATTGCATGACTCCATCTATATAGGCATAGTTTGTCTCTATCCGGAGTAATGCTCATCAGATGTGGACGGAGATCCAGAGGAGGTATGAGAGAGTTGCGACAGTGAAGATTGCCAGTCAGATTTGGAGAAGCTTACAATCAATGAGTCAGATAACTTGATTGAAAAGATTGGAGAGTTCACCTGTATCAAGCTGTAGCTTGAGGAGTACGGGAGCACCATCAACAATCCCATCCATAAACTTTTTTGTAAATTGCTTGCTTCCTTTGATTCTTTTAGGGATAAAATTATTTCCATGATCCTCTCTCCCCTTTTGAGGAAGTCATGAGTTATCTCCACGACAAGTGCATGCTTCGTAGAGAAGGCAAGTCGGAGTTTGCTTTTGTTGCCTCTGACAAGGGCAAAGGCAAAGGCGGAAGAGGGAACTCCAACAACAACAACAACAACAACAACAACAAAAACAAAGGCAAAGGCAAGGGTAAACAGGGTTCAAAGAAGTGCAAGGACAAGCAATGAATGTGATTATTGTGGCAGGATAGGTCATATTGAGGCTCGATGCTTTGCTCGTCGTGAGGACTCTCGAGTAACCAAAGCCAAGTGTAAAGCCCAAGATGCTTCTAAAGCATCTGACAAGGACAACACCAAAGATAAGGGAAAAGACAAAGTTTCAGAGGAGGGATCTGCCAAAGTTGCATACATGGCAGTCACAGATTCATCCACTTCTTCACAGGATTCACTCCTCGTGATCGTAGATGTGACTTCTCTAGAAGAAGTCAGTGACATCTGAAGTGGTGGAATGGTTTGGTGATAGTGGTGCTTTTGTCCATAGGACCAATTAGACCCATATTGTCACGTGCATCCCACACTTGGATGCCACGTCGACATTTCTGTACAGAAGGTGCAAGACCTGGGATGGTGAACTGGTCCCATGTGAGCCCAGTCCGGGACGAGTCAGCCAGGGATCCATCTTAGTCATCCGAGGTCAGGTGTGCATTGTCCTGCACATGAGTCCAAGGTCAGGTGTGCACTGTCCTGCACATGAAATAGTGCCAGTCCGCGCTGTGAGTCTCCCTCTAGAATGATGTCAGTGATTCTGTGTATCTGGTATGGTACCGGATGCCAGATCACTGAGTAGTTAGTGTTTAGAACAAGGGGCCAGCCCATAGGGCTACCCAAGATCTTAGTGTGGGCATGGGAATGGTGTGGAACCACCCCCATGAGGGCCAGGAAGGCCCAGGCTGAACCCACCAGCCATGAAGGGGCTGTAGGACAGCCCTAGGGCAAGCAAAAGGTAGATTCCAAGAGTTTACAGCCTTTGCATGGCTGTAGGGCAGGTATGGGGGAGCCCATACAGGCTGCCCAACCCTTGGAATGTGGGCAAAGGCTGTGCCCAGCCCTCTGGAAGCAAGCGCATCATGCCCAGCCTTTTAGGAAAAAAACGCAGCATTTTCAGCATTTTATGCTGAATTTCCAATCGTGGGAGAATTTATTGCTGGCCGCCTGCAATAGTACTGGCCGACTGTTGTAGTACTGGCCGACTGCTGTAGTTGGGCTAGTATAAAAGGGAGAGCCCATGTTCCCATTCATTTATCTCATTCTCCACCAAGAGCTCAAGCATAAGAGGCTAGACAAAGCCAAGAGGGTGCTAAGCAAAGAGGTGAAGGATTCAGGTCAAGGGTAGGGTATTCCCAGCCAAGAAAAGGTCCAAGATTGCTGTATTTTCTTTCAAATTTCTCATCATTCTAATAAAGCAAATACACCATCCGTGGTGGGGGCCCTACAGAGGGTAATTGGGACCCAATACTGTGTCCTCTCCATCTCTCTCTCTCTCTATTTTCTGCACTTCTCCTTTCAGTGTGTGCGTTAATATCCGTCGCGAAAAGAGTGCTGATTTCTGAGTATTGAAGTCACCGATTCCTCTCCGAAGCTTTTGCATATTACAAAAAGGTACTCAGTCCACAGCCCTAGGCTGCCTTGAAGAAAAGGTGATAAGCACCCAAAAGTCTAGTCCCTACTTGGACCCTAATGATCCACCCCATAAAGGAATGAATGAATCAAACTATGAGCACACTTTGCTATTTATAGGGTTCTTGGACACTTGGTATACTGGCCGACTGTTGGTCGGCCAGTCAAATATGCATTAAATGCTCTTCAGTGCTCAACAGTCGGCCAGTCAAATATGCATTAAATGCTCTTCAGTGCTGCCCGATTGGATCTCTTCCCTTGTTATGATGCGCTTGCAGCAGCTGCCCTGTCCTCTGGTTCAGCCGACCACCTTTGTGAGCAGCCGACAGCCTTCGTCTCTTCTAACGCACTGACAGGACATGCTCTTCATGCCCTCCAGGCCTTGCTCCAAGTCCACATTGTCCACTTCTGTATCTTGTGCTCCAAATCCCTAGCTCTAATGGTCTTTTTTTGGTTACCTTTGCCGGAGAGTCTCTGAGAATGTCCATGGCATCTTCATGCACATGACACATATCCTGGAGGACTACCAAACTCTCTCTTCTTCATTTTGTATTGGTGGCGATAACTACTCGCTTGCTGTCACCGATGTTGGTAATGTTTCTGTGGGCTTGTCTGCCACCTTACATGATGTTTTGTATGTACCACAGATTTCCAAAAATCTATTTTTAGTGTACAAAGCTTCTCAGAAGGGACTTGTTGTGTACTTTGATGATGAGGTCATGGAAGTGATCCACAGGAAGACTCTCGATTGTTGCCAATAGAGTCCACGATGGGAGTCTCTACAAGATCACCAACTTTTCTTCCCATATCCGTCGCATTCATCAACTTTTCTCCCCCTTGATGACTTTGGTTTTTGAGGCACATACTTCTATGTGGCATTCTCGCTTCGGTCATGTACCCATTGCTGCCGTACAAAAGTCTCATTCTCAGCAGGTTGTCAGCGAACTACCTCAGCTCAGGTCTCTTTCACACATTTGCTAATCTTGCGTGATGGGCAAGCATCATCGAGATGCATTTCCAAAGGAGGCCACTCATCGAGCAACCCGAAGACTGGAGCTTACACACGCAGATCTTGCAAGACCTATGGAGGTTGAGTCTCTTGGAGGGGCTTGATATTTTCTCCTTCTTGTGGATGATGTCACTCGCAAAGTCTGGATATGTTTTTTGGCTCGCAAGTTAGATGCTTTTGCCAGTTTCAGGACTTGGATCGCGATGGTGGAAAATCACTATGGGGGTAGAGTTTCATTCTTGCAGACTGATAATGGTGGCGAGTTTGTACCGCTTGATGACTTGCTTGCTTCAAAGGGCATTCACCGACAAACTACAGTTCCTTACACTTCTCAGCAAAATGGAGTTGTGGAACGGAAGAACCGGACCATCAAAGAGATGGCTCGTGCTTTGTTGCATCATGGAGGTCTCTCCCTCGTACTTTCTGGGGTGAAGCCCTCCTACTTTCCGGGGTGAAGTTGTGGCTACCTTAGTTTATCTCATTAATCGCGCTCTCACAAAAGCTGTTGAGGGAATGACTCCGGAGAAGGCTTTTACAGGATACAAACCTTCTGTTTCTCATCTACGTGTTTTCGATTGTGTTGCTTATGTGCATGTCCTAGATCAGAAGAGGACCACACTCGCACCGAAGGCAAAGAGGATGATCTTCATAGGCTATAGTCTGAGATCCAAAGGGTATCGCTTTTGGGATCCGGAGGTTGATGACATCATCATTTATCGTGATGTTCGGTTTGATGAGAGCGAGTTCGGCACTCCACTTGATGCATCTTCTGACTTTCTGGATGATCTGTTCCCAACATATGTTAATGATCTTATACCTCTTCCACGTCCAGCTCTTTCTTCTTCTCCACCTCCTGCTCCCCTTGTTGCAACCATGGTGCCAACTGCTTGTTTACAGCCACCCATTCCTGTTGCACTAGCTTTTGCATCTCCCAGCCCCTCTACGAGTCGTGCTTTGACTCCGGGATCACCCTCACCATTGCTTACTTTATCGCCTCTCCTAGCAGCACCCAGCAGCATCGGATGAGTCCTCTACTGCGGTTGGATCTTCTTCTTCACGCTTTGAGAGGAAGGTTGCCCTACCTCGGTGGGTTTAGCAACTCTTTAAAGGATTTTGGTCTCACTGATGCACAACTCCATAACGAGATCTCTACCACCACCCCTGGACCTCGCCGTTCATCTCGCGTTTCCACATCTCATCACACAACGAATCATGCTCTCATGAGCTCTCTCCAGGAGATCCATGAGGCTGAGAGTCCAGAGGAGGCTTTCACAGTTGCAGTGGCGGCAAGCCATGGAAGTAGAGATGGCCTCTATTGAGAGGAATCACACTTGGTTTTTGGTGCCACTGCCTTTACATTGTCGTATGATTGGGGTGTGAAATGGATTTTCAAAGTCAAGTTTCATGCAGATGGTACTTTGGACAAGTACAAAGCCCACCTTGTTGCTCGAGGATATGCTCAGAAGGTAGGCGAAGACTTTGATGAGACATTTGCTCCTACAGCTAGGTATACCACCATTAGGATTGTTTTGGCTCTGGTTGCACACCTTAGAAGGCTTGTGTTCCAGTTGGATGTCAAATCCGCTTTTCTGAATGGAGATTTAGAGGAGGAAGTTTATGTTGAGCAGCCTCCTGGTTTTGTGATTCAGGGATAGGACACCCATATCTTCTAAAGAAGGCTCTTTATGGTCTCAAACAGACACCCCGTGCTTGGTATAGAAGATTGATGCCTTCTTGTTATCTCTTGGATTTGAGAGGGCATATGTAGACAACATCCTCTATGTACTTCTTTCTGATGGGGATATTTGTGTTATTGTTTTGGTACACAGGTTTAGTCCAAGCTTTCAGAGACATTTGAGATGACTGATCTTGGCCTTCTTCATTATTTTATTGAGTTGGAGATTTGGCAGAAAAATGATTGTATCTTCATTTCTTAGCAGAAGTATGTGAAGAAGCTGCTCTAGTAGCACCAGCTTCCGTATCTGGCTCTCTATCCTTGCCCTTCAAGGAAATATCCTTGGGAATGAGCATGCACATGTCTTGCACATGAGATCCCCCTTGGCTAAACTTGATGACGGGATTCCAACTTCTGTTCTTAGATGATTGTCATCATCCCTTTGTCTTCTGTTGGACTCCCAAACCTGTCATCCTTCCCTTCTTGGCAACCTTTTCATTGAAAACCGTGCCCGGTCCACTCAAAATCTGATGAAGATCTAGGCATTTGTTCCATCTTGTCCTCTATCCCTTCATGCCCTACCCTTGAACACTTTCTGTGGTCTTCTGTTCGTGAGTATTGAGTCTGGCACTGTCACTCCATCCTCCATTGTAACCATTGCCTGGACCATGGACAAGCAAGAATGAGGGTGGTGATGGGGGAAATGAGGTGGAAAACAGCAGAAAGGGGCGGAGATGAGCATAGGAGGCAGTAAATGGGAAGGGCTCCCAGTCGGGAGAGGAGGAGGTAGAGGCTTGTGTGAACGGGGAGGCAGCAAGGCGGGGGGCGTGAGGAGGATGGAGAAGGTGGGCCGGGCTTTTTTTGGGGGGGGGGTGTGGTAGTACGAAGACAAAGGGCAGCAGCAGGGGTCAAGGGTGGGGGAGAAGGTGAGGTGTGTGTGCACAGGCTGGGGGCGGCAGCACAAGGCTGGGGGCAGCAGGAGGAGGTGAGGGTGAGGAGATTGTGGGTGGTGGAGGATAGCGCGGAGGGGGGGGAAGCAATGGCTCAGGAGGGCAGGTGGGACAGTGGGTGGAGGATAGCGCGAAGGGGGGGAAGCGATGGCTCAGGAGGGCAGGTGGGGAGCTCCAGCTCTTGTGGTCAACAGTCCTCTTGTGGACGGCTGGGTCTGTGGGTTTTATTTGCTTTAGGGATGGGAGCGATGGTATGTGTGGTCCAAGAGGAGGGAAAACTGTCACACAAGGCATTGTTAAAGATCTGTGCATGCTATTGGACGAATCTTGCAGTTCAAGGCTCAAGCTAGCTAGAAAGCTTCTAGGCCGGTTATTATCCTTGCAACATCCCTGACGAGCGGGCCCCATCTTGACGGAGAGTATTCTATAATCAGCCTTATAATATCTTTAAGGTCTCTAGTTCATAAGAAGAGAGGTCTAGGGCAAGTTGTTCACTTGACATTTTACAGTGTTCTAGATAATGACTCATAAGTCCTTTGTTTCATGTAGTTATCATTTTGTCTGGTTTATCCTTATTACTTTCTTCGACTTTTTCATCAAGATTTCATCGTCCAAAGAAAATATCAGTTTTAATATTTCTGAAATTACTGTGATTTTTCTCTTGGCAGAGCCAAACACTGGAAATGGTGCAGATCTTGAGAAATACTCTTGGACACAAACGCTATCAGAAGCTACTGTACAAATTCCATTGCCTCCTGGAACAAAGTCCCGATCAATTACTTGCGAGATCAAGAAAAAACACTTGACAGCAGGCCTGAAAGGACAGCCACCGGTTCTGAAGGTATGTGCTACACTGTTCAGTGTTTTTTGCTAGAGTCATAATCATCTCTGCTTGGCTGCTGCCTTATTGAATAGTGGTACAAAAAAAGTTCATCAATACAATGAATTTGCAAAGGAAATGGCTGTCGTGTATCAGGTTTGTAGATTTTGTTTGGTATCACACCCTCATGGCACAGCGGTCTATGCATTGATATGGCAACATTTCGCTCATGAATTGATGTCACATTATCCTTTGTTGGAGATTTAATATTATGGCTTCCTGCTCAAGCTTAGTCCAACTTTATATAATATGTCTAATTTGGGGTCAGTGGTGCTTCTGTAGCCATCTGCCTGTTGTGAGGTTCCATACTGTTGCTGTGAGTTCATTGATCATAGAGGCGTGCCCATCCCTATATGTGCTTGTACTTCCATTTGTCTATACTATTGTCATGGGAAACGGTGTTTCTCTTTTTCCCGGTTAGAGATCCTGCAAATCACTGTCAGTTTCCAAGCTCAATCCACTGGGAGAAGGGAAATGCTAGGGTTCGCCCATAGGCAATGAAGGACCTTGGTGTCCATTGGCTGAGGGGAAACAACGTTTTTTTTTTCTGGGAAGGGGAAACAACGATTCTTGAGCATGGCAGTGGAGAAATGCCATTTCACAACACCAACTTGTGGGAAATTCATCTTGGGTGGACAGCAAAGAAAGAGGGATCGGGGAAACAACATATGGGAAACACACCTTTGGTAAGGACAGCAAAGAACCTATGTAAAAATGCTAAAAAACAGATGTCAACTTGAAACTTCACGGCGCATCTCCTTGATAGTTGTATGATGTTTCACTTTTGATCCAATTGTATGGAATTATTTGGTGTATTCATCCACGAAATGTTTTCAAGAACATGCCATTTTTTTGGGCCACCAAGTTCTTATTTTTATTAGTTTATCTTTTCATGTATGCAGGGTGAATTGTATGCACCGGTGATAACAGATGATTGCTTTTGGAGCTTAGGTATGTGAGATGATATTGTAGAAAACATAATTTTTAGCTAGCTTTCTAATGTTTGTTGTGTATGGAGCACTGCAAAGTAGTAGAACGTATTGATGAGCACAGATGCTAAGTTCTTTGGACTATACGATTTTAACTCAAAGAGGGCTATTGCTTTTTTGGGTCACTGCTGAGAGAAATAAGACATGCTATATGCAATCAATTTTGCAAAAGCTCTAGGCTACAACCATGCCCATTGCCCCATCATACTTGGATGCCCATGGGTTGTCCACAACTCCATGGTCCTTCTTTTGGGCATTGTTAGTCACCATTAAAACTCAATGGTTGTCACGCATGCTGTGACACATTTGGTTGGGACTTGGACAAGTACTTGCACTTCACTTGGCTGTCCCAGACATTCGAACATAGGTCTAATAAGTGTCGAGCAGGCCTTGTACAAACATTAAACCTTGCAAAAAGGGTTACATTGACCTTGTGCCACATGCACGACATGACTCCACCCTAATGACCTAGATGGTGCCTAACAACTTGTCCTTGGACTACGGGCTCTTGGTCCATCAAAAAGGTGTCCTAAGTGTACTGACTATGCAATGCGCACATTGTGAGATATATAGTAGTGACCATGTGAACTAGGGACACCGGAGCACTTTTTACCTTTACACTGAAGGGTTTGTTCCCCCCACGTGTGAACACACTCTTTCATAGTGTGTAAAATGACTTATTCACTCACTCACTTTTGTACTTGCACCCTTATCTCATTATCATGTCATCATGTAGTTTCACTCTCTCTCCTTCTGTACTTTTCATACTTCATTGCTAACCCTAGACCTAACAGTGGTATCTGCCACCCTTGGGCACTTGCCTTTGCCCACCATTTTGTTGCAATTTCGGGTTTTTGTTCATTTTAGTGTTTCTTGCACAGATTCAACATATTAGGGTTTCAATACAGCTACTATAGTACCCGTACACCATCAAATTAGGCTTTGTGCTTGTGTCTGTACAACCTACCATACAGGATGTGCCTCTGACCATACAGCTATTGTACCTATATGTTACTGTCCATACACCCTCCTGTTCTACCTGTACCTGATGCACTCGACTGTATCTAAACGTACTTGATTATTCTTGCAGACGTACCTTCACTGAATTATACTCTCTCATAAATGTGTGTACTCACAGTACCTTCGTATACTCACAGTACCTGAAGAAGCGTTTTTTTAGCACTTAGATTAGAGTTTTGACATAGATTGGGGCTTTTCACAAAATTTAAGAGAATCTGCAAAATTGGAGCTCTTGCACATTTGGAAATTCGGGGCTTTTGCATAGATCAGCCTTATGCATCAAAAGTGGGCCTTTTGCATAAAATATTTGGGGTAAAATTCTATCAATTTCTTACAGGTATTTAGTCTCTGGTGTATATTCAGCTCTTGTAGAGAGCTTGGGCATCATTACTTGCAGAGGACTTTAGTGCATTCTGTTATCATTTTGTGTATCTGATATTTTGCATAAGCAATGGTTGAGCAAGGACATAATGTATTTGGTGTATTGGCACATGAAGATAAACTTGAGGGGAGTAATTACTCTCTGTGGAGCTTCATGATGTAGCCA
This sequence comes from Cibotium barometz, assembly GCF_041138505.1. Lineage (NCBI taxonomy): Eukaryota > Viridiplantae > Streptophyta > Polypodiopsida > Cyatheales > Cibotiaceae > Cibotium > Cibotium barometz. The sequence continues at coordinate 10,666,571 of NC_141071.1, read as the reverse complement.
GAGGCATGTGGGGCCTTGTGAATGGAGAGGACACCCATCCTCCTACTATTCAGCCAGGCACTCCCACAAGGGGGTGGTGGTAGAGGTGCCCCACAAGAGAGCAACTTGCAGCGCGGGCTCCAACATCGGCTCCAACACAAGCAAAGGAGATGGGATGAAAGAGATGCACATGCCATGTCTCTCATTGCATTGTCAGTCAAGAGGTCAATAATACCTCACATGAGGTCTTGCATGATTGCCAAACTTGCTTGGGATACTCTAGAAGCTATGTATCGGATAAGGAAAGAGGTTAGTTTTGCATATTTGAAGAGGCAGCATGACATTCTCAAAATGGAGGAGGGTGATGTTATGATGGAGCACTTGAAAAGGTATCAAGTGTTCCCTTTGTGATAGAAACAACCATGCAGAGAAGGACTCTTACTCAAAGAAGCTGTGCAAACATTGTGGGGAGAACCACCACGATGAAAAGTACTACATCCACAAAAAGGAAGATGCTAACATCATTGAGGAGAAAGAGATTTCCAAAGAGGAAGCAAATTATTGTTATAATGAATGGGCTTTTTAAGAGTCCAAGTTTGTGTTGTTTTCAGTTGTGTTGTGAGTCTTTGACTTGATCCTGTGTGTATTCTACCTTTTGGATTCTGTCACGGCCCTGTGTATTTTTGGCAGTTCGTCATGTAAAATGTATCTCTGGCTCTGTGTCTGTAAACCCTAACCCTAACCCTAACCCTAGGGGACCTGAGGGTGTGGGAAGAGTCAGTGTGCATCGGGCATGGTGGTCAGTGTGCAGGACGTGCAAGATGTTCATATTCAAGATCAGATCTGAGTTTTTGACAGTTTGCAGGGCTGTGTTCGCGTAGAAACAGGGTTTTGGGCTGCGTATGAGTGCTGCACAAGCCTCTGAGCCACATTTTTGGTTGGTAGGGTCAAAAGTGGCCTTAAGTATTATAAAGGTTCACTTTCTTTTTGGAAAAGAAAGTGGGGGGTTCTTTTAGAACCCCACGTGGGGGCAAAGTTTTAAAAAGAAAAACGAAAAAGGAACACCTTTTTTGGAGGATCGTGGCCCTTGGGGGTGGGGTTACTCTTTTTTCGGTGGGGCTCCACTTTGGGAGGTACGGGCTGCAGGAAGAGCGCACAGGTGCACAGCTGAGTAGGCTTCTCTCTCTCTCTCTCTCTCTCTCTCTCTCTCTCTCTCCGCATGCTGGTGGGGTTGCGGAGATTAAAGGCAGCTCGCTCTCTCTCTCTCTCTCCACGAGCTGGTGGAATTGCAGAGGCTGACAGCCGAGTTTGCCTCTCTCTCTCTCTCTCTCTCTCTCTCTCTCTCATACTAGCAGGTGGAGGATGGCGATGAAGGCTATGGAGACTCTGAATGCATGCACACAATTATCCCTTCACTAGCAGGTGGAGGGCAACTCGGGAGACAGTTTTGGATGAGCCTGTGGGCTGATGTGTGGCTGTGTTTTTATCTGCGAGTAAGGGAAATTTGGCTGCGTTTTTCGAGGCCTCTTGAATGTATTTTCTTGGCATAAAGGGATGCAGGTTTGTGTATTGGAATTAGCACAAGACTGTGCGGCACTTCTACGCTGAGAGGATCAGAGGTGTGAACATTTTGGGCATGCTATTACTTTCAGCCATGTTTGGCCATGTACTCACCTGGACTCTTCCTTGAATAATGCAAATAAAGAAATACCAAAAGGGGCGCCAAGGATTTGGGCCAACAGGTGTCATTGTTTTCTTTAGGAGTGCTCTAGCTCCCTTTTGTCTGCTTTCTTTACTGATTTTCAGCAGTAGCAATTGTGTTTGCGCGTCAGTTTGTTCACTGCCCTTCAATTCGTATTGAAGGCCGGTTTCAGATTCCATAACTGCCTGTGAAACTAGAGTCATGTGATTTACCATTGACCATGAAAATTGGCATTAGAAACCATGAGCCTTAGATTTATCATGGACACAGTATGAGGTAATCCCTTGAGGGGGATTGTTGGGAATCAAGGTCTTACTTGTGTATTTGAACCGCCTCTTAGAGGGGTCACTTTTGTGTTTGTGTATGTGTGTGTGAACCACCTCTTAGAGGGGTCACAATAATATCTAGATATTTGTGTGAGAGTGACATAATTAGTGAGTGATGTGAGGAGGTAAGCCTTTGTAACCTATAAAGGAACTTGTACTTTCATTGAAATCATGAAGCAACAATCACATCATTCAGTCGTGTTATTCAATCTATGTCTTGAAGCAGTGTTTCTCTCTCTCTCTCTCTCTCTCTCTTTCTCTCTCTCTCTCTTTCTCTCTCTCTTTATCTTTGTGCAATGTCATAACAAGCCACCATAGCTAGGCCTTGTACCAACAATTTTAGTCGGTTTTTGGCTGCCTAAGCATGTGTAAACTAACCTGGTCAAAGTAGCTAAGAGTTAGGTACCGTTTTAGCTGAGTATGAATATGTAGTGAATTTCATGACATGATTTTTGAGTTTACAAAAATGACCTATGGTTTGTTAATTCATTGACATAGAGGGGGTTTTTGAGCATGAGGATTTCTTAGTGGAGGGATGGAGAGCACATTTTAAAAGTGGCTCTCATTGAGCATGATAATTTCTTAGTGGAGGGATGGATTTCTAGCCTCACCTAGTTAACAGTGTTATCTTCTCTCTCCATTGTCTTGGGCTGTTATTGCTCATGCTTGATCCATCCATCAATAGGGCTTGCACTATGCTAACATGGACCATTACTCCTTACATATTTATGATCTCTCTTTTTATGTTGAGCTATGAGAACAGACCTATTTGAAAACTTTTGTTCCTCCATGTTTTGCAATCACTCATTGTAAACTCCCATTTGTCCAAACGAAGGGACACCTTATAGACAAGTGTGTTGCATCACTTTTTTGACTAACGAGACATTTGATGGGTTTTGGAGGTGGTAAGTATTTAGTTTAAAACCTTAATGCACATCGAATGTTTACCGATTCGCACCACTAAAATTTTGGGCGGAAGTTTTGTTTGGATGGACACCAAATGTGCACCCTTCGAGGTGGACAAAACTTAAAAGCCTTAAAATTTGGGCGTTCGGCATAGGAAACCACCTTAAGCCTTGAGGAGTCAATCTTCATATTCTCTCCCCTCTCTCTAGGAAAAAAATATTCGTATTTCTTTTTTCTTGGCTAAGACAATTGATTTTGAGAGTTTTTGCTCATATCTTATGAACGAAAAACCTGTTTAAAGCTATAGCTTGCTCTCCTCTACAGGCTACTACAATCAATCATCTTCATCCTACTCTTAATGTGGAGCAATTTTACAGTCCATTATTGGCTGTTTTCAACTGTTGTTCGACATCTTTTTGACTGTGTGTTGCCCTCACAGAGAAGAACACTATCATGTGCTGCTGTCCAAGAATTAGGGTATGAAAACCCTTTGCATTGTGGAAAGAAGTGGTAGTTTGACAAGGCAGGGCCTTGGGCTGCCTACTGATGATGCTTGATGTATTTTGCTCCTTAATGGTAATGAAAATGCTAGTTTAAGGAGGGGACCAATCCATCTTCTGGTCCCTTATGTTGTGCAAATGTGTCATGATGGAAAGAAGCAAATCTTCTGAAGTATATTTGTGAAATGATGTTCGATGCTTATGCTTAATTCAATGATTAATTACAATGTTTAAGTGCAAATACTCTTGGTTTACGCTTCTTCCCGCAGGAGCCACACCTAGTGGTGCATCCATGAACATAATAAAGTACTTGATGTATTATACCAACATACATGCATCACACGACACAATCTAGAGTATTACCCAATGTATTCTCAATGGTACCACGATCCAATGGCACCAAAATACAATAATACCTCAAAAAGTGTATGCATACATGCACAAATAGAGTTCGATCCATATATGCATGAACCAAACGAACTCTAGGACTGTTTGTAAGACTTATGCCCTTCATAGAGTCTCAAAGTGTTAGCTCAGGTTGTTGCAGACTTTGAGCTCAACCAAACCATGCCATTCCAAAGGAGACCAACTCCACAAATAGCATCATCTCAATATCCAATTGACCAACACCTTGGTCAAGAACAGCCAGAACCATATGACAAAGATCAACATCCCAATCTTCCTTAATCATACGTTAGTTTCAAAGGCAAAAACCATCTCTGTTACCCATAGATGTAGATAGAGTTATCCATAGTCGTAGTTATAGTTCATGGTGCGGTCGACTATGAACCATACCCAACTTTACCATCTCATGTGACTAGTACACAATATCATAGAAGTCTCATAAGTAGATGTACTGTCAGCCTCCAGTACCTTCGGGTGAATACAAAGATGTCACCAAGCGACTCTTAGATGACAACTGAGCCTGTTTGTAACAAGGGAGCGGAGGTGCTACCCCCCTCTTGAGCATTAGGCAATGCTCCAGACACTACCTTTGCTGAACCTGAATGAGCTGTAACAAGAGTCGGTTCCAACTCAAAGGCATCAAGATAAAGCTGCAATACGTGAGGTGAATCTGCTGAGTCACTCTCGTCCATCCACCTCGCATCCATTGGTGAACAGTTCTTGAACTTCACAAGATAGCGATAGGAAACTCTAACTTGTGCCTTTCTTTCCTTATGTCCCAGTATTTGCTCGGGAATAAGAACCTTATCAAGTTCCTCCGATTCCGTCTGAGCCTCATCTGATACATCCTCAGGCACCCAAAACTTGCTTGCACTCCACCCAAGTGGTAAGCGCAATAAAGCATAGTAGATCACCACTGCTAAACATAGAAAGAAACTGTACTCCGAACGCATGAAGCCTCCGTGAAGATACCACCGGTGAGAAAGTGTCGAAAGCCATAGCCTTCAACCCATCGTTTGCACCATAACACTTCAACTGCTTCTTGTTCTCGGCCGACTACTTTTTGTTCTTGGTGTCTTTTCTCCTTAGCTTCATCTTCAGTTTTTGCTCTTCACCTCATATAGGCAAAAAGACACAATCTTGCACTGCCTCGTGCACTTCCTTTTCACTTTCCACATGTTGAAGCTTTTGATGTGACTCTCATGAGACAACCACAAGCTCGCCCCCTTAGGAAAGTTGCCCATTGTCCCGGCTAGAGCAACCACGGACTCGCCTACTTGAGAAAGTCGACAATGTCCCAGCAATGGAACCTTGTAAATCGGCCTCCAGTCTTCGGACGAAAACCAAAGGGCGGTGCAAAAACAGGCTTGCACACAAAACACTTCAACACCTTTGAGGACCTGGAAAAGGAAAACCAACAGAGGGAGCTAGAGTGCTCCTGCAAACAGTACATAGACACGGCTTGGTCCCAAAACGTAGTGGCGCCCCTTGTGGTATTTCTTTAATTGATTATAAGAGAGCTTTGATTACAATAAGGCTGGAAACTCAGCCGACCCAGTAGAACTCTTGAAGCTTGCAAAGACCTTGCATCATGGCTTCATATCCACTCGGCATCCACAAACAAGCCCAGCCATTGTTCACATCAAAAGACTCCCATACATTGAGTCTGCATACAGAAGCTTTCTCCCATGATCAGGGCTGCTACAACCATCCATAGCCTCTCACCCTATGAACAACATCACACCCTAACACATCCAGTGCTTCTGGATCACAACAAAGACTCCCAACTGTTTCCCAAAAGAGAAATCGTATCACAGCACAACATACCATACAGTAGACACACCTGTACCAACCCTCTCTACCTTCCAAGGGTACTATCCATCTTTGTCATGGATTCCTTGTCCCCTGTCCAATCAGTAGCAAGGCTGTACCAAACATGTGTCCATTCCTGTACCTTCTGCCTGTATGTGACCTATCTCTTGGAGAACCATAAACATGTTTCCTCGAGAAACCTACGACTTGTTTTTCCATGTGAAACCCTTAGGCTTGTTTCCCTTTGAAACCTTTGTCCTGTTTCCATATAGAACCATTCACAACACCATTCAACAATAGTGCCAACAACGGCATACATCTAGTTACCTATTCCCTCATGAAACATCTGGAAACTTAGAGATGCCCATAACTGTAGGTCCCTCTATTCCTTTCCAGCCGGAAGAATACAATCTACTCCATGAGCATGCAGCCATGCGAGCTTGCATCACTCCCATGCCAAGGAACACATTCAATTGACTTGTACTTGCAAGCTGAAACCCAAGCACATAGCTGAATTTGTTGCCAAACAAAAACAGCCCATAAACAGTCTTGCCCTCTTGTTTTGCAGGAGAGAGAGAGAGAGAGAGAGAGAGAGAGAGAGAGAGAGAGAGAGAGAGAGAGAGAGAGCACTTGTGGGTGAACCTGATGTCTAGCCATGCATTCCCTCTTTCAGTCCATGCTTCTATGTCCAGCACTGTATGTATAAACAACAGGTCAGCCCGACAGACAACCTCTTGCCAAAAGCCAAGAAGAAAGAAATTCAATAGGCGCTTGTATACACTGCAGCACAGCAATTAGCCAGTTCTCCAAAAGCCAAAGGGAGAGAGATCAGCGCCTGTGTCTCAGTTCTGTAGTACGGCAGCCAACTAACCTTTTTTCCCCAAAAAGCAAGCATAAGAAGATATTCAGCTGCACTTGTATTCTTTGTAGTGCAGCCCGTCAGTAGTACCTTCCAAAAAGCATGAGAGAGAGAGAAAGAAAGAAAGAAAGAAAGAAAGTTGTATTAACGTCTACTAGAGGCCGAACTCGACCTATGAGACAAATCAATGTACAACTGTAAATGTCTTCTGGATGTCCAAGGAAAAAAAAGGACAAAATGAACATGAAATAAACTATGAAAGTACTGAGCTAGTGGGGGGGTGTGATGGATGGAGCACTACTGCTAGAGGCACAGTATGCAACCTATATGCGTAGGGTACATCGGAGCATGATCTCCGGGTGTGAGTGTAAGTGAGCTAGCCGCTCTTGGAGATGGTGTTGATGTCGAGCCCGTATCTCTGTGATCTCCCTCTGATGTAGTCTGGGAGTCTGGTAGCCTGGTGCTCTCGATCTCCGTCTAGCTTAGAGGTCCGCAGCGTGCTGAAGTGTAACCCCCTCCTGTGTTAGGATAGGCACTGGGATAGATCTCTGGAAGAGATCAGTGAGCTGGAGCTGTCGCCCACCTCTCCCTGTGGTATATGAGTCCGTTGTAGTCTCTCTCTGTGGCGCTGTGTCTCTAGCAAGAATTGGCCAAATCTGCGCTGGTCTGCGGATTCCATGATCTGGCGGAGTGAGGGATGTCCACTGAAGATGGTGGTGTATCTCTCTCTAATGACACTATATGCTCTGCATTTGCATACATAATGTTCCTCAGTCTCAACCTCCTCCTGGCATAGTCTGCATATCCTCTCTGCTCTGGGGATCCGTGTTGCCCTACCTGCCTCAATCTCAAGCTGGTGTGATAACACTCTGAGCTGGCCAATCACCACTCGGGCACTGTGAGGCATGTACACATCCATGTATCCAGGTCTTTGTATGAATCCATCCGCTGAGATACGCATAAACTGATCTGTGTAGTATAGCATCTTCGGCGGTAGAGACTGACTGTCCAGGTCTCTTGAGTGTATCGCTGCCATAAATCTTGCTGAAGGACTCTGTTCCTCTCACTGTGAGAGAGCTGGATGTGTGGTGCATGTATATCATACTGGAAAGGTGGCAGGTAATCTATGTCAAGACCATGCTGAGTGAGCCACTGTATCATCTGTGAATACCATGATCTCCTATCTCCACTTTTGCGAGTTGCCTGGATGCCTCAAAAGCTCTATGTGAGTCGATCTGATGGCATATCTCTGATCCTCTGTATGAAGCAGATCGTCTGGAAGAGGGCCTCTACTAGCATAGGAGGTGCAGCAAACTCCGTTCGGACAATGTCTGAGAGGGTTTGCTATGGATCATCCGTGAGAGCATGAGAATCTGAGGCCTCTCTATCTGAGACCATGTGGAGGTGGCGAGCCGAGGTGCCCATACTGCTGCAGCATACATCAAAGCAGGGGTGACTAGCGTGTCAAACAACCACCCCTTTGTGCGGGGCTCCTGGAAGTGTGCTTGGTGACACTGTCTCTCTAGCATGGCCAGAGTTGCATACCCTCGTGTGAAGTCTATCCTTGGCTGCCTGTGCCATAGTAAATCTTCCTGGCGGAGTTGTAAATGTAATCCCTAGGTACACATATGAGTCTACCACCTCTACCTGTCCTCTTGCTAGTATGAAGATGGCCTGTCGTCGAACCGGCCCTGAGGTGTGGAAAATCATGGCCTTGGTTTTCCCAAGGTTCACTGTAAGCCCCCTCTGTGTGCAGAAGTCATCGAGTGCATGGAGATGGTGCTGTAGTCCCATCCGCGACTCAGAGACCAGAATAATATCATCTGCATGTAGCATAATGTGGACTGTGGTACCCCCGTCCCCACCACCATGACCAATGAAGTCAGCCACCTCATCGATGTATAGCCCAAATAGTGTAGGAGAGAGTGGGCATCCTTGCTTCACACCTATGGTGCTAGCAATAACATCAGATAGCCCCCCGGGGCATCGTATGCGCCCGAAGACCTGCTCATATAAAACATAGATGAAACCATCTCTGATGGGATCCCCAATGACTGTAGGCGCTGGAAGAGTCTCTCTCGTGGCACCGTGTCAAATGCTTTGCGGAAATCCACAAAGCAGCAGTATAACCTCTTCTCCTGCACCCTAGCTTGGTCAATCAGACATCTCAGAGTGAATATATGGTCAATAGTGGAGAAAGCTCGTCGGAATCCAGCCTGCCCTGGTGCTCGCAGTCCCTCCTCCTCTGCATATGAGAAGGAGGGAGAGAGAAATTCAGTAGGCGCCTGTATACACTGCAGCACAGCAACCAGCCAGCCCTTCAAAAGCAACAGGGAGAGAGATCAGCGCCTGTGTCTCAGTTCTGTAGTACGGCAGCCAACTAACCTTTTTTCCCCAAAAAGCAAGCATAAGAAGATATTCAGCTGTGCCTGTATTCTCTGTAGTGCAGCCCGCCAGCAGTACCTTCCAAAAAACATGAGAGAGAGAGAGAGAGAGAGAGAGAGAGAGAGAGAGAGAGAGAGAGAGAGAGAGAGAGCCAAGGCGCATCCAGCCATCTGCTTTCTGCTGTTCAGCCCCTATGCGCCCCTGCAAAACTGCCCACAGACTTCCAAAAACCTGTATCAGCCCTCGGCATGCAGTCGACAGTCACTGAGAGAGAGAGAGAGAGAGAGAGAGAGAGAGAGAGAGAGAGAGGGCATGCGCCGCAGCTCCAGCCCGCTTCTTCTTGCTCTTCAACCCTCCGCCTTTTCACCAATAGAGAGGTGCCTAAAAGCAGCCCGCCAGCCCCTTGTTTTCTCCCAAAAAGCAAGAGAGATAGAGAGAGGCGTGCCCCCCAAAAAGTAGATTAGCCTCCATAAATAGCCTAGGGGCCTCCCAAGGTTATAAAACCTTTTAAATTAAATTTTCTTTGTCCCCTTCACACTTGGGGTTGTCCACACATGGGTTTCCTTTTTAACTCCAAATTGATGCCATTCACACTGTCCACCATATCCCCGTGCACTCCTGCATACTGTCCAGAGAAAAACACATGGTTGTGACAAGGACTATCAAACCTTGGTTGACCTTGGTTAAACTGATTGAAATTGCTCAACTTTGGTCAGAACTACTGTGATTGCAGAGAACAGATCATGGACATGCGTTTTTCATATGGGAGGATGCCATGTAACGAGCTCGGGACAAACAATGGGGCTTTCGCACTATTTTGTTGATATCAATAAATCTTTAAACAATTGATTACTTAACATATTAATCACTTAGCATAAAAATGAGAAGGGACACACTAGGGCCATAATGGGTCGACTCCCCCTTAGGAATTCTTTATTCCAAAAAGAGTATTTTATAGATACATGAATGAGGGTGCCAAGTACCAATTTTCTAGGTATATGAAAACAAAGCAAATAGTGGTTCCATATAATAGTCTCAAGGCCTAGGCAAGAACCATCCATCGCCCGAGTGCAAGATAAGGGGAGAACTCCACGCCTGTCTCCTACTGAAGCCTCTTGGCAGGAATAGGAACACCACCATTGAAGCCCAAGGCAAGGGGAGGTGCTTCTACCCAAAGCCATTTAGCAAGAGTAGAGGCACTACCGCCCAACTCCAAGACAAAGGAAGAACTCCACACTAAACACCAATCCCGGTGGATCTCTGAAGCTTGGCCAAGTCTCACGTACACTACTACGTGGAACTCTCAAGCCAAGGCCCAATCGTGGTTTTCAAGGTTCCTTTGGGTTTCACAAGTAACTTCTCTTTGTATGGCTTTTGGGCACTCCACTACCACGAGAGAAACTCTAGTAGCATCAAAGACACCGTCTGCAAGCTGCTTTACTGGTTTGTGTCACAGAAATGCTCAAAAACTGAATTTTAGGGTGTCTGGCATGTGGTTGTATAGCTCCACATGGATTATTACATGCCGTACAAATTCCATACAGTTCCAGCAGCTCGTGATGATGCTTGGGAGCCAGGGTGAGAACAAAGAGAGGGCATCCCTATCGGCATTGTTGAGCTAAAGCCCAACACATTTCATGCAACACACAAAAGACATAGCAAACAACTTGCAAATCTTCTAGATTTCCATGCAACCATACAGGATGCAAATGCACACATACTTTGGAAATCTCCCATTCTCATTACTTGTATTTGGACATCCAATCTCATTGGGCACCATTCATTAGAAAGGGGTTCTAGACTAGATGGTGACATGCCAACAATGTAGTCCCTTGGTGTTGAGAGAGCCTAGTAGTTAGGGGATTGTTTGAAACGGGTTTCCTAAAAGTTTCTAATGCGTTTCAAACGGGTTTTTGTAAAATCAGCCCAAAGTTTGGTTTTTGCGTGTATAAAATTTCAAATATATACTGTATAAAATATGAAAAAATAACACTAAATGCATAGGATACATGAAAACATCAATTTGAAGCCTATAGTCTTTGAATCACAAATAACAAAAACCATATAATCATCCGTCATCAATGTCAAATGATCATGATTTAAAGACCATGGTCCACTGTCCGTGATCCACGGTCCAATCATTCATCATTCCATGCGACCAAAAAAAATCCGTACATGACACTATATAGGTTAAAACTTATAAGTTTGAAGTGTTCATGTCACATGAATCATGATGAATCAACAGTCATGGCCCACTGTCCATAAACAATACAAAATAAGTCATGATAAGCCACATGGCTCAGGCTCTTAGCCTAGCTAGTAGCTAGTCTTGCGAGTCCTCAATCTCCCCCCCCTCATCATCGTTAGACTTAGACTCACCTTAATTGGATGTGGAGGAAGACTCAGCTGTTGCACTCGCGCTGCTGCACTGGTACTAGCACGTGCTGAAGATGAATGTGCATGGATAACATGTGTAGGTGTTGTGATCTCCTCATATAGCATTGTCACGTGCACACCAGTCAGGTGTACAGTGACATGGCATCATCATATGGCATCATTAGCATCATAGATATTATCAGGCGTTTAATCAGCATTTTACAGGCATTTTTAGGCATTTTATGAGGCAGCCGACTGGTTATATTGGTATTTTATGGAGACATGTATTGGCCGACTGCAGCCATCTGGCCGACCAGCCCTCTCACCCACATATATATAGGCGCCTCTTCATTCAGCATTTAGCACCTCATCCATTCAGTCATCAGGGGATCATCAGAGTGAAGCGCATCCTTCATCTGGATCAGCAGCGTTTCAGCATATCTCCATCAGCATTCAACGCATCTCCATCAGCATCAGATAAGTTAACGCATCTCCATCAGCATAGTCAGTTAACGCATCATCAGTTCAGCCATCATCATCAGCAAAACGCAGCCAGTTCAGCCCTACAGGTCTGCGTTTCATCATCCATTCAGCATACAGCATCTGTTCCCTAAGCTTCCCTTCAGCGTTTCCTTCCCAGGAGACAAGGGAAAGAGTGGACAGCAGTTCATCCCGCATTTTCAGCATATATTCAGCATATTCAGCAGTACAGATCCATTTGGATCTCATTGTAACCGCATTCATTCATATAATATAGCTGCACTGCATTGACACATATGTGTCTATCTCTTAAACATCATTAAGTGCAGTTAAGTGTAGACTAAGGTTGTGATTACTACGGTCTTAACCCCTCACATGTCACAAGCATGGCATAAATGTCACGCTTCTCTCGAGGAATCTTTGGGACTTCTTTCACTTTCTCAATGTTGATTTTACGGACATTGACTTGGCGAGGCTGGATGGGATTGCCTACCTGCTCTATCAGGCGGAGGTTGCAATGACAAAATACCAACCGCTCTAATTGAACAATGGA
>NC_141071.1:10502967-10654265 GCF_041138505.1 Cibotium barometz | reverse complement strand
AGTGTCCGGTAGCACTTAAAACCCTGCTCTACCCGCACTTGAGACTCTGCATAGCCTCTATACCCGACAACCCTCTGCACCCCTCTTCTAGCAAGCCATTTTTGCCCATCTCCAAGTAAGCCCTCTGCAGAATATTTTTTGCCTCCTCTCACCCCTTAAGGGTAGAGTGTCCTTAGCTGCTCTTCCCCCATGTGAATAGACTTAAGGGAGGACCCCCCCTTCTCTCCCTCTAGGTGTAGCCTTCTCCCCTACAAATCTAGTTTAAGGACACCTTTCCTTCCCATTAGCGATGGTTCACACCTAGGAGCTTTTTTGCTTTTGTAACTTGAGCAAATGAGCTTCGATTTGCGATCCGATTGAAGCGTTGGATTCACAACATCTTGGGCTACAAGAAGATAAGCAAAATGGCTCCTTTATGAAAACACCAAAATATTGCCTTGAGAGACGTGCACAACAATGAGTCTAGAGAGGTTGCTCTAGATGCCACCCCATCTCTCCCCTTGGGAGCCCCACAAGGAATTAATAGCAAGGTTAGCTTGGTCATCGTTTAAAAAGAGATTTTTGATTAATTTTTAATGTTAACTTTAAGAAATTAAGAAAGAAGATACCACTTTTCTTTATACCAAAATTTTTATGAAATTATTGTTTTCTCAAGAAAAGTGATGATATCTAGCATATTCTATAGTTTAGTTTTATAAATTGTTATCTTGATTGAGTTAAGAAGTACAGGTACATCTTCTCCCCGCCTCGACGCTAACCCCGTTTTTTGTACTTATGTAGTTGTGGCGACGTTAGCGAGGCCCGGAGAGTCGACCAATGGAGGCAAATATTGTGATGTTGCGTAGTTCTGCGGGCCTAGGATAGTGCGATGAAGCCCTCCCTAGCGCATAGACATCTCTCTGAGGAGGGGCAAGAGGATCAAGCAATGGAGCCTGAGAGGGCGACAGGCCGGCTTGAGTCCTCGCCAACTGTGCGACGATGAGGTGTATGGTCTCGTAGGGATTTCCTAGTCTATAGAGGCTGGAAGGCCGAATTCTAGATCATCGGCATAATAAAGTAAAGAGCCTAGATTTGGCTATGAATAATTTTGAACATTGTATCTATTTTCTTAAATCCTTTATTTGTAAACATTGTGTATCATTGATAAAGACTATTAAACGAACCATGTGTAAGTGTAACATACCCATCTTCACTACCTAATAAAGAAATGTCCATGTAATAGAAAAATTTATGAGTTTTTATGGTATAAAAATCAATGGTTTCATTATTTGAGTCATTTCTACTTAGAATCTTCAAATTCTGAGCCCAAATTTGGAGTTTGCGTGTGAGTTTACCCTAATATAGGATTTTATGGTATCCACCAAAACGGACACCGGATCAAGCTTATACGTAAATTTTAGTCGTTTTTAGTTAAAAAGCGATGACCTTTAAACCTTAATAGACGCACGACCGTGCGTCCGATTGACCAACGGTCTGAACCCCAATGACCAGGAGAACCTCCCGGACAAAAAAAAAAATTTCACCCCCAGGGCGATCCGGCACGCAAATCGAGGCCAACGCCCCAAATTTGGGGACCCCGCCCCAAAATTTAGACCGTACACACTTACCAAGGTGCCCGTACAATGGTCGCACAAGAATCAAAGGACAGCCACCCACTGTGTGGTCCACACGTACCGCTGCGTGGGCACCCATGCTGCCCCTGTGACCAGATAAGGTACATGCGTACCACTCCTTTCCCTGTTAACCGACACCGTACCTTTCCCCTAGACCCATGTAGGCCACTGATCTACAGCCTTTGCTGGTACACCATCCTTTCGTCCTTGCTTTACACAATGCCCGTACCCGTACCCCATAGTTATATAAACCCATGGGCAACACGCATTTCTGCGTAGCCTATGCTCTACCGTACCATCGTCCGTCCCTGTGCAGTGTACTTGCTATAGTACAGCCGCCCCTTGTAGCCACCCCTCTCACACCCCCTCATTTGCCTCTTTTCAGATAAGGCAAATTTCCTCTATCCCCCTCTTGCTAGGAGGCAGTGTCCTTAACTCTTCTCTCTCTTTCCCAGTGTCCTTAACTCTTCTCTCTCTCCCCATCCTCCCCCCCGTGTGAAGAGACTTACAGCAGCCCTCAGTCCTTCTCCACTTTTGCAAAACGTTTTTGTGTTAAGGACATCTCACAATTCCTCCCCCCCTCCCCCCCATTTGCGTGGATTTTAGTAAGAGGTTTTAGCCTTAAGAGAGGGTTCGTGCGCTGTGGTCTTTTGCTCATACAGTGAGCAAACGATCTCAGAATTGAGATCCGACTGAAGCGTTTCAACTGCGACAGTGAGCCCTACAAGATGACATCCAAGATGGTTGAACTCAACTCCCACCAGCCCATATCAAAGTCCACAATAAATTTCATGTAAGTTTGTTAAAACCTTATGTACCCAGTCTCGATCATATTCTTGATGATGAACAAGTTGTAATCCCTACTCAAGTAGTCCTTGAATTACAGCCCAGTAGCATCATAGATTCTAGGGAAAGGCAACTCCGAAATAGAACTCTTGTAGAACATCTAGTACAGTGGTGGAAAGATTACCCTAAAGAGGATGCAACTTGGGAAGATGAAGCTACACTCTTAAAGGATTATCCCCAATTCATGATTGACGAGATGAGGACATCTTGATTTCTTTAAGAGGGGAAGGATGTAACATACCCATCTTCACTAATAAAGAAATGTCCATGTAATAGATAAATTTATGAGTTTTTATGGTATAAAAATCAATGATTTCATTATTTGAATCATTTCTACTTAGAATCTTCAAATTTTGGGTCCAAATTTAGAATTTACGTGCGATTTTACCTTAATATAGGATTTTACAGTATCCAAAACGGACACTGGATCAAGCTTATACTTAAATTTCAGTCATTTTTAGTTAAAAAAAGCGACGACCTTTAAACCTTAATAAATGCATGACCGGGTGTCCGATTGACGAACGGTCTGAACCTAATATAGGATTTTACAGTATCCAAAACGGACACTGGATTAAATTTCAGTCATTTTTAGTTAAAAAAAGCGACGACCTTTAAACCTTAATAAATGCACGATCGGGTGTCCGATTGACGAACGGTCTGAACCCCAACAACCAAGTGTATGAAGTTACGAATTGTGTGATGCTGTATTTAATAAATTGCATTGAAATTGTTATCTTTAAAGAGTGCAAATTTTTCCTGGCTTCGACGCTAACTCCGTTCCGTGCTTGTGTAGCCGGGCGGCATCGTTAGTAAAGCCTGGGAGAATGGTCCAAGGTATCCCTCATACCATTGGGAGAATAAGGTTTGTCGATTGAGGCGAGAGATTATGATGTTGCCTAGTTCTGAGGGCCCAGGCTAGTGCGGTAAATAAGCCCACCCTAGTGTGCAGACATCCCGCTGAGGGGCGGGAGGATCGAGCGATGAAGCCTGAGAGGGCGACAGGCCGGCTTGAGTCCTCTTGGCAGGGCTGTGACGATGAGGTGTATGGTCCCGTAGGGTTTTGCCCAGCATGTAGAGGCTGGAAGGTCGAATTCTAGATCATCGGCAGTATAAAGGAAAAGAATAAGAGAGCTGGTTTGGCTTGTATGAAATTGATTCATGTATAAACTTTTTTATAAATCTTGTCTTTGGCATTATTGTACTGTGGGAAAAGGCTGTTTTAACAAACCTTGTGAAAAGGGCCTTAATTAAGGAATATGTTTATTTATGTCAAACAGTGTGGTAGGATTAATTAGAAAATAAATTGACGTGTGAGTAGGTGGAAAGTGGGAGGATGGAATGCCCCGACGGCACCATCCTACGGACGGGTGGACCCGATTAATCGGGTAGCTTTCCAACAGATTAAGTGAAAGCCCTATGCTAGATAAATAGGTTCTTGGACAACTCTATTCTAGAAGACTAGGCTAGCAGCTGTGCCTTGCATGGATGAGGAAAAAAGTATTGCTTCTAGAAATCAAGTCTAGTAGTTGCCCAATTTATGATCAATTATCCTATGGGTAATTTGATTTTTAGAAGATCACGCTTCCCCTGCGGGATAGGACTAGGTCTTACCTATGAATTGTTTCCTTGAATCATCTACATGGTCAAGGTGTCGATAAATAGGAATTTTTCTCTAAGTTAAGACTTAGGACTATCTTAAGTGTTTCCCCTATTTTAGAAGGGGGAAACCTTACAGTAAGGCCTTTAATTAAGGAACTTGTTTATTTATGTCAAACAAGTTCCTTTAATAAAGGAACTTGTTTATTTTAGAAGGGGGGAACCTTACAGTAAGGCCTTTAATTAAGGAACTTGTTTATTTATGTCAAACAATGTGGTAGGATTAATTAGAAAACAAACTAACACGTGAATTGGGGGGATGGAATGCCTTGACGGTAACATCCTATGGATGGGTGGACCCGATTAGTTGAGTAACTTTTTAATAAATTAATTAAAGCTCTACGTTAAATAAATAAATCCTTGGGTAACCCTACTCTAGAGGACTAGGTTAGCGATTGTGCTTGCATAGATGAGGAAAAAAGACCACACTCCCCCTATAGGATAGAACTAGGTCATACCTACTAATTGTATCCTTGTATTTTCAAGGTGTCGACGAGTAGGAAATTATCCCAAGTTAGATTTAGTAGACTATCTTAAAGATTTTCCCTATTTAGGAAGGGGAAACTTACAATTGGTATCAGAGCCGATCTTAGTTTCTAGGACTTGTTAATTAAGATTGTTTTGGAATATATGTTTTACCTATATTGAATGATAAAATAACTTTTTAGAACAATTAAAATTGGTTATTGAATGATTGTAGGAAGAGGGTGACACCTACTTGAGATTCTTAGTCTTCCAGTACATTTTCCAGACGTCTTGTCACTCTTCAAATTTCGAGTTCTGTGACACTATGGTGTAGGTACTTGAGAGATTGTCTCTCACTCATACCTCTCATATCCAAAGAGGGTGAGGTAGAGATCACCTTTGGAATTGCGGGCTAAGATATTTTTTTATCAGAGCGGACCGAACTGGGAACATCACCACTGATTTAAAGCAGATTTGTTGGATCGAAAAGTTGAAGATGGTCCGTTTATTTTGGTTTGTGGGTACTCACAAGCCCGATAGTTCTGTGACCATATATAGGAATCGCATACCATAGGGTATATGACCAAGTAATGCAGGTCTTACCTACTGCCAAAAAAGTAGTCATTTTGGGACACAGTCCCATCCAGAGTCTACCACCCTTACCATTAGTCTTCCATGTCTTAGAAACTATGGTGGAACCCCCATATTTCACCTATGTGGACCGCTCTAGTCTCATGTCTAGTTGAGCCTAGGATTTTCTTTTATGATGAATAAGACTAATTATATTAGCCTCAAACCTTTTTAATAAAACTTATCCTTGTAAATATTTGAAAAATAAAATGATTTCAAAGTTTTACTTTTAAAAGCATGAACGTAATGTAAAGTATAAGTCTTGTAATCCTAAAATTTAATCTTACGATGATGTGAAGGACGATCAGCCTCCTCCACTCCCCAATGCACTATACACAGATGTCCAAGAGAAGAAGCTCCTACTCAAGCAAATGCAACCTCCCTCGTTTAAGGGGAAAGGTTCAAAGATTGAGAAGGATGCTGAGGTTTGGATCGAAGCAATGGATGATTATTTCTCAACAACTGCCGGTGTACTGGAGCGGCAAACCAATCCATGCTTGCACGATTTCACCTCACCAGGGATGCTAAGCTCTAGTGGAAGCAATGGTGTCGTGACAAGGGAGTCACTGAACACTCCCAAACATGGGAGAATATTAAGCAAGCTGTGAAAGAACGATATCTCCCGCCATCTCATGAATTCATCAAGATGAATGCGTTTTTTAGTCTCAAGTAGCTTAGTTTAACCTTGGAAGAATACTATTCTAAATTCATCACTCTCCGAAAGTATGCCCCGGCCATGACGACTTCCCAACAAGTGGCTCGTTTCTTCCAAGGCTTGAATGAACCCTTGGATTCCCACCTCGAAGCAATGAGGCCAAGAACATTGCAAGATGCTCTTATACGAGCAAAGCCTCTTGTGAAAGAGGTGAAGTCTAGTAAAGCTAAGCCTCAGAAGAGATCTTACCTTGAAGTCTGTTGAAATTTGAGCATAATGATGAGCTATGGTGGATCATACACTAGAATCAACATGATTAACAAAGTGATTAAGAAATGATTAAGACGTAATTAGTGAATAATTAGCAGATAGATTAATGTAGGCATGGATACTCAAAAACGAGCAAATTCTCATTAGGGCTATGCCTCAATTTATAGAGTTTACATCAAGCATCTAATCCCATTGATTTCTCCATGATTCACTCCCTGAATATCTCCACCTCTTGCCTGATTCTCTCCACCTCTTCTCTTTTCCCTGATTATCTCCCAGAATAACTCCACACTCCTAAATTCTCTCATGCTTTCCTTTATTCTCTCCCAGTAGATTCTTCTCACCTTTTCACAGGTTCTTTCACAATTACATCTCCTCTTTTACAGCCTCTATCCAAGAGCTTGTTCCCACACACACCCTATTCACTTGTATATTTCAACACCTCCCCTCAAGTGAATAATCCTAGTACACCTAGACCCTATACCAAGTTTGCCTCCCCTTACTTGGCAGTCCGCGACCAGTGTCTACTCCTCCCCTCAAGTTATCTCAGCACACCTGGACCCTATATCAAGTTTCTCTCTTACTTGACAGTCCGCGACCAGTGCCTCAAGTCCCTAAACTCCATAGTCCTTGACACTCTCTCTCTCTATGTGTCCAAGGCTACTATAAGTGCCCACGACCTTGACTAAAATGCTCACACATACATCTACCACGTGGCCTACATCATCGGTGGCTCAGAGGTGGTTTTACTTTATTGGGGCAGGTTACATTGGGTTGTGGGGTCTCTCTCTCTCTCTCTCTCAGAGATTTTCACATGGCTCCTCACTCTTTGGAGCCTCACATCTTCTCTTTTCTTCAGTCTTCTTGTCGTGGCAGCTTCTCTCCACTCGTCCGTCTCTTCTTTCAGTCTTCTCAGGGCACCTTCTCTTCTCGTGGCAGCTTCTCTTCTCGTGTCCATGTCTTCCTTCAGATCTTCTTCTCGGTGTGGATCCTCTTCTTGGGAAGAGATATTCTTCTTCTTTCATGGTTGGGGCCATGAGCTCGTCCATCAGGTCATTTTGCTCCATGTGAGCAACATGTTTCAATGTTTTGCTGACAGTTCCTTTGGGCTTTTTATGTTTATTTTGTATCATTATGCAATGCAAACCCAAATTTATGCGGGAGGTCTTACCTCTTGCCTTAATCTGGACAAGGGCAGTGTCTGTTCCCATTTTTACCTCTTGCCTTAATCTGGACAAGGGCAGTGTCTGTTCCCAAATTTATGCAGGAGGTCTTACCTCTTGCCTTAATCTGGACAAGGGCAGTGTCTGTTCCCATTTTTACACTGATAAAATGTGCCCAATACATAATGCGTATAGCATTCATTCTCATGCACATTCCAAATACAACTCTGGCTGTGAATAATCTTGAATTTGAGTGAGATTTACAGGCATTAACCAAGGGTTGAATGCAAAATGATGATTTTCACAAATTTTATCAGCACAATTTTCTAGAAATTACACTAAATTAAGGGTAACCAATTTGTACGGGATGGTTGGAGTATCAAACCAACTCCGATTTGAAATCTGAAGTTATAGGGATCTGTATCAGATACCTAATGGTTAATTTGAACCCTCAATTGCACCAAAGTACAGTGATTAGCACTGATTAATCATTGATTAGCAAATTAATGCTTTGGTTTGTGTGCAGAAAACAGAGTATGTGGGGAGCTCAGATCTGGTGCCTTCCACTTCAAATGAGCTCAAATGCTTTCAAAGGCATTAATAGCAATGAGTCTAGTAGAGGATTAAGCCAAGAAACACAAGATTTGACCAAATAATGAAAGCTTAATCTCTGTTTTACCAAAGTCACCTCCTGCAGATTTGATGAAGAGCTTGGATCTCACTGTAGACTTGATGAAATTGATTTCTGTCTTCACCAGCTTGTAGAGCATGCTTGATTACCCCTTGGGCTAGGAGGAATTAGCTCAATTTGATTGGAGCAAGGAGTAATGTCAAAAATAGCTCAAAAAAATGGCGCCCAGCAAAACAACGATTTCTCCCTCATCGCTTGACGGTTTACGCTTTTGTTTGGATAGGATTGAAGAGCTTTGAATTGGCTACCATATGCTAGAAGGGCTTGCCCTAATTTGATGTGTGCAAGGTGCTAGAGACCCTCCACTGGCTGGGGGTGAAGGGGAAGATGAAAAACTCACTAAAAACTGATTTTTTTGCTAATTACCTACTAATCCTGATTAATTCACTAATGGGCTCATAAATCTGGTTGATTCTAGGCATGGCTCTGATACCATGTTGAAATTTGAGCATAATGATGAGCTATGGTGGATCATACACTAGAATCAACATGATTAACAAAGTGATTAAGAAATGATTAAGATGTAATTAGTGAATAATTAGCAGATAGATTAATGTAGGCATGGATACTAAAAAACGAGCAAATTCTCATTAGGGCTATGCCTCAATTTATAGAGTTTACATCAAGCATCTAATCCCATTGATTTCTCCATGATTCACTCCCTGAATATCTCCACCTCTTGCCTGATTCTCTCCACCTCTTCTCTTTTCCCTGATTATCTCCCAGAATAACTCCACACTCCTAAATTCTCTCATGCTACCCTTTATTCTCTCCCAGTAGATTCTTCTCACCTTTTCACAGGTTCTTTCACAATTACATCTCCTCTTTTATAGCCTCTATCCAAGAGCTTGTTCCCACACACACCCTATTCACTTGTATATTTTAACAAAGTCAACCCTAAAGATCAATCTTGCAAGAAGCTCTAGTAGAATGCTCCCTACTACAACCAAGGGTGGCAAACCCCAACTCTTTTGTTCCCCGCTCGTATGCTGCTTCTTCTAGAGAGGCCCGTTTGTGTTTCGAATGCAATCAAGCCGAGACACTTTAGGGCCAACTTTCCCAAGCTAGCATCATCTTTTTCTCAAAGTTGTAGATCAAATCAAGGCCGTGGAACCCCCATCCACTAAGGCGCAAGAGGTGGTGGACGTGGAAGAGGCCTTAGAGAAGTTTCTCGCACCGCCTGTGCTATGAAGCGAAGAACCAACTCTGGAGATAGCTGAAGAAGAACATGCCATCGTCCTGTAGTAGTAGGACATCAAGGTCCAAATCAACAATTTGATGTTATTCAAACCCCAGCCACTCATCACGGTAAGCCATTCCATATTTTGATTGATTGTGGTAGTACCCATTCATTTCTTTCTCCAAGGTGTTTACAAAAATTAAACTTGGGTCAAAAACTAGCTAGAAGAATGGTTGTAGAACTAGCTAGTGGGAAGGAAGTAGTGTCTCAACATTCCATAGAAAACCTTGATTTTGAATTGGGTAGTGAGCAAACTCATGGTAATTTTAGAGTCCTTCATTTAGGAATTTATGATGGGATCCTTGGAATAGATTGGTTAATTGCAAACAATGCTAGTATTCACTGTAACCAGAGAGTATCACTTTTAAAAATGAGCATGGCCAAGTAGTATCAGTTCAGGGGAAGATAGGTAAACCTAAGTCTAGGGTAGTCAAGGCAAAGCATCTTCTCAAGGGAGCACGTAGGGGACAATAAGTTTTCCTAGCTAAGCTCAACAGAGCTGTTGAACCTAGTAAAGAAATAGAACCCTCTTGGCTCCAAGAATTCTTTGACATCTTTTTTGAGACGAGCTCACAAGGCTACCATCTCCTCGATAAGTCAATCATGAAATTGAGGTGATCCCTGGTGCTCAACTTGTCTCAAAAACACCCTATAGAATGTCTCTTCCTGAAGCCATTGAGCTTAAGGAGCAACTTTTCCAACTCATTGAGAAAGGATTTGTACGTCCACAGCTCTCCTTGGGGAGCACCCATTCTTTTCCAAAAAAGGACGACCCTCTTCATCTCTGCATAGATTATTGAGGTTTAAATCAAGACACTATCACGAATAAGTATCCTATACCTTGCATTGACGAGCTTCTTGATAGGCTTCATGGGGCCAAAGTTTTCTCAAAAATAGACTTAAGGTATGGTTACTACCAGATCAGAGTCAAGGAAGCACATACACCTAAAATAGCTTTCAATACCCGTTATGGCCACTATGAGTTTACTATAATGTCATTCGGGTTAACCAATGCTCCTGTGACCTTCAAACACCTAATGAAAGACATTCTATCCCTACTTAGATTATTTTTTACTTGTCTTCTTTGATGACATCTTAGCATACTCCAAGAAGTCGGTGGAAGAGCATGAGGAGCATGTGCATAGAGTTCTGCAATTGCTATACGCAGACATAAACTCTATGCCAAGAAGAGAAAATGTACCTTCTTTACTCATCAGATTGAGTATCTTGGATTGATTATCTCCCAAGATGGTATCTTGGTAGATCCCGCCAAGGTCAAGGATATATTGGAATGGCCAGCCCCTAAATCAGTCCACGAAGTTCATGGATTTTTGGGAATCACAGGATGGTACATGATTTTCATCAAAGATTATGTCTTGGTAGCTGCACCCTTGACAGATCTTCTTTTAAGAAGGATTGTAAAATAGTGTGGTTACCAATCCATCAAGTCAGCTTTGATTAGCCCAAAGCCATCATTACCTCAGCACCAATCCTGAAACTTCCTGATTTCACGAGGGAATTTACGGTGGTTCTGATGCCAGTAGTCTGGCACTTGGTGGTGTCTTAGGATAGGAAGGAAGACCAGTGGCTTATACTTCTCGTAAGCTGAAGCAAATTATGCCACTCATGATTTGGAGCTCTTAGCAATTGCTCATTGCCTCAAATTATGGAGACATTATCTCTTGGGGGGTAAATTCCAGCTTGTAAAACTGATTACAAGAGTCTGAAGTGGATCTTCACTCAGCCTCTATCAACATGAGGCAGAGAACATGGATTGAAATCCTACAAGAATATGACTTAGACATCAAATTTTGCCTTGGGAAGGATAATGTGGTAGCGGATGCACTCAGCCCACAAATCTTTCTTAAGTGCAATTTCGATGCCAAATGATCCGATATTGGACAAGGTCAAAGAAGTCTCATCTCATGATCCTGATTACTAGAGGATGTGTTGCATGACAAATAAAGATCAATACAAGGATGCAACAAAAAAGACACTTAGGGCTCTTGAAAAGAGTTCAAAGTTGTAGATGAATGTGGGAGAGGGCTTGACAATAATCCCACATGGGAACTTTTGAGAGTTCTAGAATTTTTGTATAAAAGGTGGCTCATTTGAGAGCTAGGGGACTCTTTGGTCATTTGGTTGAGAGGCTCATAGAGAGAGCTTGCTCCATAGCTCCTTCTCAAGTGCTCTCCCAAGGCTCTCCATCTCCATTCATGCTTCAATCTTGTACTCTCTATTCTTTACATTTTCAATGATATGAGGTTTTGGTCTACACTCTTGCTAATCTAGATTTCTTAATGATGTTTTGATTTGTGAGTTGTAGAGTGCTTGTGATGAAGCTTGCGCTTGAAATAATGTGTAGTTGAGGCTTGTGTGATAGCTCTTTGCATATTAGGTTCCTTGCATAAGTTGCATTTGTGTGCTTAAGTGTGGCCTAATCTTGATGCTTTGATTATGTAAGATTGATTACTTGAGTGATGAAGAAGGATTGACTAGGACTAGAAGTCATTAGTGTGTGGTTAACTCTTCTTCTCCCATTCGGGATAGCCTCTATGCGCTAACCGGGTTGCATTCACGGATTGACAAGTGTGTGGGTTGGAGTGTAGCCTCCGCTATGCTATGATGTCCCAAACAATGGCGCCGCTCTGCCGGGGAACGCACACCTAAGTTAGTGAAGGGTGTTAACCATTACTTCTTACTAAGTGCTCCATTGATTGCAAAATCGTGGATTAGGGTAGATTAGAGTAGGGTTTGCAAGGGCATTGAGTGTGTGATCTCAAGGGCGCCTTGTGTGCTTTCGGTTTTTTGATTAGAAGCAAAAAAAAACAAAATTAATTAAAACCCCAATGCGGTAGAGAAATCCCGCCATTAATCAGATTTATGCACTTTCTGTTTTTGCATCTTTGACGGGGTTGGCGAGTGGTAGATAGGAAGTGTTGGAGGCGGCCTTTCTTTTATTGTTTTGTTGTGTTGTTATTGTGTGGGGAGGCATCTCCATCAAGCGCAGCAAAGATAAATATATATATATATATGTATATATATATATGTATATATATATATATATTTATATACTTGGAGTTGTGGAGGCGGTCAGCTGAAAGCCTGTTGCTAGGCGGCTTTTTAAAAAATATATATATATATATAAATATATGTTTTTATAATGACAAGGTAGAAACGCCGACGTTGGCTGCATCAAGACGGCGTAGAAGGAGTAGACGGCGTAGAAAGGGTGGGAGGCGCCATTAAAATTATGCTTAAAAGGTTTGATTGGGCAGTGGGTTGTGGTCTGTGTATATTATATAACAGCACTGATAACTCCGTTAATTATGAAATTTATCACTAAGTGCTTAAAGATTAGATGTTACATGAGACGCGCATGGCTGTGCTACAGGCGGCACAGAATTATCACCATGTTTAAGATGCTGCTGTTATAAGATACTACCGATTTATGCAGTCTGCTTTGCGAGAGGAGGGGGTCCTTCTTGATGATCAGGATAAGGCGTCGGCCCTTCTCTACTATAAGCGCGCCTCCTTCTGCAAGTTACACAGAGCACTATCAAGAGGACCAGCGCCGGGATCGAGATGTATACGTAGCCCGTCATCTTTGATTATCAGAAACGGCTAATGATAATAATTAAACCTACCAAGCTACGTTGAGATACAAATAGCAGAGTTACCAGCTTTGGTGCAGCAAAGCTAGTGTGTTTTGTAGTTGGGTTATCAAAATATATATATATATATATACACTGAAGGAGGCGCTGTGGTCGGCGTCTGCATTGGGCGCACTGAGTAGAAGGCCTGTGAAGAAAAAAAGGCTGTTGGGGTGTAAGGCGCCGGTAGAAAGCGGAAGTGGCGTTGCCTGCAGTGCGAAGAGAAGGCGCGTGGAGGCAAGATGCAGCAGAAGGCGCGTGGAGGCGGAAGGCTACGTCATTGACGGCAGCTGGCTAAAAAGAAGCAAACGAAGGCGGAAGGCTACGGCGTTGAAGCTGGCGGTAGCTGGCCGGCGAGAGGCAGCTGAGGCCGGCGAAGAAGACTGAAGCAAGTGAAGTGCGAGGTGGTCTGACCAGGCGGCGCTAGGGCAAAGCCACCAGTGACGGTTGCAGCAGTGGAAGGCGAGGAGGAGCAGAAGTGGAGAGGTGACCTGCGTGAAGTAGCCGACGTGGAAGGAGGGAGCAGAAGAAGCCGCGTGGGGTCCGCCGTTGCAGAAGCCACGTGGAGGCATTGAAGAATCCAGACGTGGGTGCGGCAACGAATCCGGGAGTCGGCGAGGCGGCGGATAAGGTAGGTGCATTTTCATTTTTTTAATTTTTTTAAATTTTCATGTTTTTTTTTTGCATTTTTTAATAAAAAAATAATAATAAATATAAAAAACAACAACAAAAAAAAATATTTTTTTTAAAAAAACAAAAAGAGAAAAAGAGATTTAAAAAAAAGAGAAAGAAAGAAAAAAGAAGAAAAAAAAAGAAAAAAATAATTTAATTTTTTTTATTTTAAAAAAAAGAGAAAAAGAGATAGAGAAAAAAACAATTTAATTTTTTTTATTTTTGAATCCATTGTTCATTATTTAAATTTTTGCATAATTAAAGTAGCTTGCATTTTTTTTTATTTTTTTTAGAATTTTTGTAAATGATGCATAATTAGTAAATTCATATTTTTATATTTGGCACGAAATTTATTAGTTAAAAAAAAAAAACAAACAAACAAACCAAAAAAAAACACACACAAAAACAAAAACAAAACAAAACAAAACAAAACAAAAGGAGAAAAAACAAAAGAAAACTAAAGAAAATTAAAAAAAAAAACAAAAAATAAAAAGAAAAAAAAATTCTGTAAATTAAGAGTTTTTTTAGGAGTCTATTTTTTTTGCATATTTTGTAATTCTTCATTTAAATTTTTGCATAATTAGTGTAACCTGCATTTTTTATTTTTTTGTAACTTTGTGCATAATTAGTATTTTTTTTAGTGTGATTCATAATTTTTGTGTAAGTTTAAAAAAATAAAAACATAAAAAACATAAAATCATTAAAAAAAATTATTTAAAAAAATATATAATAAAAAAGAAAAAAAATAGGATAGATAGTTACACCGCACATACTCATTTTAGTTGCATTTAGTGATTAGGTAGGTTAAAAATATATATATATATATATATATATATATATATATATATATATAAAATTTAAAAAACAAAAAAAAACAAAACAAAACAAAAACACATAAAAAAACCAAAAAAATTTGACCTTATGCACTTGCGGTCGGGACGTCTTGTAGATTCTGCCATAGGGCCTAGGGCACCTTCTAGAGTACCTATGCAAGAAAGTGGGACCCAATCGGTAGAAAATTTGGCAGATATTGCTGAAACCCTTTCTGAATCCCAATCCGATACCCTTTCCTCCATAACAACTAGTTCATTGTCCATGGACAATCTAGGGCCGACAAATAGTCATCCCGTAGCCCCAAATAGGACACCCTCAAGATCCTTTAATCCATTTGAAGCCGACACCATGGGGTTAACACTCAATGTAAGACTCCAATATGTCTACACAAATGCTCAAGGAGCTGAGATCTTTAGGGATCCACAACAACGGTATCTTGTTAAGATCGCAGACATTTTCTCAGAACTTGATAGAGCACCTCTAGTCAATGACCAGGGTAACATGTACATGGGTGGAGATGGTGTTCGCTACGAAGTCACCTACCATCTAGAAAAGGTAGACAAATTAGGGGAGCTCTCTAGAACCGAGTTCTTAGACTTATCAGAACTTTCCAGAGCAAGGGAGTCTAGAGATGACTGGCTCATTGAGCCGGACATGCCTGGACCATCCAATGCCCAGTCCTCAAAGCCATCCATAGATGATTTACTTCTTGTAGATCTAAATTTGGAAAGGGATAGGAAAGGCAAGAGCAAAATGGATCAGGGGGCTGAAAACCAATGGGAGTTTGTACGACAAATTCCTATGAGTGACAAAGGTCTTACAGGATGACCCACTTCAAGAAGTCTATAAGGACTCGTTAGAGGGATATTATGCCACAACTAGATTGCCACAGCTGGATCTTCCTCTAGCTCACGTGGTGGTAGTTGAGAAGCTTGCAGGACACATGAACAGAATAATTGATAAATGGGCCAATGAATACTGAACCTTAGATTGGAAAGAGATTCGGGAACTCACGTGGAAAGGACAACCATTATTCATGGAAGTGTTCTCAACAAATACAGCCAAACCAGGAGAGACAGCCTTTCTTGGAGAAACTGTTACTCCTCCCCTACGAGAGTTCACTAGAGAGGGACCTTCAACATCCAAGTGGACCACTGCTAGTAGCCCAACTCTAGCACCAAGATATCGTCCTACACCAAATGTGCGACCACAGGTCACACCACACCAACATCTTTCTCACTATAACAATCGGAAGGTAGGGGAGCCAACTCGGCCTCCCATTAATGCACCTCCTGAAACGCGGGTGACAAGATCTTTGGAGGGGTTGGGTGAGGCTGGTAATAGGGTACCCACACCAATTTTGGAAACATGTGGACCATCTTTCCAAAGAGAGGAACAATTCCCACTGAGAGTAAGAGGCCGTAGGCCCTATGATGAGTATTCAAGACAAGTAAGGCCATCAACTCTTCAGAAACTGGTAAAGAAGTATGAAGGGTCGGGAGATCCATACGACCATGTAGCAGCATTTAGGCAAGCAGTTCGAGTTGAGCAAGTGGCTGATAAGCATACTCAAATTGAAGGATTTGGACTCACTCTTGAGGGAAAAGCCCTGGCTTGGTTTCAGGCATTAGAGGCTTCAGACAAATCTTCTTTACGAGTTTTGGAAGAGAGATTCATTGCTGCTTTTTCCTTGATGGGAATTCAACATGACACGGTAGCACACATCTACTCTTTCAAACAAGGCGAGAATGAGAGTGTTAGAGACTGTGTAAATAGAATGAAGCAGTACATTAATCGTTGCCCTGAAGATGAGAAGCCCGCCCAAAGTCGATTAATTTCTCTCTTCTTAAAAGGACTCAAAAATTCGACTCTGCATACACATCTCTATGCGAAGAAGCATACAAATTTCAATGAGTGTTGCCATGATGCTATGGATTTCACCAATAACTTCAAATTCCAAGATGGTTCTGGCCCAAAGGTGAAACCTAGAGATCAGTGGGGAGATGACCAAAGTTCGGGGTCTAGCGCGCTAGTAAATCCAGACCAGATAGCTAACCTAGTACTACGGAGATTGGGACAGACCTATCGTCCACCCATGCAGACAGCAACAGAGAATGAGGAGTGTACTTCCTACAGGTCTTTATCTTTGTGGAGCATGTGGCGGTAACCATAAAACAGAGGAATGTAACACCTTTTCTCCTCTAGTCACAAACCAACCCACAAAAAAGTGGTGCCAAGCCTGTGCTTGGAACTTTACCCATACCACACAGGAATGTACTCGCATTGCGAGAATGAGACAGGAACATGAGCAGCCAAGGGGTGGAGTGGCTCCACAAATGTATCAACAATATACTAATTTTGAACGTAAGCCACCGATGGCACAAGAGCAAGCACGACCTGTTCTTGGTGCTCAACCTCCTGCTCCAGGGACTGCTCCTGTGAGGGTTGTCGACTACGACAATTCAAATATGTGTAGAGAATTGGTAAACCCAGGCTATGTGGAGGAAGAATATGTATCATATTCATCCAAAGAAAATATCTTTGAAAGTCCCGCATACCCAAGCCCAGCACTGGACGCTCAACCAGGGGAACAAAACTCTTTAATGTTGCTAGGCGGCTACCAACCTAGGACTCCAGGCCCCTCAGGTCAATGGCAGCCAAGGAAAGTAGAGGCCAAACCAATGGGCCCCTGTTATGAATGTGGAGAACCCCATTGGGCTCGTGATTGTCCACATCGCTCAAGGCAAGCATCTTGGTCCAATACAACTGTACAACAGTTTCCACCAATTGAAAGATATTGTCTAGGGTGTTGTGTAGAACACTTCCCAAAAGACTGTCTGCTGAAACCACATGAGGAAGGCACCTCTCAACCAAAGGTCTCACTCAACCTTGTAGGGGCAGTTCCATCACCACCTTCATCTGAGAATGAGGATGTCGTGCCACTTAGAGTCATGACTAGATCACAGACACGAAATGCCGAAATACAAACTGATGAGACACCTCGAACTAGGGATGCAAAGACAAATCTAGTGGACAAGACCCTATAGTCCAATAGAAAAAAGACCACTAGGAGGAAGAAGAACCGAAGCAAACAAACTAAAAGTACATCCACTAGTTCTAAAGAATCCTCTAAACAAAACATGAGGGATAAAACTTTTACATCCCAAGAAGTGCATGAGGAACATCAACCTCAACCTGGGCCTAGTGTTAAACAAAATGAGGCTAGTACGACTGAGGAGAGTTCTGGGGGTTCTGTTTTTGTGGATAAAGTGAATGAGACTCTCGAGGCCATCATTGATGCTCATAGAAGTTGCATTGCGGCTTTATCTGAGCTACCCAAGAAGCTTCAAGAATACCCAAACCCTCGTGAGGAGAAGATCAATCTAGCTGTACATCAGCAACTCATTAGGGAAGCTCAGTCAATACTTGAGGGACCACCACCACCTATTCCTCGGGGCCCAACCTCTCTTAAGCCAACATTAGAAACCATACCAGAAGTGTCATCAAGTCGGGAAATGAAAAGTGAGCTCCTTTCACAAGATCATAGCGAAAGGTCTGCACCAATTGACACCCAATTGAAAGGGGGTAATCTGCCACCACCTAGCCTTGTCTTCCCATGCAATGATGAAGTTATTGATGCTAATGAGGACATGGCAAATGAGATGTGGGCCGCAGTTCATGAGAAAGTTCATGAGAACATGTCTTCTATTAGTTCGCCTCCATTCTCTGAGGTGGATTTTACCAGGGGCACGAAAAACAAATTTAGACACCCAAGCATCCAGGAGGAAGTTTAAACAATTGTTTCTCCTAGAAGTAAGCATACAATGAAAACCTTACCATCATATCTGGGAGAATATGAGAACTGTTCTCAAACCTTGAGGATACCCTCCATGCATAAAAGGTTGACAAAGGAGAAAGATATGAGTATGGTGCAAGCTATTTTGTCAGCACCAGTGGCTTGTACCTTACCTCTGCTTGATTTGATAAAAATTCGACCTGAGTTGTGGAATGATATTGCCACATGTTTGTCAGAGCAGGTATTGCTACAAAAGGGTCACCATGAGTGTACTATACACCCTGAGACAAAGCATGTAATGCCAGTTCCTATAAACAAAGTAGGAAAATTTTGTGAGGACGATCAGGGAAATGCTACCCTCCTATTAGAAGTGCGAAAAGTATCTTCAACTGCAATACTTGATAGTGGCGCAAGAGTGGGCATTGTGACAAGGTCTATTTGGGAAAAGTGGGGCAAACCGGCTATTAGGAGTACCAGGATGCGCTTGCAGCTAGCAGATGGAAGCTTAGAACATCCCCTTGGGCTGCTTGAGAACATATTGGTCACCACGTGTGGGATTGAATATGAGCACACCTTTGCAGTAGTAGATTTTGGAAAACATCCAAATTATGAAGTGATATTGGGTAGACCATTCATGCGACAATTTAAAATGATTCAAGATTGGGGATACACTTATTTGTACCTCCGACATGATTCTGTCATCACAAGGGTCAACCTAAGGAATCACTCATATCGTGATGTAACAAGGTCTCTAATAGATGAGTTTGATTCTGCCTCATCTGAGGGCTCAAGAGTTACATTGTCAGATGGGCGAGAAGATCTATGGATGTGTGGAGCCTCATGTAGGGATTTCAACACTGAGAGACTTAAGGGTAATCGAAGTGTATCAGACGAGGCATACATTCCACAACCCTTCCCTAAGCATTTAATTGATCCATTAGAATGGAGTCATGTCCTTGCAACATTATCGACATGTGCTTTACCGAAGCCAATTCAATTTTGTGACTCAGATGGATATGATATTATTCCTATACGAATGGTACAACCACGTGCCCTTCTAGATGATTTGTACTATAGGAATGCATCCACAACAGCACTGCATGTAGAGAAAGTCTCTGCTACTCAACAAGCTTTATCATGTCAAAAGGGTAATGTTTCTACCTTACACAACCCACTTTCAAAATCTGTTCTTGAAGCTCCAAAACAAATGATGTGGATAATTGATGAGTACTCAAGTGAGGGCCATGGCTGGCACGTTCCAAATACTCTAGTTGCTGCTCAAAGAAGGCCAGGTAAGAAGGAATTATCAATGTGGCTACCCAAAGATGCGTACAAACTTGTACCATCTAGTCCAGTTGCTAAGCCTCCTAAGAAGCACATCATTTCCAAGCCTAAACCTCGGATTGTTAATCGATGGGTCCCAAAACATGTTCTTAAAGCACAAGGCTATTATGAGGGTGCAACAGCAATTTGGCTTCCAAAATGCCATGGTTTGCTAGGGGTAAAAGAGTATATCAGAAAGATTCCAAAAGCCACCCTTGGATTTCCATATCAGTGGGTGCAAAAGAAATCAACACAAACTCTTCAAGAAAGGAAAGGTGGCTGTGATAGCACCTACAAATCTACTTGTGTTGATCTTCCTAAAACATGTATTGAAACACCGGCTGTCCCGATTTCTCCTTATTACCCAATTCCATCATCCAACTGGTGTACCTAAGACACATCCAACTTCAAAGGAGTCTCATTTGAGCATAGATTCTAGCATTTCATTGCCTAAATCCTCTTATCTTGCTCAAATTCCAAAACAATTGATAAAATTCCCACCCAAGAAGGACATATCTAAAACCAAAGATAAGGCATTAACACTACAATTGAAGCTCTTTGGTAGATCAATGTTTAAATAGTGTGGTTCCTTATGCCTTTAGAGGATTATGTTCTTTTTGAGATGATCTCCACTACCAGGGCAAGGGTAAGCTCAGTGACTCCACAATAAGATCGACAAGCCAGGGCACTTTTCTCCCATTGGGTTTTTCCCCTCGGCTATATTCGGTGTTTGGCACCAATGGCAAATTTTATTCTTTTCTTTTCTTTTCTTGTTTGTTAATAAAAATTTTGCAGTAATCTCCGTAAAAAACAAGAGCATCAAACACGCCCCAATAGTCCACCTATCGTGCACACAAATTAGGAAGGGGGGAGACATGCTACGCCTACAAAGATCAAGGAGGAGCAATCTGCACAAAATCAGCAATGCATCAATGCAAACGAACAACATCAACAGGGCACTACAACAGGTGTATTCAAATCTTAATCTTTATTTCTTTATGTGCTTTTATCTTTCGAATATATGGTTTGCATGTTCACACAATGTTGGCTGGTTTAAGTTTTTGATTAGTTGTTAAAATATGGTGAGTGAATTCTAGAGTCTTAGAAGACTTAGTAAAAGATATTTCTATCTAAAGACAGTGTAGGATATATACCATTGGAATATGCCAAGTTCTTATGCTTTCAAAGTATATTAGTTATTCCTAGTGGTAGCTACCTCTTAGATATGAGCTAGGTGCTAGGAGTAATAAAAATTTATAAAAATTTTACCCTAAAAAAAATATATACAAAGTAAATTGAGACATGACGTGTCTACAGCCATGTGGAATGCTTGGTAGGACCTGGGATTGTCTTAGCACCTTGGGGCCGATGCCTTGGTTTCCATGGGGTGAACACTGGTGTCTAAAAGCTTCAGAAAAAGACCTTTGAGGAATCTATCGCCTTGATAGATGTTGGTAGGACTCTGGGGTACACTATGGGCCCTTGAGACCGATGCCCTCATCTTCATGGGGTACTCCTTAAGTAAAAAAAGAAAGAAAAAGGGTCTGTCGCCCTTGAGATACTTAGCGGTCTTTAGATTCTCTTGGCAGAGGTCTCTTGGCCATTGCTTGGGTCTCTTTGGGATGGAACCTTAATCTTTATCACCTTCTACACACACATCAAAAAGAAAAAAAGAAAAAAAAAAGAAAAAAAAATGAGTTCCAATCACCTTTGCTCATATTTAGGAGTAGGTTTGCCACTTAGGAATAACTTACATACTTGTAGGACATTGAGACTGCGGTCATAACCGGCGGTGTACAAAGCACACTTGCCTTTGCATAGCACTATCTACCACTTAAGTCTCACTTTGACTAGTCTTGACTCACCTATTTTAGTACTCATTAAAACTTTAATCAGCCTTGCACTTGTATGCTCACGTGTGAAATTAGTATCTTTGCTGGTTTTTCTTTTCTTTTCTTTTTTTCAATAAAGGACTTTACTTGTATCCATTGTTTTTTTTTGTTGCAGCTCTTGCTACTACCGCGCTCGAGGACGTGCGCAAAATAGGAAGGGGGGAGTGTTGCATGACAAATGAAGATCAATACAAGGATGCAACAAAAAAGACACTTAGGGCTCTTGAAAAGAGTTCAAAGTTGTAGATGAATGTGGGAGAGGGCTTGACAATAATCCCACATGGGAACTTTTGAGAGTTCTAGAATTTTTGTATAAAAGGTGGCTCATTTGAGAGCTAGGGGACTCTTTGGTCATTTGGTTGAGAGGCTCATAGAGAGAGCTTGCTCCATAGCTCCTTCTCAAGTGCTCTCCCAAGGCTCTCCATCTCCATTCATGCTTCAATCTTGTACTCTCTATTCTTTACATTTTCAATGATATGAGGTTTTGGTCTACACTCTTGCTAATCTAGATTTCTTAATGATGTTTTGATTTGTGAGTTGTAGAGTGCTTGTGATGAAGCTTGTGCTTGAAATAATGTGTAGTTGAGGCTTGTGTGATAGCTCTTTGCATATTAGGTTCCTTGCATAAGTTGCATTTGTGTGCTTAAGTGTGGCCTAATCTTGATGCTTTGATTATGTAAGATTGATTACTTGAGTGATGAAGAAGGATTGAGTAGGACTAGAAGTCATTAGTGTGTGGTTAACTCTTCTTCTCCCATTCGGGATAGCCTCTATGCGCTAACCGGGTTGCATTCACGGATTGACAAGTGTGTGGGTTGGAGTGTAGCCTCCGCTATGCTATGATGTCCCAAACAGGATGGTGAAGTTAGTAGAAGAAGGGGGAACTTCAGAGAAAGAGAAAAATCTAATCAAGGGGTACTTTATCCAGGATGGGAGCCTTTACTTCAATCATAGGCTATGTACTCCTAAGGATCCTACTCTAAAGAAGCTAATCCTCCATGAAGCTCATGATAGCCCCACTGCAGGGTATCCAAGCTATG
Source organism: Cibotium barometz (assembly GCF_041138505.1). NCBI lineage: Eukaryota > Viridiplantae > Streptophyta > Polypodiopsida > Cyatheales > Cibotiaceae > Cibotium > Cibotium barometz. The sequence goes on along the minus strand of NC_141071.1, from coordinate 10,631,826 downwards.
CAAAAATATTGAATGCTGTAAGGAGAAGCTATCATTGGGCAAGCTTGAAAAATGATGTCCTTTGGTGAAAAGATGCAGGGGAGAAGAGAGCTTGAGCTCTTTGCCAAGCACACACACACTCACAAAACCCTAATAGAGAACACACAAGGTGGGAGGCTGAAAATCATCTTCTTCTTCACTCAACACTCAGCACACCATATACAAAGATAAGAGTACACACCATATGAAAGGTACTCAACCAAATATATACTAGGGTTCTCTATAGTGTGAACCCAACTAAATGAGCTGGCGCTATAACTATGCCAGTCTAGAATGACTGTCACATAGCCTGTCATCCACTGGCCGCATATCACCCATGATCTCACCAACCATGCCAGTGGTGTAAGTGTGGGGCCTATCCCCCCGGCGGGTCATCAGTGTCCACCGCCTCACTAGGTGAGCTCGATATCTCAACACTCCCCCTCGAGCTCAACTCCATCTCATGTACACCAAGCGAAGCCCTAAATCTGCGGAGCTTCTCTGTACCCAATGCTTTGGTGAAGATATCAGCTACCTGATCCTGTGTGTTGACATAAACAAGGTCAATGTCTCCTACCAAGACCTTCTCTTTGTCGAAATGGTAATGGACCTCTATATGCTTCGTGTGCGAGCATGAAAAACTGGGTTCTTGGCCAACTGTGTATACTACTAAAGTTGTCACAGAAAATGACAACTTGTCTATCCACCAATGATAGACCCAAATCTGCAAGTAGCTTTCTCAACCAAGCTACCTCACATGCTGCCACCATAGCAGCACCTCTGTACTCGGCCTCTGTACTACTGGATAGAGCAATCGTAGGCTTCTTCTAGCTGCTCCACGTCATAGCAGCACTCCCCAAAGAAAACATGAAGCCACTAGTAGATCTTCTATATGAGAGATACTACCAGTCCAATCAGCATCTGTGTATCCATGTACACATATCTTTGTCCTAGTTTCATAAAATAGTCCACAATGTAAAGTAGACCTCACATACCTCAGTATGCGTCTCAATGCATCCAAATGCAGCTTCCAAGGAACCTGCATAAACTGGCTCACCAGCCCAATAGCATAGCTCAAATCTGGTCTGGTGATCGTCATGTAGATCAAGCTTCCTACTATGCGCCTATACATAGTAGGATCCTCCAAAATCTCTCCTGAATCTGCACTCAACTTGCCATTCTGATCCAATGTCACTGAGATAGGCTTACAGCCTATCATACCATACTTAGACAACATGGCCAAGCCATACTGTCTCTGCAGTAATCCAATACCATGTGGTGACCTAATCACCTCAATGCCCAAGAAATATCTAAGCTTCCCTAGATCCTTCATCTCAAACTTCTATCTAAGCAAGATCTTTACATCAAAGATCTCTGCATCATGGTCCCCCGTAATGATTAGGTCATCTACATAGATGACAATAAACACAACCCCTCTATTACTGTGTCTCACATACAGCGAGAAATCTGCATTGGCTACATGGAAGCCAATAGTGACAAGATATTCAGAAATCTTGTGAGACCATGTTCTTGGTGCTTGTTTTAAGCCATACAAGGCTTTCTTCAACCTGCAAACATGCTTGGAGTGACTCACATCCTCATAACCAAGTGGCTACAACATATACACCTCTTCCTGCAAATCCCTATGCAAGAATGCATTCTTTACATCCATCTGATGTAAAGACCATTTCTTTGACGCAGCCACTGCTATCACAACTCTCACGATTGCAATCTTGGCAACTAGGCTGAAAGTTTCCTCATAATCAATGCCATATGTCTGCGCATATCCCTTGGCTACCAATCTAGCCTTGTACCTGCTTATGCTTCCATCACTGTTATGTTTTACTTTGTACACCCACTTGCATCCAATGGCTTTCTTGCCGCGTCAGGCAATTGCACTAAATCCCAAGTCTCATTTCCATATAGTGCATCCATCTCCTCATCCATAGCTTTCTCCCAACACACATTTCCAATAGCCTCATCAATGCATGTGGGCTCTACAACCTGCACAACCTTTGCCATGTATGCATAGTGATGTGCCACATAACCATCATAGGTAAACCTCTGCACAGGATTCTTCACTCTCCCAGATCTTTGTAGCTTTGCATTCATGGCTTCCATAGCCTTCTTTACACTAGGTGTTCTCATAGTTGGTATCCCAAGCTCCTCATCAAGGCTCATCTCTGAGCCTTGATGAGTCTAGTGGCTCATCTCTGAGCCACTAGACTCTCCATCAACATGAGAATGCCCTGCAGAAATGTCAGGCATACTAAGGGGCTCAACCACTTTCTCTTTGCCTTTATGTGATGTACTAATCACATTTGCAGGACTGGTATTATGACGCAGCCTGCCACTCCATGGTCTATCAATAGAACCACTAGATGAGGACTCTCCTGGTCCACTCAAAGACTGTGATCTAACTTGCATTCTGTGCAACCACACTTTGTGCGCTTTTGCCGCACAGGTCGTAGCTGGGGACTTGCCGAGCACCGTATGCGAGCCATGAATGGCTGCAAGCATACAACTAGGGAAGGAAGCTCAAACAGAATGCAAAAGGTGTGTCACACTGCTTAACCGCTGCCTTGAAGGATTCCCGCGTCGTAGTGAAGAAGGAGCCGCCGTCGCCTCTCTGCCACGCCGTGCCGCTACACAGTGCTCGATCACTCTCTCACTCTCTCTCTCACATACGCAGGAGAAGGAAACCAAGGAGATAAGGCAAGAGCACTCTTGTATTCACAACACATGAGAATAAGGATTTTAGGGTTACATTTGACTCTTATAGGTGACTTGGCCGTTCACACTTGGGTGCCCATACATGGCTGGCCGATCCTAACCCTTATCCTACTGATATTCAAGGTGCGCCTCTCATCGGCGATCACCCAATCCCTTCATCCTTAACATATGGTGCCGACAAGCCCGGCCCATGACTCAGAATAGTTAAACTAATTACATGACGTAAAACATAGTACGTCTCATTGTTCATCATAGGTTAACATGCCCCCCTTCCTGATGTAGATTTCGTCCTCGAAAGCTATGGTATGGTAAGCTCGACAGGGTTGTTGTGGTGGACCATCTGCAAAACAAGAAAGTAGAGTGAAAGTATGCTGGAATTCAAAAGATATAAAGTGTATAAATTCAAGCATGTTAGACCACAATGGATGTTGCTATGAGAACTTAGTTTAAGGGGTCACATGAATGAGCTAGTGTAGCAAATTATCATGAGTTTAAAATTATTGAAAGTAAATCAAGAGTTAGCAAGGTGTCAAAGGTTAATCAAGGTTTATAACTGGCCTAAGTCAAGGAAAATAACAAAGCTTAATAAATAAACAGATGACCACACTGTGTCTACTCTAAGAACAAGTTAATACCACGAGCCTAGGGACACAAGAAACATCAGAGTTACAGGAGCCTTTTGCCTTTATTTTTTTATGCACGTGACAATTTTTACACACAATGGCGACCTTCCTAAGGCAAAACTAACATCGATCCTGGTACCATGTTTAACACAAAGCATTCTCCAAGAATCTATTAGTTCACCTTAGGCAAGGCTACCCCCTACCAACCAAGGCATCGGTATGGAGTAGAATACTCCTCGCCTACCAAGTATCAATAAGGCGATAGGCTAACATTAAGGCACATCATAGATTTGTATTGCCATTTATTGTAGGCTTTTTTTTAATATAAATCTATTTCTTTTGATCTTCACTCCTGAACCATAATTTGTCTTGCATCCTTTCGACAAAGGGGTAAAAGCTATGTCCTAGAGGTCAACACACACATGGCCAAGTGTCAAACATTAAGATGGTTTGACCCTAGACCTAAGACAATCGTATTCCAAGGTTAACTAAAGACGTCATGCATTCTCAGGAATATATCCAATAAGGTTAAGCTCATTAATGATTTACACTAGCACGTCAAGCAACTTCAAAAACTAAGTAGTATATTGACAATTTCCATGTGGTCATGCATTATACTTCATGCAATTAATTGAACAGAAAAAACGAAAGAGAGTGGGTATGGAAGAATTACACCTGTATTTTGGAGATCTCCTTGATGCGATGAGAGAATTGCCCGCAATTTGATGAGATATTTATGTATGAGCGTTGCGGCTATCTCAGGACTTGAAAACGAACCCACCTCAAACTTTTTAACCTATACAATCAACTAACAAGCACTATACCTCGAGAGGCACATCAATGTGAAAAATTAACGACTCGTTTAAGGAATCCAAACTAGAAAAAACTTGAAAACACTAACCTACCTACCAGTCACCACACTACTATTGAGGATACGGTAAGAGGATGTTGTAGAGTCCTGGCTCTAGCCCTAAGGCTAAGCCTCTATCCGCATCATCCAAATAAATAAAGTCAACCTCAGTAGTGCCATGAGTTTCATCCGTCCATTCATCATTGTCAGATATTTCCTTTTCATTTTCCCATCCACATAAACTCATTAAGAATGTAACCATACGAGGATAGTCATCTTGTGGAAAAGAAAAGCATTGGGCTAATGGGGATATGTCCTGTACGGAGTAGGGGTCAGTCATGGTCAATAGGCGAATTAGCCATTCTAATTCCTCAACATTTTCCTCTTTGGCTAGTACATCTATATGATCCCATTCAGTTTCAATTACAGGATAGCACATGTGGAATATCTGAGAAAGGTACATATGATACCTTTCACCAAAGGTGGGTGAAGTGTGCGATGCTCTTGCATTTACCATATCTGCAAACACAGATATAGCATCAGTAGGTTTATGACAAGTCAATCTAGTTCTTGATTGTATACGGATATTTCTCCTCTTTTTGTGCTCTTGCTCTTTTTACTATTTTTTATTTTTTTTCTTTTCTATGTATGAAGCTATATATATACATCCCCTTGGATTTGGCAATTACATGGTCAGGGGGGAGAAGGTTAGGGAGAAAGCTATAGAATGTAGAGTGTGAGTACATGCTCTCCCTTTCCTTGGGTAGATCATATTTTTTGCAATGATGTTGCAGCCTCTTGGAACCAATTTGTCCAGTGGGTCATAGGATGTGATGTGGGCAGATAGCTTTTTATGACCCTTATAGCCACCAATTGCAGAGATGGTAGTGTACGCTCCCATTGACGAATGGAGGAAACGGTTTCCGATGATACTTTTACAAAGGGAGACATAGACTCATTGGTCTCTTGTTGGGTGTTGACAAGAGTAGGTGTAGAGCATGAAGAAACTTCTATATCAATGTGTGTTTGGCATGAAGAGCTAGAAGCTTCATGTGACTCCCCCCTTCTTGAGCTAGGTGGTATTGATCGATATTGTTTGGGAATCCAAACTAGCTTTGGAAGAAGTGGTGCAGAGCACTCTGTTACCTTTCCCTTACCACGGTCTTGAATTGTCGTTGGGGTGGCAACAATTGGTTTGCAAGGTTTTACAGGTGATGTAGAGGGATTCAGCTTATGTTTAGGGACCTAAATCTGGTCATTCCCCTCGTAGTACCCTTGGGCTACTAATAATTTTTTAGGGATCCATCGCGATGTTACATTGCCCTTTCTCGGGTGGGTAGCTACTTTCCTTTTACGAGGCTTCTTGTCTGAACAAGATTGAGCAGGGGAAGTAGCTATTAACGAAGCTTTTGGGACCCATTTGTATGTGTTTTTTGGCATAGTAAGCGGAGCTTTAGAGACCACCCTACATGTTTCCACTCTTAGCGTTGAAGCATTAGAGGGGTGGCAAACAATCAAAGATGGTTTTGCCATTGGACTTGGTGATTTTTCGATATCCAGCATTTTGTCCAGAGTCGATGGCTTAGGAGCAAGATTTTGAGCGGTCAGACCTAGTGTTGGTTCTTGCGTCGTGACTCGTCTGGTTGCCCAATCGATATTGCATTTGGTGGCCATCATCCATTTGCGCCCTAAGTTTACAGTCCCTTCCATGGTACCAGCAGGCATAACCAAAAAGCTTTGAATTATGGTCCCCTTATCATAAGCAACCGGAGTGTGCAGAATTCCTGAGACAGGGGTTTTCTTCTTGTTGATACCTTTAATTTGGATAGCACTCTTGGATAAAGGTGGTTTTCCAAGTTGACACCACACGCCATATGAAAGCAAATTGTGTTGAGCTCTTGTATCCAATAATGCATTATACAGCACCTCCCCATAAGGACTCTGTAACTCAATTGGGTATCTTAGAGGCGGGTCGGATTCCAGTGAATCCTCCTCTGCTTCCTCGAAAAATACTTGCGTAATTCCCAAGTTGGCTTCTCGTTGTCGCCTAGCACGCTGTTGACGTTCTTTGGCCTCAACTCTCGCTTGTATCTTTTTAAGCTCAGCTTGTTCTTTAGCTGTCTTCTTTTGATGGATCGCATGTAACTCCTCTTGGCTCAGGGGGTCATAGTATCTTTTGAATTTACTCCCATTAAGGAATCCAATGGTTTCAACTCCGTCGAGAGTCTCCACTCTGATGGTACCTTGCGGGGCAATTTCACATACTTTATACGGTTCCTTACCAGCATATTTGAGCTTCTTCTTTTCGTTTCGCACTCCATACATCAGGACTTTATCCCCAACCTTGATGTCCTTGTCCTTTAGGTGGCGATCAAACCATTTTTTCCTTCTATCCTTCTCCACAAGGGCATTGTACACAGCCAATTATCTTTCTTCGTTTAGTCGCTCAAGGATATACAGTCGCTCTACTAAGGGATTACCATCCCAACCCTCTTGAGTAGCAACAAGAAGACTAGGAATGACAAATTCCCACGGCATGACTGCTTCTTGGCCATATACCATTTTGAATGGTGTGCAATTAATAGCCACTTTGTACGCAGTACGATAGGCCCATAAAGCTGTCGTAAGCTTTAGATCCCAATCCGTGCGATGAGCTTCAACTGTCTTTGTCAAAACAGAGATTAATGTCTTGTTTGTACTCTCGGCTTGGCCATTCGCTTGCGGATAATAAGGAGTAGATTTATGATGGGATATCATGAAATTTGTTGTGAGCTCCTTAATCACGTCATTTATAAAATGCGTCCCATTGTCGCTCACAAGTTCAAAAGGACAACCGAAGCGTGTGATTATATTTTCAAAGAGGAACTTGGCTGTTGTCCTCGCATCTGCCTTACGTGTCGCTTTCGCTTCAGCCCATTTGGTCATATAGTCAGTGGTGGCCACAATAATATAGTGAGATTGTGTGTTGCGGGCCGCTGGGCTAATTGGACCTACAAAGTCTAAACCCCACTTTTCAAATGGTTGGTTTACTTTGATTGGATGTAGTGGCATCTGATCTTTTCTTTGGGGTTTCTTGTATCGTTGGCATTCAACGCAACCCTTCACAACAAAGAGTGATGCATCTTGGAACATAGTGGGCCACCAATACCCTGATTGTAAGATCTTTCGCGCAGTTAAGTCTCCTGAGAAGTGACCACCGGCTACGCCCATATGTGCCTCTTGCAAAATGTATAGATACTTATCCTCTCGGGCACAACGCCTAAGAACATCATCCTTTCCTCTTTTATAAAGAGTCCCGGCTATCAGGCAATAGGGTTCGCATTCTTTGATTAGCTTTCGAGCTAGATCTTTACGAAGCTCCTTGGGTGGAAAGCCATTAACCAAAAAGTTAACAATCTTCTCACTCCATTCAGGCATTGTCTCCACCATGAACAGGGAAGTGTCAGGTAAGTCATCATCAACCCCCGTAGGAGCCTCACCATTAGGTATGCGAGACAAATAATCAGCCATAACATGTTTTTTGCTAGGTCTCACAACAACAGTGAAATCAAACTCAAGAAGAATCAATAGCCATCGTGTGATTCTTCCTGTGGAGCATGGTTTGTTTACCAGATACAACAATGCTTGATGATCCACATAGAAAACAAACTTAGTGGCAAGGAGGTAATAACGAAATTTTCTTACTGCATATATCATTGCCAACCCTTCTCGCTCCGTAGTGGTGTAGTTCATCTTAGCATCGTTCAACTGGCAACTGGCAAAGCTAATGGGGTAGTCTAGCTTGTGTTCTCCAGGTTGAGTTAACACACACCCAATAGCAAAGTTTGATGCATCAATATGCACATGGAAGATTAAATCCCAGTTAGGCATTCGCAAGATTGGAGCACTCGCTAAGGCCTTCTTTAATAGCTCATAGGCACGGTCACATTCTTCGGTCCAAATAAACTCGATGAGAAGCTTATACAATGGTCAAGCAATCTCGGCGAAGAAGAGAATAAACCTTCGATAATAACCAACGTGACCCATAAAGCGTTGGACTCCCTTGTAGTTGGTGGGTGGTGGTAGTTCCAGAATGACCTTGATTTTACTCTCGTCCGTGGAAATCCCATTTTTGGACACTATATGCCCTAAGATAACTCCATGTTTGACCCAGAATTGGCATTTGAAAGGATTCAATGAGATGCGATATAATCTTCACCTTTCAAATATTTTTCATAAACACATCAAGTGCTCGTCCCAAGAGGAATGAACACAAAGATCATCTAAGAAAGCTTCACAGAAGTCCCTTAGATATTCCTTAAAGGCTGTGTTTATCAATCGTTGGAATGTTGCAGGTGCATTGGTCAAGCCAAAAGCCATGACGCGAAAGGCAAACACTACAAACTCCATGATAAATGCTGTTTTAGCTTGGTCCTCGACTGCAATTGTGATCTGATTGTAACCCGAGTACCCATCTAAAAAGCTATATGCCTCCTTGCCTGCCACTCTTTCAAGAACATGTTCAAAATATGGCAAGGGGTAATGATCCCTTCTGGTGGCTGCATTAACCTTTTTGAGATCAATGCACACTCTGAGTTTCCCATTCTTCTTTGGTACGATGACTATCGGAGAAACCCATTCTGAGTGCTCAATAGGGTATATGAATCCACATTTTATAAGCTTTTCAATTTCCTCTTGTACAATCTTTGCATACTTAGGATTCATTGGGTAGGGACGTTGCTGGACTGGTTTAGCAGTGCTAATCATTGGAATCGTGTGTTGCACCACCGAGGGTGGAACACCCTTCATATCATGATATGTCCAGGCAAATATGTCCTTGAATTCCTTAAGAAGCTTCGTAAGTGCAGCTTCTTCCGCCTTGGTGAGGTCTTGAGCAATAAAAACTGGTTTAGACTCCTCACCCGGATCTGCTAAGTCTATCTCCTTGATTACCGCCGGGCCATCGTAGACACCGCTACTCCCATTGGTAGGCGTTCGTTGGGCTTTTGTGTAGACCACTTTACGTTCCCCTGTGGTAAATAATTTGAAATGCTCGGGTGCGGGGTGTAAGTCTACTGGTTCTTGTTGTGCCAGGCTTCTTTCTTTCAATTTCGCTTCCTTTTGTTTGCTGAGCCAACTCTTGGTTTTGCTGCCTTCTTGCAGTACGACTTAGTTTCGGCTTCTCTTCGATTTCTAATTGGGCGACATCATGAGGTTGCGGAATACACCACATGACACTTTGGAGGTATTGTCCCCAATTATCTGCTAACTTCCGATGAGCGTCAATAGCTCCTACATAACTAAGCCATTCTGCGGCGGTGGATCTCTCCTTGTTTATTACAGTGCGTACATTAGCTCGATAGCGTTGGCGCTTATGTCTCGTTTTCTTCTTACCAAGTTTTTGATTTTTGTTTCTGTCAGATTCAAACTCACTTGGTCGATTTTCACTTGTGTCCCTCTCACTTTCGGATGAACTGCAGGAGGTCACTGTCCTAGGCCTTGAGCACCTTGTTTCCACATTTGGGTGAATATTTGATTCATCCCCTCCTCCATCCGGCTCAGAGTCTCAGTTTCTTCTTGAGATTCATACTCAGAGTTGCATTGGTCAGAGTCTTCACTACTGCTGTCAGTGTCAGTGGAGTTTGCCACTTTCTTGCCATCAGGAGTCAAGTGCATAACACCTATCATGTTTATTGGCACTAACGGTGGCATATCTTGCCCCTCAGGTGTTACCCAGCTTGTGCTTCTATTTCCCCATGTGTCTATGGTTGCCGCTAGGTGTACCCAATCCACGTTATCCGACTCAGTCATACCCGGTAGGACATCCATATAAGGAGAGTCTTTCCCATCATCAGTCTCTTTTTTGCATGTATAGCAATATCTTAATGGGGCGGAGTGAATAGTGGTATCCGATTGATTATCGATGATAACCTTGCTTCCTAAAGGATGCGCACGACCATTCTCAAGATCAACTCGAATGACAGAGTCCTGGAATTATAGATAGACATTGTTTTTCGACCAGTCATGCACCATTTGTGCTTCCCTCATGAAAGGACGTCCTAAGATCATTTGATATGACATAGGATGCTTGGAGAAATCCATTACAATGAAGGTATGTCGTACCTTGTATCCTAGAACCTTGATCTTAAGGTCCCTTAACATTCCAATAGGTTTAGCAATAGTTCCGTTTGCCATCTTAACCACTATGTTTGTGACTTCGAGGTGAGGTCTTCCCATAGATTCCCAACAATTTTTAGTCACAATGCTCACTCCAGCACCACCATCAAGGATTCCCTTTAGAGTTAATCCCTTGGTAGTAATGGGGAGGGTTGCATTAGATTCGTCACCTTCAAAGTACTATCCCAACTTGTTAACATGTATTTCAACGACCGTGTCTTCATCTAGGTTGGGTTGTAGATCCCAATGTTCCCCTTCATCTTGAAGCGTGTCGGGTCTATCCATATTTGTAAATTGTGGTAGCCCCGCCTTTAGTTCTCCATTGAGAAATGCCCGAAGAGCTAAGAATAGCTCAGGATCTCCGTATAATTTGGATATGATCGTGGTTCTGATTTCAGAGGACATGAAATCCATTAGCTTGGACACATTCAATGGTACTTTTCGAGATATCGCTCCTTGACTAGGAACTGGTGAAGATGGAATCACTTCCTCTTCAATGGGGTCAGGCATTCCCTCACTAAACATCCTTTCCAGCAAGAAGGGTGTTTGCCCACTTCCTGATATCCTATCCTCACTTTCTTCCCGAATGATACTAGGTATAGCTAACGGTTTATGGTTCCTGTGAAGCTGAACTTGCGTAGGAAACACTGTGTCTGGAATTTTGATTTTTCTCAGATTTGGCTCCAGTTCTCTTTGTGTTTCTTCCACCAAACCCCTTAAGTGTTGCACTTGTTCAATCTCCTCAACTGGGTTTGGGTAAGTTCCAATCTTTTTCTTGAGGGTTTTTGGACCATGTGGCTTGTCTTGGGGAGTCTCAGTCAGTTTGGGTGGTCGAGAGGGCATTAACTGACTTGGTTGTGGGGCCGAGGAAGTTTCCTTTTGTTTCCCCTTATTTATGTACTCGCTTGATTCTCCTTCATTGAGCTCCCGAGTGGGTTCCTCCCTTAAGGTAGTGGCTTTGGTCCCCATGGTTTCTATTGAATCAGAATCATCTTCAGGATCATTCATATACACGGGGTCGTCTCCTGTCCCTATGTTAGTCTTTGAACTAGGCTTGGAGCTCGTGGCATTAAGCGATCTCTTCCGCCGTGTTTTCTTTTTCTTTGCCTAAGCGATTGATGCAGTATCCCTCTCTTCAAGAATGTAGTTTTGATTTTGAAGCATTGACCGTGTAACTACATTCGCGGGTACAACGGGTGTGGTTCCTCGTGCTTGGTTGGTGACCTCAACCAAATTCAATGGCGTAATCTTGGGTGCATTAGGATTATGTGGACATTGAGCAATCAAATGATCTATGCCACAACGATTACATATAAGTACCGGCATTCCCGATGTGCTCCCTTGATTTGGTTGCATCTGAATAGCGATCTTCTGTAGCCTATTAGGGCACTCCGCTACACGATGCGGTCCACCACACTCGTAGCATTGAGGTGGTCTCCTCGCCAAGGTATTAAGGTTTTGCCCTCTTGTGGCGAGAGCAGCCGCTTGATATACAGGCTTGACTTGCCCGAAATGATCCTCCATGTAGTACTGGGGAATCATTTCAAACGTATCAATCCCGTATGGAGCAGTGGGGTCTATCTCCTCTTCATAATCCCCACACGCACTATGTGACTCACAACCCATCTGGTTTATTGGGGTAATCCTTGGATGTGGAGGTTGTGGTCCTAGCACTGGCGGTGGTAACGGCACAAACTAGACTGCATTCGGATTCCTTGGAACCATGTGCTGTGACGGTTGCTCGACAGGTTGTGCAGGCATTAGCGCAGGTACTTGAGGTGTGTTTGACCAGGCTAGTGGTGCCTGATTTGCTAACATTCGCTTAAGTACTAGGCAATCTTTAGATTGATGGCCATACTTACCACATGCATTGCAATTCCCATTGAATTTGACTCTGAATGTGGGACATTCACTCGTGCTATGTGGTCCTAAGCACACCGAACACCATTGTTGCTCTCTCCTTGGGTACATATGGCTATTCTGAGGAGCTTGATTACCCCTAAAGTATTCTTGGAGAGCCTTAGTAAGGTCGGTCATAGACATTTCAGATATCTTGGGCTCCTTGGCAATAGGTTTCACCGTCATTGGCTCGTGCCCAGATACTTGCAAACTAATGGATTTTGTCGCCGAAGACACCTTTTTACTTGCAATCATCAAGTTGTCTTCTAGCTGGATTGCATTGGCAGTGACTGCTTCCCACGTTGTAAGACCTCTAATGATTAGGCCATTGTATATATCCTCGTGGCGCAATCCTCGGATGAATCTATCGAGTAGTTGGTTGTTATTGAAGCGCTCATCGGGAGTGCAGTGAGAATTTAGATGCTTCAATCGACTTATAAAGTCTCTCACTGACTCCCCTTTCTCGCGTTCAGCTTTTTGGAGTTGAGATGCTACTCCCCAAAGCACACCCTCACGTATGTATTCTTTCAAGAACAATCTCTTGAGAGTGGGGTAGTGAGTGCACTCTTCAACCCTTAAGGTTCGATACCAATCTCCAGCCTTCCCACTCATCAAGGTTAAGCCTAAGGCTTTACACTTATGCAGCTCATTGTGCTCTTCCAAGGAATCACACACGTGTTCAAAAACTTCAATGTGCTTCCTAACATCCTCGTTACCACTGAAGTTTTGAGTGAGCTTAGCCACTTGTACTGCCTTGCTTCTAGGTTCTCTCTCAAGCATACCCCGCATGTTTTCTGCAATAGATCGTCCGATCGTCTGCGCAAACGCTGCGAGATCACCCAGGTAAGCAGGTATAGCTGGTGGAGGCACTTCTTGGATAGCCTGGCTGATAGGAGTTGGCGTTGGTCTGAGTATGTTGGCAAATGATGTAGGATATGATATGTGGCTAGGCCTAGCTCCTCTTGGATAAGGGTTGTGATAAGGCGATCGTGGAGCATACGCCATTGGAATACTAAGAGGCATAGGAGCTACATGAGCATGAGTAGTGATAGGTACATAGGGTCGATAGGCACTGGCACACACTGTTGTAGGTACTGTTCCACTAGGTAGCGGTGTCGTACTAACTACAGTGGTAACAGGTGCGCTTTCTGTCATGCTCATCGTTGGGGTAGGCATTGTGGATTCCTTAATGGAAAGTTGAGCCAAGGTTGGAAAGCTAAAGTTACTGCTCGTGGGCTCAACCTGCATTGAGACTCCAGGCAAAACAACATACAAAGGGTCTATGGGACTCACCAGTCTCCAATTGTGATAGGGTTGGTTGTTTGGCCTTGCCCGTATCTAAAAATCTCATAAGGCCAATGGAAACTAAGTTCACTCCCCTATTTTGCCTCTCAATTTGGATAATTCTATGAATAACCTCACATATCATTTGTTGTTGCTCCTCTAGATTAGTGGCGCTAGATGTAGATCGTAGGACTTCTAACCAACCTACATGGTATGTGTAACCCGTGTATAGGTCAGTTAGAGTCTCTGTGTGTAGATCATATTCCCAATTTTCATTGAGAAATATCCCATCCAGACTTGGTGTGCCAAACGGTTCTCTTGAAGTGGACGCAATGTCACTTCTTATGGATTGGCTTCTAGGGACCTCTACTTTAGGAAGAGCATCGGAATGTGGTAGCTCAGTAGGGCCCTCATTAAACGAAGTGGGTAGAATATCCACATGGACACTCTTTGGGAGGATAGGGTCTACATAAGATGTGAATGGCGAATCTACTACCCCTCCTTCCTCATTTACTTCGCTTGTCGCATGTTCAGAGCGTGTAGCTCTACTAAAGGTCTCTATTAGACAACTAAACATTCTAGATCCGGGTTGTGGGCCCCAAACTGGCATGTTTTGGCTTGTCTCCTCAGGGTTCTTGGTAGGGTGCCCTTCCATGGCTTCTGATTCAGAGGACGAGTCACTATCCACTATACGTGGATCTTGGGTTGCACTCCCTTGGGTTCCAGCCGAGCCAAGATGCCAACGTGGAGGGATGGTGTGAGCCTGCGTAAACTGAAACGCTTTCTAGTGGTTCAGGCTCTAGCACCTGACCAAAACGTAGATGCATGTGACGTGGGTACCTTACGTGCGTTGGTAACTATCCTTGAAACTCACACACAAGTGGTTTCTTAGGTGTTTCGTACCCCGTTTTTACTTGTTTTTAGATTATTTTTGACTCGTTTTTGACCCCCTTACTTACGGTCGAACTTGGACTAGGGCGTATGATAGCTCGAAACGAGCGTATCGTTTAAAGGATCCTAGCATGCTTTACAGCACCGTGTTTGCCTATCCAGAGCTCCTGTGGTCCTCAAAACAGTCCGTTTCCCTATGGGGGAAGGGGCAAAAGCCTATTTGCTTGTGGAGGAAAGGGTGAGGGCTTTATCCCACATGCTCACTTTACTCCTTGGGGAGTGGGCTACATATAGGGCACAACTTCCCATAAGCTCTCACTTGAAAGAAAGCTATGGAGGCTCACTCTCCTCCTATATATATATATATCAAAAGACCGAGACCGCGGGCGGGGGTCAATTGGGGGTTTTTCTTTTCAAAATTTTTTTCTCCAATTAAAAAATCTTTCCTCTCCACACGTTTGGTTTTTTTCTTTAGAAATAAAATTTAATTTTTTTTATTTTCTTAATTTTTCTTTATTTTCTTTTTTTTGAGATAAGTTTTCTAGGGTTTCTTTCTAGGGTTCAGCCTTGGCCGCGGTGCAGTTCGCACACAGCACAGGTCTGGGGATTCAGAAATCCCCCCTCACACGTAGAAAACCAGATAACAAAACGCACGCCCACACGCGGAGCGAAAAAATAACAAAAGAAACAGAAATGTAGAAGACAAATTGCAGAACCAGATTGCAAAACACGGAAACACCTCAACAGCAAACACACAATCGCTTTCCTACAATGTAAATTAAACTTCACGCAGCAGCCCGAGTTGCAAACTGGAGCTTGGTGCAGGGCAACTCCCCGGCAGCGGCGCCAAAAATGTGCGCTTTTGCCGCACAGGTCGTAGCTGGGGACTTGCCGAGTATGCGAGCCACGAATGGCTGCAAGCATACAACCAGGGAAGGAAGCTCAAACAAAATGCAAAAGGTGTGTCACTCACCGCTTAACCGCTGCCTTGAAGGATTCCCACGTCGCAGTGAAGAAGGAGCCACCGTCGCCTCTCCGCCGCGTCGTGCCGCTACACAGTGCTCGATCGCTCTCTCACTCTCTCTCTCACATACGCAGGAGAAGGAAACCAAGGAGATAAGGCAAGAGCACTCTTGTATTCACAACACATGAGAATAAGGATTTTAGGGTTACATTTGACTCTTATAGGTGACTTGGCCGTTCACACTTGGACGCCCATACATGGCCGGCCGATCCTAACCCTTATCCTATTGATATTCAAGGTGCGTCTCTCATCGGCGATTACCCAATCCCTTCATCCTTAACATATGGTGCCGGCAAGCCCGGCCCATGACTCAGAATAGTTAAACTAATTACATGACGTAAAACATAGTATGTCTCATTGTCCATCATAGGTTAACACACTTCCACTCACATCAGCCCCAATAGCTTCTTTTTCAACAGCATACAAGCTGCTCATCTCATCAAAAACAACATCCTGGCTTACCCTCAACTCATGTGTAGCAGGGTTATAACACTTGTATCCCTTTTACTCAATGTAATATCCAATAAACACACATTTTTCAGCTTTTGGATCCAGCTTAGTTCTCAGCTCATCTGGCACATGCACATATGCAATGCATCCAAAAACTTTTAGATGAGACAAATCAGGTTTTCTGCCAGTAAACCTCTCCTCTAGAGTTACATCATGTATGGCTACAGTTGGAGTCCTGTTCATGATGTAAACTACTATAGAAACAGCCTCAGCCCAATAGCTATGCGGCATATCCTTCTCTTCCATCAATGCTTGCGCAATCTCAGCAATGTGCCTATTTTTTTCGCTCAGCAACTCCATTTTGCTGCGGAGTGTATCTGCATGTAAACTGTCTCCGAATACCATTTTTCTTCACAAATTCAGAGAACTCATTGGAGAAGTACTTTCCCCCTCCATCTGACCTTAGGCACTTTACATATTTCCATGTTTGCTTTTCAACCATAACTCTAGTGCATTTCTACTCACATTTCTGTTATGTGGAAATACATGCTTTGTTTGCTTTCCAAATTGGCATGCTTCACATATTCTCTGCATACCTTCAACTTTAAATTTTGGCAGCCCTGTCACAATTCCTTTAGTCTGCATAGACTTCATTCTTTGCACATTCACATGTCCAATTCTTTTATGCCAAATGTCTTTGTTTGTCTGCAATAATTCTTGAGCCATTTGCAAACATTGTAGCACTCACTTTAGGCATATTTACATTAAATGTAAACATTATGCCCACTCTGTTGCCTTTTGTAAGCAACCTGCACTTGTCTTTAAAGTCTTCAACATAACAACCATCAGGATTAAACTGAACCTGCAAACCTTGCTCAATTATCTGGCCAACTGAAACCAGATTCTTTGTTATGTTCGAAACATGAAGTACATCTGCAAGGTACTTCACTTTGCCATCCTGCATAGACAATGGCACATCTCTAACATGGGCAATTGGATGAGCCGTGCCATCCCGTGTTTCCACAAAACGTGGTCTTTCAAGGTTCTTCATCTCCTACATGCCCATCTTCAATAATAATATATATCCATGAATTTATAGTCTTTTGTGGTGTAAAAATCAAGAATTTTAATAAACAAGCTGTTTCCACTTAGAATCTTAGAATTATGAGTCCAAATTTGGAATCTGCATGCGATTCTACCCTAATATATGAATTTATAGCATCCAAAAACGGACACCGGATCGAGTCTCAATGTAAATTTTTAGTTAAAATACGATAAACTTAAACCTTAATAAATACACACCGGGTGTTCGATTGACAAATGGTTTGCACCCCTATGACCAAGGAGACACCTCGGACATTTTCGTTGAATTTTTTTTTTCGCACTGCTGGGTGCTCTGGTACACATATCAAGGCCGACGCACTCGGGCACCCATACAACGTCCACGCAAGGACCAAAGGCCGATCGCCCTAGTGTACGGTCCACACAGACCGCCACGTGGATGCCCATGCTGCGTTTGACCTAGAAGGTACATGCATACCATAACTTTTGCCCACACATAGGTACCATTCCTTTCCCAGGCCCATGCTTGCACCCACGCTTTGCTCTTCCTTTCCTTGCACCCGTACCCATACCTGCACCTATATAAACCCCCTAGTACCTCGTGGGATCGAGACACCCAACACCTTAATCTACCCGCACCCGACACTCTACACAGCATCTATACCTGAAAGCCCTCTACACCCCTCTTCCAGTAAGCCATTTTTTCCCATCTCCAAGTAAGCCCTCTGCAGAATATTGTTTGCCTCCTCTCACCCTTGAGGGTAGTGTGTCCTTAACTGCTCTCCCCTCTCCCCCATGTGAATAGACCTAAGGGACGACTCCCCCTTCTCTCCCTCTAGGTGCATTCTCCCTTGTAAATCCAGTTTAAGGACACCTTCCCTCCCATTAGCACAATGACTTTAGTAAGGGCTTTTAGGTCTCTTAGAGGTGGTTCACACCTAGGAGTTTTTTTGCTCATAACTTGAGGAAACGAGCTTCGATTTGCGATCCAACTGAAGCATTTGATTCACAACGTCGTGGGCTATAAGAAGGCGGGAAGAATGGATCCTTCATGAAAGCGCCAAAATATCACCTCGAGAGACGTGCACAACAACAAGTCTAGAGAGGTTTCTCTCCAAATGTCGCCCTATCTCTCCCCTTGGGAGCCTCACAAGGAATTAATGGCCAGGTTAGCTTGGTCATTGTTTAAAAAGAGATTTTTGATTAATCTTTAGTGTTAACTTTAAGAAATTAAGAAAGAAGATTCCACTTTTCTTTATACCAAAATTTCTGTGAAATAATTGTTTTCTTCATATTCTACAGTTTAGTTTATAAATTGTTATCTTGATTGAGTTAAGAAGTACATGTACATCTTCTCACTGCCTTCGACACTAGCCCCGTTTTCGTGCTTGTGTAGCCGAGCGGTGACATTTTAGCGAACGCTTGGACCCAAGGTATCCCTCATACAATTGGGAGAATGAGATTTTGCCAATGGAAGCGAATATTGTGATGCTGCCTAGTTCTGTGGGCCCAGGCTAGTGCGGTGAATAAGCCCTCCCTAGCATGTAGACATCCCTCTGAGGGATGGGAGGATTATGCGATGAAGCCTGAGAGGGCGACAGCGGGCCGCTTAAGTCCTCGCCATTTGTCGACGATGGGGTGTATGTTCTCGTACATGGTCAAGGTGTCGACGAGTAGAAAATCATCCCAAGTTAGATTTAGTAGACTATCTTAAAGGTTTTCCCTATTTAGGAAGGGGGGGACCTTACATAACTGCAATATATTTCTCGGCATGGCACTTACCAATCCATCTACATATAATTGTTTCCGTTTAGTTTATGAATATAAGGGCATAATAAAGTAGTAAGTAAGCTTTCTAGAATGTTACACACTTGAACACAACACGCTTAGTAGCTTTGACCGTAGGTTTTGAAGCTACCACACCTTGTTTTTTCAGGCACCCCACCATTTCCTCAAATAACTTCCCAAAGTATAGTCTCTTGAGATCGGCGAGGTTCTCCAGAAACGTACTTCTACTCTAATCCCATGAGAAGCTTCATGAACTCTCAATAATGCACTTTTAGAGTGTGCTTAAATTTTCTCATAAAGAAAAATACTAAAAATATAACATATTCTTAATCAATAAACCACAATCTAATGTACATATTATTAAACCACCATGATCAAGAGCCCTTCTTAGCTCAGATACCATGTTAAGAATCCTAATATGGGATTGATCATGGTGGTAGACAAAAGATTAAGTAGAAGGTTAAGGTGGGTTGAACCACACCAAGAAAGCCATTGCTAGAGAGAGAGAGAGAGAGAGAGAGAGAGAGTAGCACACTCAACAATACTCTATTGCTTATATGTTACTAACCATACAATGTAAGGCTTCTCATATATATAACTTCTAGCCTAATCTCTTTTACACATCATCATGTCATGTGTCAATCCCTTTTCCACGTTCTTTTATGTGGCTCTCACCATTCACACAATCTCTTATGTGGTATTCTTATCTTTCCACAATATCTTACACCTATAGGGTGCATTCACAACAAATAACCCGTCCATTTTACATTGCACATTTCAATAAATATTTCATTTCACAGTTATCCTTCATCATGTTGTTCTCTAAACGGTTGCTTCTTTACAACATTAATCAAAAGAATCTAGATTTGAGTCAATGATCAGGTTGCGCAAAGCGTTTCTTTTCAATCCCATGAGGAAACATCACTTCATTTATGTGGCATTGAGTTTCTCCTAGTCCTCACATTGTGAGTTTAAGGTTTTGCATAAGATTAATCCCTTACAATTTTCTTAGGTTTTTGCTCTATCATGTGGAGCTCTATCATTGCACTTTATCAAGGGCCTTGCTTAGAGAATCCATATATGAAGGTTGTGTTTAGGGTTCTAAAATTTACCTTAATCACAAGTATCAAAGTGATGAATCATTGGCTGGGTTTCCCACTATAGATTCAATGCATGTACCTTGGTGAGGGAATTCAAAATTTTAAAAGCTTCACATCGATTTCATGAATTGAATGAGATTGGTAAATCCATCATATTTACCCATGAGATTAGAAATTTCTTTGCTTGGGTGTTAATCCCATTTTGGATTAACAAAGATGCTCCTCCCATTGAGGAAATTAATAAGTGTTATGTAATGGCACTATAAATGTTGTACATTATGAGATATCGGCTAGCCAATGCTTTAGTTAGTAAGTTTTGGGCACCCAAGTCTGACTAAGGGCCAATTGTATATAAGGCAATTTCTCATAATGGAAAAACATAGTCCCCCTTTGTGCTATGAGAGTTCTTGTCTTGTCTTCTATGTGTGTGTGTGTGTGTGTGTGTGTGAGAGAGAGAGAGAGAGAGAGAGAGAGAGAGAGAGAGAGAGTAGTCTAGTGCATGTGCCTCTTCTATGCTTGGGTGTGGGAGAGTGAAAGGACGGTTGCCTTGCATTGTGGTGTGAGAAACTCCACAGTGACAGAGTGAAGGAGGATTGGAGCTTCTACAAGTGAGCTTGAGCATCAAGGGACGTGAGCTTGGAAATTGGTAATTACCCTACGATGGTTGTTGTCTGCTACTTGTTCCATTGGTGAATGTGTGTAGCTCTATTGGGAGGTGCAGTAGGCCATAACATTTTTGGCGCGCTCTCTGTTTGGGAAACCACCATTGTTTCTTCGATCTTCCTAGAGCTCCAACTCCCACTATGCAAGTTTCATTGTTGCCTTTGCATTTTGGAAGTGCATTGTGAAGTACTGTGTGCATAAGGTTTGTGTGGAAGTGAAGGAATTAGATTAGTTGTGAAATTTGGTGTGTGTGAGTACTTGGTAATGCGTGGAGAAAAGTAACACTTGGGTTTTCTTTTGATTTTTTTGTTTTTATATCACCAATACTATCGTTAGTAGTTAGTGATACTCTTTTTTTTATTCTTTTTAAAAATCATAAAAATCATAAAAATAAGGAGCCATTGGTTGTGTTTGTTACTTGCATTACATTCGTTTTGCTAGGCACAACCATTCTGGATTCATTGGGCAACGGGGTAGGGAAATCAAACTCCAAACCACTCAAAAAATCATTTTGTTGGCTCGACTGACAAACACGTGAAAGTAGAGGAAAGCATTTCATGATGTGAGACGTAATTACATTTCACAGTGTGAGATCCTATTTGCCTTTAGCATCGAAAATCTTGAGATTGCCTTACTAAAGATAGTGCACCTTATCTTGACATGACTGACACAAGGAAACTGGAAAAATCTTATCTCGTGAAATGGGTATAGCCCACGAAGTGAAATGCATCCGCATTTCATGACGTGAGATAGAACTGCCAGTTTATAATGTGAAAACCTTTTCACGATAAGAAATAGGTCGTGTGTATTCACGGATTGAAGGATTGTCGGATCAGGGGGGCAAGAGAGAGTCATAAGTGCACTATCGTAATCTCTGCGACTCATATTAATGCAATTCTAGCCTAAAATACAAGGCATTTCAAAACACAAGCTATTCACGAGGTGAAGTATATCTCATGACGTGAGACCTAGGTCACAGCGTCAAACCCATTGGAGTAGTGAGTTGGCCTACTGAACTTTTTTCTCATGCACTTGAGGTCAGGAAAACTTATTGGAGACGACCCTACCCCTGACGAGACAGTGCATCTAACTACCCAAGATCTTCCTACCAAAAAAGTGTTGGTTCAAGTCACTTAGAGAGCACTCAATTGAGTGTTGCAACTTGGAGAAATCTGACCACTACAGAAACCAATAGCGAAGAATCCATGGAAGAAGGACTAAGGTTCTTTGGACATGGAGAGGAAGGGGAATCCGTTTCTCTTGTGAAGTCCAGTGGAATATTTGATATAGCTAGGGGATTCTTTGGTCTCCAACCCGACACATAAGATCGAAGCTCAATCTGTGGACGAGGGTCCGTTAACGAGCATGGGACACATCCAAAATTGGACTTAAAAAACACCTAAATCCCTAACATCTATCCCCAGGAACACTAACACCTTGAGACTTAGTGGAATTACTCCTAGGATTAGGCAACGAGATAAGGAAAATGCTGTCAAGACTAGTCAAATCTTCTTCCCCACATCTAAGGAATTGGAGGTTAACATTAAGATGGATGAAGCAGAGCCTCAATTGTGACTTTTGAGCTTAAAAAGGCAAAGCTTGATAATGGTAGAATGGCGGCAGAACAGAGGGAAATTAATAATTTGCTTCTGTCGATCACATGGAAAGGAAGTAGAAATATCTAGAGATACCGCGGATAACATGGGGGTTGGAATGACAGAAGAAGGGATACCAGCCCTCTAGAATGCATAAATGAGGAACCCAAGGCTGAGGAAGACCTCAAAAGGCAAGAAGAAGAGGATGATCGACCTAGGGCGTCTGTAGGAGAAGAGGATAGATGATCAATAATCCCACATTCTTGTAGAGCATGGAAATCTTGATTTAAAAAAGGTGGGCTAAGACCACTAATGAAGAGCCAGGTGATGAGCAATTGCCTGGACCCAACCGTAGACCCAAATTGCATAGAAGGACCTATGCAAGCAGAGGACGGGGTCTAGGTAGGGGGGAATTGCTCCTTGGAGGCCAATAGTGGATCCCCACGTAGATCTAAATATGGCCACAAGGGTGGATTTGTTGAATATGGCTGCGAAAAAGAGGCATGGTTATGGAACTGGGCACTGTCCTTGAATCCAAACCGTCTCTGATGAAACCACACAACATTTTGAAACTCATGCAAAAGTTCTCAGGAGATGATGGTACCCAATCCAACACCTAGAGATCTTTGAGTCAATGTGTGGCTGGTGAACGATGTGACCATGAACATGCCTTTTCTATAACTTTAGACAGGAAGGCCCACCAGTGGTATCGAACCTTAAATCTTGAGGACAAAGTAAATTTCACTCGGCTTAAGAATGTGTTTATACCAAGCTTCCCTCGAAGTGGTGATAGATGGAGTCCTATGGCTCAATCAGCTCCAATACATCAAACAGCAATAAAATGAATCCATGAGGGATTATTGTTGGTTGTGGGCGACCAACAATAATGTAGCACTTGGTTGTGGGCGGCCAAGTGCTGGATGTAACCAGCCGAACAAGCTGCCGACCGGAAGAGCAACCAGGACAAGCCACTGTCGATGTATGCAACGAGCTGGAAGACCATTCTAATAGGACGACGCACCTTAATGAGGTCAGAGCCGCTGCCGCCAGGCCACCATCTCCCTTGATTAGACTAGGTCATGAAGGCCGCCATGCCCAGGAGCACATGGGCACACTTGTACCACCCGAAGATTGTATCCCAACAGTATAAAAAGGGGAATGTAATCTGTATCTAAGGTGGTGGTGGTGGTTGTTTTTCATGCTATTGTAAGCTGTTAACGCTTCTTGTCAATTTAACAATTATAATATATTGGATTGCTGGTTGATAGGCTATGTTTGTACTCTATCTTTCTTATTAATCGAAATCTCTTGTATCTTTCTATACATAGTTGTCTATTCAGTTCGTTTGTGTTATTTAAACGTCTAACAAGTGCAGTCATTTGCTTGTAAATTCATTTGTCCAACATCCGATTTAAGTGTCACGTTCAAGTATGCAGTTGGCTGAGTCCATCAGATCGGATCGTTTCTTTGTTGTCTACAATATCGGATGTCCTTGGTGTATGATGTGCACATAACTCGTCCGCTCAGTAGGTTAGTCAGGATAGGTGTTCAATATTATCCCGCTAACACTTTGGCAACCACAATGCATCTTGCTAACCAATTCAACTACTGCGTGAGTTCTGTCATGTGCCACTTCACTGCCTATGTGTTCATCCTAGTCCCTCATGTCAGCACGTGAGTTGCGTTATTTGGCATGGCAAGAAGCTCGAGAACGTCAAGTGGCCAGACTAGATCCACCCTCTGACGAAGAATAAGACCGAGAAGACCCTGAAATAGCCTCAGGTGAAGAATCTAGGTCTGAGCTGATAACTCCACCATCCCCACCACTGTTCATCTCACCCCCGCAACCTCTTCGCTAACTACAACATGCTGCACCGACTAGCTGTCGCTACTATCAGGTACCCGAAGTTCTCCAGGAAATTCTCAGAGGATGTAGATACTCACATCCTGCTTTTCGATAGTGCATGGCATGTTAACATCCCCAGCTCGGTGGACTAGCACCTCAAAAAGGCAACTTTTGTCCTGACCCTCCAGAAAAGTGCTGCTCTCTGGCTTGTGAAGTATGAGTACGCTCACTTCCCGATGTACAATGCACTTTGAGATGCATTCCTTCTCGGAGATTTTGGGAGGACAAGACATCTGTGCGTGTGCTGGATAAGCTTTGTCGGATGGATCAGAAGAAGCTCACTGTGGAGGACTATGCAACAAAATTCCGCAAGCTCCTCTGCAAATTAGAAGCAGCCAATCGGCCAGCTAAGGAGACCCTAAAAAAATATTTCATGAAAAGCTTGAGCAAGCAGCTCAAATGGTCCCTAGATGGATCGAATCTTACCACCATGATGCTGAAGTAGCTGGTGGAATCCACACTTCGGGCCGAGTGTGTATTGGTAGGCTCTGAGAGAAGCAAAATCAAGAGCAAGACCAAGAGGAAATCCAAGAAGTCTACTTTCGCCTCTTCAGAGGAGAAGAAGATTCTGATGAGACGACTCCACCAGTGATGAGGAATTGGAAGAAGAGGAGGAGGATGATTGCAAGGCGCGGTCCAAGAGCAAGGAGGGAGGACAATCAACAAAGGAGCTCGCTATAGCCATGGCTCAATTGACCTCGGAAGCAGTGAAGCCCTCCCCATCTATAGTCCGATCAGGCACCTGGTGTTCTCGGTGTCGGAATCACGGACATGGAGTCGAAGAATGCGGCTTAAATGAACTCTGGTGTGATATCTGCCAAACCGTCACCCACACCACAAAGGCTTGTAGATACAATGGGTGGGAGGAGAGCACCTCCTTAACTGGTACTCCATGCCTCGGTAGTGGCAGCTGTTCAACCCACCCACCACTAGCCCAACAAGATCCGTACCATAGCCATTCTGGCCACACGGACCTTATCCTCCAAGGGATGTGCCTACCGCTCAGTGCCAGGCGGCACTGGTATGTTTTTACTGTCATGCCCCAAGTCATCGGAAATCTGAATATGAGATTTGGAAGAAGCATAGGGCCAAGGTAGAGGGAGCCCAAACTGCAACAATGGGACCATTGACAGCTAATGCCGTGGAAATTCAAGCTCTAGATGAGCTAGATAGAATTCGGTCGACGACCATTGAGGTGGCTGAGTCATCAGCCATGGTAGTGACCCGATCCAAGCAACCCAGGACTCCGGAGGCGGCAAGAGATCCGACCTCGGATAAGAAAGGGAAGTAAAAGGAGGTCACATTGTAGGAGCAAAACAAAGTCCGGACGGAAGTGTCCAATTAGGTGGAAAAGAAGCAGTCCAAGGAGGCACTACGAAAGGAGCAAGCAAGGTCCAAGCCGATCTGTCAGTAGGAGGCACTACGAAAGGAGCAAGCAAGGTCCAAGCCGATCTGTCAGTAGGAGGCCAACATTCCCAGACCCAGGAGCCAACGAGTTGCAGAGCACCACCTTTCATATGAAGAAGATAATGTTAAATACTATCTCCACTTTGAGACATTGAAGTAAAAACATATGCTTTATTTAATTTTCCCCAAAAAGAATTCTAAATATCACTTAAAAAGGAACCTTAGAAATGAGAGATCTCTAAAGGGTGTGGTGTTAGAAACAACAAAACAAAAAGTAAATCTCAATGACAGTAACAATGTGCTAAGTTTACGATTGATCCACAGATAAAAACCCATCTTAGACACTATACCAAGATTATAAATCATGATATATATGCTCAAATTTGAGGGACATTGAAGTAAAAACATGGGATAATAATGCCAAAGAACACTTGGAAAAAAGGAACCTTAGAATTGATGGATCTCCAAAGAGTGTGGTGTTTAGAAACACCAGAAGCAATCAAATTTCAATGAGATTGTTACATTCAAGTTTACAATTCATCCGAAGACAAAAACCCTTCGTAGACACTTTGTCAAGATAATAATTGAGTACAAATTGTATCTCAAACATAAATATTCATAGCCTTACATCTTGACAAGGTAATATCTTCAATAAAAAACAAACACATCTTCATTGCAATGGAATTGCAAATATGGACAAAAGAGATAATCAAATGACAAGAAGTTTGGAGGCATTTGATTGCTTGATACAATAGTGTAAAGATTTGGCTCGTACAATCCAAAAATTAAACCCATCTAAGCACATTGTTTTACCCAAAGCCTATCTCTTTTTTCCCCTCTTGATTGGACATACTTTAGTTTATCACCATACAATGGTAAGTGTGAAGATGAGTTTTCCACTTCATCTGAATATTCGTTGAGCTCTTCTCGCAAAAATTGGGAGGTGAATTGGAGCCATTCTTCCAGTACATCTTGAAAATTGATAAATAAATTATGACCATGTGTGATAGGAGATTGACCTAGCTAAGTAAGCAAAATAATAGACCTAATGTCATTTGTATTATTTAGATTTAAAAGGTAGGGTAGAAGGTCATTGCACAGTACGTAGTTGTGCCCTCCTTGAAAACTTTAAAGGAAGAGATAGTTGTCTTTTGGATTAACACATCCCTTGAAAGGGCTATCATCAATAAGCAATGTATTCTTCTTATTGCAAATATCTTGGCACTGATTCCAAACTATGAGTAAAGGTTTAAACATAGCCTCAACAGTAGGCTTATCTGGCCTATACACTTTTTGAAGATTATGGATATAACATTCTTCTTGTCCCGACACCATAAAGAAATGATATTTCTTATGTGCATACTATTCAAGAGTGTTTACATAGGCACAAACATTCTTGTGTAGCATGGTGGACCAAATACCAACATGAAAGTACTGGCAAATCTCATCCAAAAATTCAAAACACCCGGGGCGAATAACAACTATGGTGCGACCAATATCAATTCAAATACAATTTGTTTGTGGATACCTCTTCTCTTCCTTGTTGAGTAAAACTCCATTAAGATCAAGTATAAGTGTATGTTTCTTTATGGTGATTGCACGAGGAATATTTTTTGCATACGATACAAAAGAATGATAACACTTTAATGTGTTTACATACTTAACAATGTTAAAACAAGTGATCCTATATTATTAATGAGAGCTAATTACAACAAAACATCCACAAGTTTACTTTCGTTTCATGCTCCCATACTCATCTATGACGATGGTTCCTAGACTTGATTGCATTTCTCTATTGATTGGTGAAGATTGAAATACTAATCTATCTCCATCTCTCTCAAAAGAATATAAACTTCCTAGAGGCCTACTCTTTTGTGTATCGAAATGTAGCTCCTCAACACGTTGCTCTATTTCTTGCACACTTAACTTGTGATTGTTAGAAGCAGTTGTACCTGCAAAAATAACTCTCGTTGAGAAACATACTTTTTAACACACAAAATTGCTGAATAAATCATCTTAAATAACATCCTATTGAAAAAGATCTACCTTTAGTTTTCTTGGCACCCTCTGCCCCGCAGAGTCCTTGATTTCAACTATTCTCTCTTTATTCGTAGCATATGTAGCCTCGTCAATTTCTTCAACACCCTCTGCCACCACAGAGTCCTTGATTTCAACTATTTTCCCTTTATTCGTAGCATATGTAGCCTCATCAATTTGTTCGACAATCTCTTCTTGTCTCTCCTTGGTTGCAAAAGTCTCTTGAAGCTCTTCATTAACTTTATCTTTATTCTCACTAACCTCAACATTAACTTGCAATTCAGGATTGTCCTTAGTCTCTTTAGTTCTATCACTTGAAGGCCTTGAAGATGTTTGCAAAGCTGAATCATCGATGTGATCTACCTCCCCACCATGTTGTTTTCATTATTTCTAGCATTTGAATCATGAGAGTTGATCTCTCTACTAGTAGGGCTTTCATGATGATGTTCTAGTTGAGCAATGTTATCTTTGTCTTTCCCTTCTTTGTATATATCTATAAGATTAAAATAAAATGTTATTACTTTTAGGATTTAAATAATACACCAAGGATAATATTAGTCATTTTTATATCTACACATATACTTTGTATCCAAACTTAGATTACTCAACATTGAGTGATGTACCATAATGAATTAGGAACCATATTACATGCCAAGACTTTCACATAAGGGTCAAACTTGAGTTTGAGCATCACTTACAAGGGTAAAGTAAAGATCGCTCAACTTGAGATTGTGCCTTATGTTAGAACACATCCCCAAGGTTGGACATAAGTGGAGGTACAGCTCAAACTTAAGTTTGAGCCTCACCGCTACACTAGGCTATGGAGTAAGTGTAATTTCTTAATAGTAAGTGTGCGTCATCATTTGTATTAGGCTCAAACTTAATTTTGAGCCTCACTGCTACACTAGGATATGGAGTAATTTCTTAATAGTAGTAAGTGTGCATCATCATTTATACCAGACATTGGCATGAAATAAAGGATAATTAGAATAGAAATATTCACTTTAATAGAAAAAAACCCACCCCCTAATTGTCCAAGGAATAGACTCTTGTTGAGATACAATACCCATAGATGCTCTATATAGGTGATTCAGTAAAGTTACTACACTTTTTGGAAGTGAAGGATTTTTTTTTTGAATGATTGAGAGCATCCCTAACAAAGGACTGGCTGTAGCTCCTCAATTGATTATACTTATACTCCCCTAGCTTATATGTCTCACACACCTGTTCCCAAGTCATCTTTTCCCTTGTCAGATCAAAATAGAAGGCGGTTATTGCATCTTTGAGCACTCAATCTGTTTTTAGCTTCTAAGCCATCTCCTCCATATCCATTCTTTGATGGGTTTGCTTTCCCTTCTTA
The DNA here is from genome assembly GCF_041138505.1 of Cibotium barometz. Taxonomy (NCBI): domain Eukaryota; kingdom Viridiplantae; phylum Streptophyta; class Polypodiopsida; order Cyatheales; family Cibotiaceae; genus Cibotium; species Cibotium barometz. The sequence continues at coordinate 10,602,980 of NC_141071.1, read as the reverse complement.
AGAAATATTCTATTTTCAAGAAGTGCTGTTTGAATGTCCAAAACTTCACTCTTTTGAAGGCCTAAAATGCACCTAAACAACGTTGGGCCTAGCGTGACTGTTCTTGGTGCCTGCTGAATTTGCCCACTCTTCAAAGTTGGAAGTTTGGGATTTTGATCAAGACCTTTAGTTTGAGTTTCGCCCTTTGTATTTGGTAGCAAGCCTTTTTCATATAGCCTCACGATCTTAGCCCAATTCTGCCATGATCTTAACCCAATTCTGCCATGCATCATCATCACATATAGCCTCATGATCTTAACCCAATTCTGCCATGCATCATCATCACATAGAAGCAAGTGTAAATCATTTTTGACAAAATTCTTATGTAGTGTGTGCTCCGTGGTCTCCACAAAGGCCTACAAAGTTGCAAAGTAAGAAGTTATCCCCCTTACTATAGATATCACAAAATATTAGGAGGAATCATGCATCTATGGGTTTTCAATCATTTGGAGCTTATGCTCAAACTTGAGTTTGAGCCTCACTTGCCAGTGCTAAACTAGCATATAATGGTGATGCTCGATCGTAGATTTGAGCGTCACCTCCGTATACAAATCTAGCACTTGCAACAAGTGAGGCTCCAACTTAAGTTCAAGCCACAATTAGATATGTAAGTGCTACACCATCACAGAGAGGTAAGGCTTGAAGTTCGATTTCAAACCAAACTATTAAGTTTATGTAGTTTGAGACGAAGCCTCACATGCATCTTTCTTATGCTACTGCTACACTTGAAACTATAAATCCGTAAAAGATATTATGAAAAGTAAAAAGAAGTAATGTATGTCTATGATTTACCAAGATATAGCAAAGAATCAAAAGAGTACCTTCCAAGACTCGTCCATCTTGGGTTGATTGACACACAAGGCTTTACTAGGTCGACCGTTTGCATGCCATTGTGCTCGAGCTTGTAGAAGTTGATGGAGGAATGGCTCCTTTTGCATTGACTTTGCAACAGATAAATTTACATCCTTAGAAATGTCACGAGAAATCTTGGGCGGGCAATTTACAATTATCTTTGATCTCCTGAACCTAAATTGCTGACGCAGTTGAGGGGTCACTTTAGCCATATTTAGAGCCTGCAAGCTTTTTGCAGCACTAATGAAGTGTTGACCAGAGATAATCCAATATTCAAGTTTATGAATATCTTCTTTTGCCAGTTTATCAAGGGGTTGTTTCGTAGCATGATTACAGGGCATCAAAATTGCAAGTATCTCCTCTTGCTTTGGGTCCTTAATAAAGTCTTGGGTCAAAATATGAACCCAATCCTTATTTAACCTTCTATACACATAGTTTGAAGGAGTAGGATAACATTTCATCACATCAATGCTGAAGAACTCATTTAGACCAAAGGGATAATATCCCTTCTTTATTTCTAATGAGATCATTGCTTTGCTGCCCTTGTTTGGAGTCTCAACCTCCATTAGCTCGTCATCAAACGCATCTATCTCCTTTGAACCACTTGCTGGTTTTGTCCTTTGCCTCTTTGAAGAGATTTCTTGAACCTTTGTAGAGTGCTTTGCCTTTCTCTTCTTTGAAAGTGCTTGCTCCTCTTCTTGCACCTGAGAGCCTGCCATGTCTTCAGCTGCTATTGCAAGGACTTTTGTTTTGTCACCCTCCTTTTTATGTTTTGAAGAAGTTGCACCACCATTTCTAGATGCTTCAAGTGCACTCTTCACTATGGCCCTGCCTTTTTTCTCCACAATTTTCCTAACTTGTGTGGTTGTTGCCTCCTTTTCAGGTATGGACTTTTTTTATGAATCCAAAGCCTTATTTGCATGCCTCACCGCTTTCACCAGGTCCTCCACATTATCCACCCCTGAGTCTTCTTGATTGGAAAAGTCAATGATCTTCAATCATAGCTTTACAATAGAATTGTCCTTTCCTAGTTTACTGCCAATCATGTCTGCTATGGGTAAAAAGTGTCTAATGATAAGCAAAACTTATTTGCTTTTGTAGTTTCTCCTTCTGGCAATACATTGCATGTGAAGCATGGGTTTGCTCTTGCATCCACATCATCCTTAGTACCTACCACAATCCCCATATCTCTATATGATGTATCACCTTGAGACAGAAACAAATGGAGGACTCCTTTGAAGTTTGCACTAGCATCGTAGCTATCCACAAACCATTTTACTCCTTCTTGGTTACTCAATTCGAAGGTTTTATCCACGTTAATTCTAGGAGTCCTTTGAAGTTTGCACTAGCATCGTAGCTATCCACAAACCATTTTACTCCTTCTTGGTTACTCAATTCGAAGGTTTTATCCACCTTAATTCTAGGAGTGACACTTTTAGCTTGAGTTGTTGTTTCGAGAGCATCCAGAGTAAAGATTGGTGCACCATGTGGTTGCAAGGTAGCGGGCGCTCTGCTAGCTTCCATTCCTGTGAAGCACAAAAAAAGTTTCAAAACCTTAGAAAAAAATGGATTTAAATGCTACATATCAAATCAAAACATATCAAACTTAAGAAACTTAATGCATGCTACAATTATTGATGCTTCACTTAGTTTTTTTGAATAGCGAGGGCCTCACTTGCATTTAAATGCTACATATCAAATCAAAACATATCAAACCTTAAGAAACTTAATGCATGCTACAATTATTGATGCTTCACTTAGTTTTTTTGAATAGCGAGGGCCTCACTTGCATTTACTTAATCCATACAGAAGCTCGACTTAAGTTTCAAAACCTTAGAAAAAAATGGATTTAAATGCTACATATCAAATCAAAACATATCAAACTTAAGAAACTTAATGCATGCTACAATTATTGATGCTTCACTTAGTTTTTTTGAATAGCGAGGGCCTCACTTGCATTTACTTAATCCATACAGAAGCTCGACTTAAGCTGGAGCCTAGATTCAAGTTGTGCACTCATATGCTAGGGGTACGCTAGCATAGAGAGGAAAGGCTCAAACTTAAGTTTGAGCCTTAAGGCGAAGTTCGATGTATGGGAGGCTTGAACTTAAGCTGGAGTCTAGATCCAAGTTGTGCACTCATATGCCAGGGGTACACTAGTATATTGGAGCCTTAAGGCCAAGTTCCATATAGGGGAAACCCGAACTTAAGCTAGAGCCTAGATCCAAGTTGTGCACTCATATGACAGGGGTACACTAGCATATAGAGACAAGGCTCAAGCTCAAGTTCCAGCCTTTAGGCCAAGTTTTATGTAGGAGAGGCTCGAGCCTAGATCCAAGTTGTGCATTCATATGCTAGGGATACGCTAACATAGATAGGCAAGGCTCGAACTCAAGTTGGAGCCTTAAGGCCAAGTTCCATGTAAAGTTAAGCATGGAGAATGAGCCTTAACACATAAGTTCCATGTAGGGGAGGTTCAATCTGAAGTTCGAGCCTTAAGGCTGGTGTACACTAGCATCGAGAGCAAAGGCTCCAACTCAAGTTTGAGCCTTAAGGCCGGGGTACACTAGCATGGAGAACGAAGGCTCAATCTGAAGTTCGAGCCTTAAGGCCGGGGTGCACTAGCATGGAGAGCAAAGGCTCAAACTCAAGTTCGAGCCTTAAGACCGGGGTGCACTAGCATGGAGAGCAAAGGCTCAAACTCAAGTTTGAGCCTTAAGGCTGGGGTGCACGAGCATGGAGAACGAAGGCTCAATCTGAAGTTTGAGCATTAAGGCCGGGGTGCACTAGCATGGAGAGCAAAGGAGCAAAGGCTCAAACTCAAGTTCGAGCCTTAAGTCTGGGTGCACTAGCATGGAGAGTAAAGGAGCAAAGGCTCAAACTCAAGTTCGAGCCTTAAGGCCAGGGTGCACTAGCATGGAGAGCAAAGGCTCAAACTCAAGTTCGAGCCTTAAGGCCATGATGCACTAACATGGAGAACAAAGACTCAATCTAGGTCGAGCGTTAACACATAAGTTCTATGTAGGGGGCGAATGGGGGGAGGCTCGAGCTTAAGGTGGAGTCTATATCCAAGTTGTGCACTCAGATATGTGACACATATACCATGTTTATATAGGGAACCCTTGTCATTTAGATTATATAATGTGCACAAAGATTAGTTTTACAGGTTCTCGACATATGTGAAGATACAAAAGAGAGCAGCAAGAAGTGCAAACAATCTACGACGAGCAATGCGATTGACAAATGGCACACTTAGCGTGCAATCAAGTAAGCGTTTATATTGATATAGACAATCAATTAAAGAAAGACTTATTTGTTGAGTAAAGTATTCAATCAGATGAGGGAACACACGAAACGCACATGGGCACACAAAAGTCTCCGATGTCGCATAGACGTGATGGATTCTTGAAGTCTTCGATGGCATGTGGGCGTGATGGTTTTGTAGGAAACAGAGGTCGGAACCAACACAGACGTGTTGATTGCGGGAGGAAAAGAACCTGTTTGAAATGCAGAGCTGAGCGAGCACTTCAGAGATAGGAAATAGAGATGATTATTGCATACGATGGTGATTACGATCAGTGTACGCTCACCACATAGAATCGCTTGTGCTTTGATCGCGTTAATCGCGTTTAGGATTCACAAGTCCTTTGGGTTGGTTCAAAACGTGGATGGAAAATGTGAATTTCAAAGTCGGGCGTCGAGCAGGTAGTTGGGGGGAAATTTGAAATTTGAAATTGGGGCGCGAGCACCGTTGGGGGGAAATTCAAATTTGAATTTGGGGCACGGGCAGCTACACGAGAGGAGAGGTGGCATTGCGGAAAGAGGAGAGGGGGGCAGGCGCGGCGCTGCACTGCAGAGGGAGAGATGGCGAGAGAGAGAGGGGGGGGATGGTAGCAGCTGCGAGAGGAGAGGGGGGGGCGAATGGCGAGGGGGGCGCTACTGCAGAGGGAGAGAGGAGAGGGGGGGCGATGGCAACTGCAAATGGCAAGGGGGGGGGGGGGGGGCAAATGGCGATGGCAAGCAGCGGGAGAGATGGTGAGAGAGAGAGAGGGGGCGATGGCAGCTACGAGAGGAGAGGGGGGCGAATGGCGAGGGAGAGAGGAGAGGGGGGGACGAATGGCAATGGCGAGGGAGAGGGGGGGCGAATGGCGAGGGGGGTGCGACAGAGTGAGAGAGGGGGCAGGCGTAGGCGTCGTCATGCAGAAAGAAATTTCGATTTCGATTTCATTCCCCAAGCCCAAGTCCAAGCCCAAGCCCAGGCCCAAGGAGAGGGGGGCGAATGGCAAGGGAGAGGGGGGGGATGGCGAGGGGGGCACTGCAGAGGGAGAGAGGGGCGGGCCCAGGCATCATCATGCAGAAAGAAATTTTGATTTCGATTTTGATTTCATTCCCCAAGCCCAAGCCCAAGCCCAGCAGGCCCACGTCCCAGGTCCCAGGTCTTTTGATTATAGTTAGTTTTACTTTTGTTTATATACCCTTCTTCACCCACACCCCACTTGTTCTCTGGGATTATCCTAGCTTCCCTCTCTATTCAAACTCAAGTTTGAGCCTTGAGCTTGAGCTTGAGATTTCTACTTTTCTTCCATCTTTTCCCATATACCCAAATATACTTTCAGCTTCCTACAACTTTACTTTCAGCTTCCTAGAAGTGAACTAGCATTCGTGGGTGAGGCTCAAACTTTTGTTGGAGGAGCCTACCCTTCTAGCTAACATATGCAAACTAATATATTATGCAAGTGAGGATGATAACTTTAACTGGAGCCTCCTAGCAAACTAACATATGATGGTTGGTGAGGCTCATGGAGCCTCCTACTAACAAGTTAGCATATGCAGGCAAGGCTCAAGCTTTAGATGGAGCCTAGCCTCCTAGCAAACTAGCATTGATAGGTGATATTCAAACTTTGGTTGAAGCCTGAACTCATGTTGATATTGAATTACATTTATAGTTTTGTGTACTACCGTAAAAACATCGCTTCAATCTTTCTTATTGAGATCTAGACTTGATTTTCTCAGTGATTGCAGGGTCTAAAACAAGGTTCTTCAGTGTTTCTCATTGATGGTTCTGCAAAAGGAAGGCACACCGGGTTATTCATCCCATTGATGCATCTCAAACATGTGGTTTTCAATTCATTGGTGAGATATGTGCAGCATTACATGTTCAACAAAGCTTTGATGACACATTTCTCATTCCATTTGCCACAATGGATGCAAGAAGAATGTCTCAAGCAGTTGGAAGCATCATCAAATGGCCATTGGTCAACCTTGTTATGGACAAAGACATTACTAATACCAAAGAGGATAATTTTGCGGAACTTCTTGTTGATCAAGAAGATCACTTTATAGATAGGGAGAGCTGGAAAGAGAAAAGTGTCATCCTCTGGGATGACAACAGATCTACAAAACTTGGCAATGGAGTAGTATTGCTGGTCCACCCATACGAGGCTATAAATTGTAGAGAACTAGGGGAGAGTAGCTTGGGTGTCATTATAGAAGGATCTTTGCATCCAAGTTCAACTTGTGTTTCAGGTCTGAATTTGGTTAGTTGGCCGATCAAGCAACTCACATTTGAGAATGGTGAACCATTAGTGAAGGACACAGAATCTTCTTCTATTGATGAGGGTATTCAAGATCACTTCATGCAAAAAAATATTTGACAGCCTAAACAATTCAAGTGATGAAAAAGAGGATGATGATATAGAGGGCAATGATGGTGATTGTTCTGATGATAGACACCATGATGCCATGATCACTGACTATGATATCATTGAAGGGAAAAATAAGAAAAGGAGCTATGTCCATAGGGTAAGGGTAATGAAAAATTATGATAAAATCCATGGAGCTAGCAAAAAATGTGATGTTGTGCAAACATTCACAACGTTGCAACCATTGATTGTTGCGAGAAGCGATGTTGTCAATTTGGAGATAGATCCAAAAGCATGCAAGCTAGGGTAAATTTTTGGGGACAGAGCTATAGTACACGATACACATTTGTACTGGATTGCATGGGCATGGCCTATAGACAAGGTCAAGATGACGAGTGCTTTGAGTTCACATTTGATGGGAAGAAGGTTTGTAGTAAAGCATGGTATATAATGCATGGCATTGGTAAGTCAACGTTCTATAGGCTCAGAAAGAAGTTCTTGAATGGTGCATGTAATGTCAGTCATGGCAACAGTGGGATAATACGGAAGGGCATGACACATGTTGAGATGGCAACAGTGGGATAATACGGAAGGGCATGACACATGTTGAGATGGCAAAATCAATCATACAGGGCTTCATAGATAATAACGCCGATCAAATGCCACATAGGTCAAGGACAACTATGCATGGAGCCCGCCGCGAGACCCAAAGTGTTCTACTAGCAATGTACAAACAGGTGGACATATTGCGTGAAGTGAATGACACACTTGTCTCATTCAAATACTGGCCACTGTCACAACCATCATTCTCAAGATTGTGGAACACAGAGTTCAAGACAGTTAGTTTATAAAAAACCAGCACCTTCTCAAAATGTGACATTTGTATGGCAATTAAGGTCAAGTTGGAATCAACAAAAAATCAAGAGGAGCGTGCCAGATACATGGCATAAAGAAGGGCACACATGTTGCAGCAAATGAGTTGTAGAAATCTATACTATGCTTGGAGGAGCTCTTCCGAAATGAACCCAAACAGGTCTGTGTATTATACATGATAATATGGACCAGAGTAGGACTGCCATACCATAAATTGAACCAGTTCCTAAATCTCTCAATGGGGTTGAGAGGCTTCCAGTATCCTTAACAGGAATGCTCACTCATGGACATGGACAAACAGCTTATGGTCACTTTGCCTTGGGGTTATGGCCAAGTGATCCCAACTTCACAATTTCATCTCTCTCAAAATGTTTAAGAAACTTAGAAAGAGGAGAGCAACACATGTATGGTGACTTGAGATCACATGTATGGTGACTTGAGATCACATGTATGGTGACTTGAGATCACAAAACTCAGATGCAGAACCACGAACAGATCTTTTTGATTGTGTTTTGTCTACTATGGCCCTGTATCAGCATATGGAAGTGCTAAAGGAGAATAATGCATATTGCAAGCAGAGCATTGAGGATGCAGATGCAGAGACACATGCAGAAACAAATGTGGGTACAGAGGGAAATTGTTCTTCACATATGCAGTCAGTCTTTCATATGGAAGTGCTAAAGGAGAGAAATGCATATTGCAAGCAGAGCATTGAGGATGCAGATGCAGAGACACATGTAGAAACAAATGTGAATACAGAGGAAAATTGTTCTTCACATATACAGTCAGTCTTTCATACTAACACATATGTGCAAGATAGGGGCAATGTCAATGCCTCAAGTTTAATGCCATCAAATTCAAGGACATTTTTCAAGAGATTGCCAAGGACGTTGTTGTTGCAACTTGACAATTGTGGTTCTGAAAATAAGAATCGTTATGTATTTGCCTATCTATCCCTATTGGTTGCATGAGGAGTGTTTGACATGGTGCAGCTTAGTTTTCTTACGGTTGGTCATACTTATGAAGATATTGATGCATTGTTTACTGAGAAGTTGAGGAAACAAACCATTTTCATATTTCCACATTTGATGAAGATCTTAGTGTGTTAGCATGCATCCAGCACCCTTTCTCCTACAAAAGGTGGCAGACTTCAAAGGCTTTGTCAAGGGATGCTTACATGATGGAGCCGATAGCTTGATTGGACATTCAAAGCCATTGCAATTCAGGTTTTATATGAGTGATGGAATACCTTTGATGCAATACAAAGTACACCTCAAAAATATTGATTGGTTACCAGAAAGCGGTATAGAGTTATGGAAGAGAAATGACCAGGGAGGACCCAAGCTTCCTAAAGGTTTTCCAAAAGTATTGCCACCCTTTGAGTATGTTAAGGAAAATGAGAAGGTTGTGGAGGGCTTTAAAAAACATGCCAATTGGTGGAAAGAGAACTTGCAAGAGAAAGGAGACCAAAGTGATTATGCTAAGGGGATCAATCCGGTCCTTGCCTATTGGGAGAATCTTATGCTAAACATGCAAACCCCTAGTGCAAGGGAAGACATTGGATTTCATGACTTTTGGCCAAGGAATGTATGCGAAAAAGCTGAGCCTCTTAACCTTCAAGTGGAGGATGATGTAGATGAAAGGCTTGATGTAAATGAGGACCATTATTGTGGTCCAATGCACAACAGACCTGCTGAAGAGTTCAACCCGACTCTTGATGTGTCTAAAGGAGATTTTGTTCTTGTACAACCTTGTGATGCAAATTACCCAATATGGTTGGGAGGAGTGACAACAAGTGATGTTGATCAAAACAACAACTCGATAAACTACCTACAAGTTCAGATACAATATTGGGAACCATTTTCAAAGAAGAAGAATGCAAGTGATGTGGAGGTTTATAAGGATTGCTGGAACAAGTATTGGCGAGAGAACAGACATGATCCTCAGTGCTGGGAAGACACTAGCTGCATCATTTGGGCATGGAAGCCCAAGGGTGGACGACTTCCAAAGAAAATCAAGATTCCAAAGGCTATAATACTCAAGGCCAAACAGAATCAATTGAATCAACATGAAAGTGAGGCACCTTCACACGTCAGTGTAGTTAAGCAAGAATGAATTATTAGCACATGGGCAACTAGCTTCGTAATCTTTTAGTAATGTTGTATGAAACTACCAAACTCATAGTTCAATCATTATTTAGATTGTAAGGCTTTCTTAAGCTTTTAGATTTATGGTTCACCCATTGTTTAAGAATTTTGATTCAATACAGATGGTGATCTTTTTAATTCTATCACCTAGTCTTTCTTACAACTTAAAGTTACATTGAATATCCTTTCTTTGTTAAAGTTTCTGTGTTTGATGGTCAACTGGAGGCTATGTGATATAAACAAACTTAATTCTTGGTGTGCATGTGTGTGTGTGTGTGCAGGCAAATTTACATCCCACCAACATCATATATACTTGTTACAAATGTACAATAGTACATAAATCATATCGCATTATTCAAATGCTTGTTGAGAACATCCAATAATAAATTTTGCATATCGCATAGTAAACATTGTATGGGATCTAACAAAAAATTGTCCCAAAATTGTGCATATTTTTCAAAATTCCTAAATTTGAGTTAAGTACTATTGGATGGCGGTTCCAGAGTCAATGTCATGTTAGATACCAAGTGCGACAAGGAGATGCGCAGGTTCTTGGGTCAATTTAGGTGGCATAGCCGAATGATCTGGCATCTAGCCCATGTGGCAGTTCTCCTCAACAAATAGATGGTTCAATCCAAGGCACCACCTAATCAACAAAAACGATCTACCACCTTGCCATGGAGCGGGGAATGTGATACCGCATTCCGCCAACTCAAACTTATGCTATCCGAAGCCCCAATATTCCAAGCCCCCAATTGGGAGATCCCATTCCATGTCTTCATGGATGCCTCGGATGTAGCTATTGGCAGTGTTCTGATGCAGGAAGATGAACCAAAATGGTTCTGCCGCATCTATTATGCCAGTTGAAGAATCTCGGATGCCAAGAGAAATTACTCAACCACCCATAGAGAAGCCCTTGGAATAATTTACTCGGTCAGCAAGTTCCGCCACTACTTACTGGTGAACAAGTTGACCTTTCATGTTGATCATTCCGCCCTTCTGTATCTGGTGGTGGACAAGCAGAACTTGGCTGGTAAAATGGCCAGATGGATGCTGATTCTCCAAGAATTCAACTTCAGCATCATGTATACCCCCAGCGCTAACCACACAATGGTGGACTATCTGTCTCACTTAGAATCAGGAGAACCTCCCATTGGTGTAGCAGATGACCTATCCGAAAGAACTTTTCTCTAAAGAACCTCTCCTACCAGCTCCTCCGACCTGGTATGATGAGATGCTAGCATTCGTAACCACCGGTCTGAAAAGGAGGAACATCATTCTCGGGATCAGAGAAAGAGGTTGGTTGTTCTTAGCCACTATTTCCAGGTCATCGCCGGACATCTATACAAAAGGGGGATTCATCAACTTCCTAGGCGATGTGTACAACCCCATGAACAAGAAGCAGCTCTCCAAGAAGCCCACCAAGGAATCATTGGTGGGCACTTTGCAGGGGAAGTGACAAGATGGAAGATCCTCCAAGCTGGTCTCTGGTGGCCAACAGTTCAAGGAGATGCCTTCAAATGGGTGAAACAATGTGATGTCTGTCATCACAGCGCTTGGGCAAGCCGACCAACCAAGACCACATGCCTCACAACGCGATCCTCCCCCTTGAGCCATTCCAAAAGTGGGGCCTTGAATTCGTCGGCCCATTCAAGCCACCAACCCGATTCATAGGCAACAGGTACATCTTGGTGGCAACGGACTACAGCACAAAGTGGGTGGAAGCTCGAGCCCTCCGGGACAATACCACCAAGTCCACTACCAAATTTATGTACAAGATGATCATCAGGCGATTCGGATGCCCGATCGACCTGATTAGTGACCAAGGGAAACACTTCGTCAAAATGATGTCATCAGACAACTGGTCACTCAACATATGATCATCCACAAGAAGTCCAAAGTGTACTATCCTCAGGTTCATGGTCAGGCAGAGTCCACAAACAAGATCCTCTCTTACAAAGCTTGTCAATGAGAACCAAATCGATTGGGATGAGAAGCTTCACTCGGCCTTATGGGCATTCTGCACCGCCTAGAAGGTCAGCACCGGTATGACCCCCTTCAAGCTAGTCTACGTCACGGAAGCAGTTGTGCCAATAGAATTCTTGGTGTGCCGAGTCTTTGGATCGCAACACGGAAAAATTAAGCCCCGAGGATTCCTTGCAGCATCGCCTGGATCAACTGCTTGAACTGGATGAGCAAAGATTCTGAAGCTTCTTCATCACTTCCATGATCCAAAAGCAAAGGAAGGAAGAAATGGGTCAATCGACACTCCAAGTTTCGATTGTTCCAATCGCGCGAATGGGTCCACATCCAGGCAAGCTAAGGCTGAAGTGAACGATGGGACCATTCTGGATTGTGGCCAAAGTATTATGATGGAACGTTCCGCCTTGGCACGCTCACAGGGGAGTTGTTAACGGCTTTTGCCTACGCCCATGTAACGGAACGTTGCCGCCCTAGCCATTCATTATTGAACCGGCGCCCCTGTCTCGGCATCGTTCAATTTCAAATCGTCATACTCCCCAAGGCCATCGTGAAAGATTCGCATGAAAAATCGTGAATCTTAAATCACCCTAATCACGATTTGGCAAGGCCTGCGTGGCCACCATGCAAAGTGAACCACTCGGTAACTATAATTAGCCCCCTCTTACATGAAATCACCTTCGTATCACTTTCTTTTTGCAGAAGCACGTACTGCTCGCTTTCACCTTCAACTCTGTTCTCCCAGATGCGCACCTTCGCCAATAACTAACCGTCTCTCTCTCGCGTACGCAACACCATGGTTACCTTTGAGCCTTTTACCACCCTCGTCACCAATGACGGCGAGGTGCAAAGCTGGCTTGGCTTAACGCGCCTTTCTGCATTTCTCGACCTTCCATGGGAGACGATTCCGATACTCTTGCAAAAGCTACGAGCAAGCACAACCGTCCGCTTGAATGGTGTCAATACAAAGCTCACAGAGCGCCTGATTGCAGAGAAGTTGCAGCTGCCCAATGATGGCAGAAAAGACAAGGCCGACATCATGATCAGCAAGTTCGGCGACTGCATGAGCGGCGAGCACCGCCTTTCAAATCACACCTACCCCACCTCAGTCGCCTGCTACAAGATGTTCCTAGAAACCCTCCTGGCTGCAGAGCAAAATGCAAAACATCTCCGTGGAGAGGCAGCCATGGGATGGATCCTTAAGGCCAAGAAGGGCCACGATGTCAACTCGGCTGCTGCCCTTTGCCTCACCAAAGTGAAGAAGGAAGCCACCCAACTGGCCAAGCTTAACACACATTCGAAAATCGGCCAGCTCCTCACCTTCCTTTTCCCTATCATGTGACGACCTCAATTGCCCCCGCCTCCACCAAAAGAAGTTGAAGAGCCCATCAACACCAAAGACGAAGACGAAGACGAAGCCTAGCAAGAGCCCTCAGAAGCGGTGTAACGGCCCAACTGGAAGTTCCATCCGCAGCCCAACCCGAGGCTCTGCCCATAGCTCCCCCTGTGACTCGGCCAACGGCACAACCGACTGTACCGCATCCAGTTCAGCCCCTAACTCCGGCTGTCGCTCTGCCCACTCCGACTCCGGTCGACCCGGCCAGCTCCGATTGTACCATCTCCCAGTCCTCCCGACGAGACCAGATCGGCTTGTCGAGCTTTGCCTCCCACTTTAAAAGAAAGCTGATCATCCTCACCGAAGAATCCAAGGAGAAGAGGCAAAGAGTGCCTGTGCCTGTGCCTGTGCCTGTGCCTGTGCCTGTGCCTGTGCCTGTGCCTGTGCCTGTGCCATCCTCGCGGTCGACCTCCATCTCACGCAAACCCTCATCCTCCGACCGCCCTAGCAGATTCCTTGGCACTCGCCAGTCAAGTTGGTCCCTCGACCGCGCCACCCCCATTTGACCTTTAGACGGCCCACCAGTTTGCCACCTACCTTGCTCAGGGCCTCCAACATGAAGATCTATTCGGCCACCGCCACGCTGCTAAAGCCCAGACCCTCGACCTTCAGGACACCACCACCCGCCTCCAGCAAGAAAACGACAATCTCCAAGATCGGATAATCGAAGCCCAACGCGAGCTGACCGGGAGACCCGCGCCACTGCCCAGTTCACCAGCTTCCTCGACTTCCTCAAAAGCCACGGCTTCCTCGACTTCCTCAAAAGCCATACTCTGCAGGATAAGGTGCAAATTGCCTCCCTAACCGCACAACTCCAAGCTCACACCAACCCCTCCAACACCACCATCAGCATCGACACCTGCGTGATGACCGACCTCTCAGACAGACACTCTTCAATTTGAAATGACCCGAGTCTGGGACATCATGATGGAAGACCTCCGCCTCACCCTCAACCGCCAATGCAAGCCTCCATCCATCCTACCGAAGGATGACAATGCCGACTTGGATGAAGGCGATGCCCAATACGGAGCACCGAGTCGACCGACCCTGCAATCCGCCCGCTCCAAAATGCCAAACTCCTGGGCCAGGCAGCCACAAGAACCCGACCCACTGCCTGTGCCGACCAAGGAAGCCCACATCAACATGGTCGACATCCGCAAGGCCATGGTGCCCACTCCGCGAGCACCACCTCTTTAGAAGATCCGGCCATGGCCCTCCTGAAAGATCATGAAGCCACCCTCCAAAAGAATCATGACGAGCTGCATGATAAGATGGTGGCCATGAAGATGGCTTACTAGGACCAGCATCGACGCGCACTGATGAAAAGGATAAGATGCTCGCCCACATCGACGGCCTCAAGGCCAAAGTTGCCAGCTAGAAGTCAACCCCTCGGGGGAGAAAAAGCTAGGTGACCAACGTCGATATCCAACTTGCCATCACGACCCTTGAAGCAAGGAACGTCACCACCTACCGACCTTGCCAAAACCCAAATTCAACTCACGGCGTTGCACCAAGAGAAAATCTGGATGCAGGCTAGCCTTACCCAAACCATCTACCAAGCGTGTTATTACATGCAAATCCTCGCCACCGACATTGTCATCGCCAACCTCCCCGAACTCTGAGCCTGGAGAAGGATGGACAATTTTCTTCGCCTCCACAGCCTTCACCATCAACCCCTTCCTCAACTTGTCCCTAATCCGAATCCCGCTCAACCCAACCCAACCCACTCGATAATGATAATGATGAACTGAGTGGAGTCGAGGGATCAGGAATGTACCCAGATCGATCACGATGGTGGGCACCTCGATCGGCACAATCCAGCAGGAGGATGTCGATCATACTGGCGTCCGTGTTCCTCAGTGTGAACTTTCGAATCATCCTTCCTCTCGATCGTCCAAATTCTGCACCCCAACCTCCAGCCTAAAGCTCAATAATGTCGTCCTCCTTGGGTAAATCATCCTTCATCTCTCGAATTCGGACGCACGAGAAGCGCTGGTAGCTCACACCATCCCCAGGTTGCATTGTTGAGGAAGAGCTTCCTGAGGTGTAGAGCCTTGATCATAAGATGGATAATAAATGGTATATGGAAGTTCAATATGGTCCTTATTTGACGGGGATGGAGGTCGAGATTTGGTTGTTATAGGAGGATAAAATACCTCAACAAATTTGGTGTGGAGATCTCTTGAGTCTTTGTTGGACTCTATGTTACTGCTCACATCGATATGTTCGATGTGAACGTGGGATTTGGGCTTGGTTGCTTGTGGAATAAGCAATGGAGAGTTAAGAGGTACATGTGGGACAAGATTCTCGTTTGTCAATGTCATGTTGGCGAATGGATCTTCCTCAGCCTTGAATGTAAGCGAGGGCTCTAACCCAACGGATGAGTCCATGGCTCTTTTATATGGATCTGTTGGTTGATCTTGTTGATCTTCAACAGAGACTCTATTTTTATTAAAGTGAATACTTGCCGGTTACTATGAGCTAGGAACTACCGAAAAGGCCCCTGAGTGGACAGGGGAAGAGCGTTCTGGTTGTCAATGATGCCATGATGAAGGAATGTTTGGAAATAAGAATTCAACTGGATAATTAGAGGATTATGATCAGTGACACTATGGTTTCATTAAATGATTGTTTTAAAGACTATTGAATCTGTGAAAAAGGCAATTTCATATTGGATGTGGTGTGACTAGTTTTAAGTTTGCATGAATATTCGGTTAGGGAGCCTGGGAACTCTTTTCCCTACCGGGATAATCTAACCAAATTCTTAATTGGATCCCATCACTACAGTGGTTGGACAGTTGGCTAATCCATAGGACTGGATGGGGTTAGGCTAGACTGATGGATCCCTAAATTGAGACTCAATTCTGTTCTGGTTTCGATAGATGAAGTAAATCCCAGACAAAAATTATTCTATGAAAAAGAATCAACGACGGCTGGGCCTTTCAGTGATGAGGAAAAAAGCGTTGGTCTCTATGATCCAAGTACAATCTTTTTCCTAATCTCACTATGGGACTTACGGGTTTGGTCAGATCAGTTCAGTTAGTTAAGGCTTTTGACTACGTTAGAGAAAAGTTATCCTCGAGGAATCGCTTGTACTTTTTGGGGTAAGGGACGTTTTTTCAGGTTCTATTTTGGAAGAACCGATGGATTAGTCTCTTGTCCGGATATCTGTGGGCGAGGCCCCGAGTGTGGGACCCTACCACGCACAAGAAGTGCTAATTTCGTTGCTAGCACCCCTGAATTCGTTGCACGGTGGGGATAGGGACCTCACAGCTGATACCAGAGAGAATTGGCTAATGAGAAGCCAAAAATGTCAAAAATTTATGAAGAAGCAGTAAAAGGTTGTAATTGTGTGATAAAATTCATATAAATTGATATTCAAACTGAAATTTGTAAATTGGTATTTGGATCTTCAGATGGAAGTACCGCAATTGTATGGAATCCCTGACTTGCTTAAGGCCTAGATATAATGGTATTTACCTTATAGTTCCAAGGACCATGTGACTACCCGTATATACCGAGGGTATAACTGCAGCTCTTTACTGGTAGTATATACGAGTAAATCTAAGACTTGAAATTATAAGCATTAATACTATCTATATGATGAATTCGAATGTGGTTGATATGATTTTAAATTCTGGTTGAGAACTAAGGAGTTGATTTGGATTTTGATTGAAAAATGAAGATTCTTGATTTTTTGATTGAAATGTAATAAACTAAGCAAAACCACAATGAGGATGAATGGGACGAGTCCTTGTGATAATGTTCGTAGTTGGAATGACGTTAATGACTTCAGCAAATCACTATGAGATTAGTGGATTGTGCTGTGGTAGATTGCTGCTGATAAGACTTGACCCAGTGGATCAAGTTAAGGGATGTCAAATTAAAAATCTGTATAAGTGAAAATTTTCATGAAGGACTGTTCAGATAGAAATTTTAGTCCAATGGACCATTATTGTGATAAGGATTTCAATGTTACGATCTGAGTGAATTATGATCTGATGATGAGTTTTATCTAGAATCAGTTTGCTTGGTTAGAGGCTCACTTTTTCCTATAAATGAAGCCTCCCTCTTTGTAAATGGTTAATAGTGTTTTATGCATTGTTACTCTACTCCTCCCAGAGCCAAAAACAGTCAATTCATTGATAATTCATTTGTTTTTGACCATTTCCTCTTCAAAAGAATTGGTGGCCACTTTTGTTGCAAGCAAGAGTAGATCCCTCAAACCATCAAGCCAAAGAAAAGCTCACAAACTCCTAAAATAAGTTAGAAATTCTACTTTTTCTTATTCCATTTTACGATTTTTTGATTTTTGCTTCCTTTAAAATGAAAATGGATGTTACGCCTTGCTGGAAAGGCTTTTCCCCTTCTCTTCATTATTGAATTCAGTCTTTCTTTATCCTAGATGTGTAATCAAATTGATGGAATTGAACTTTTTATACTGTGAAAATTGATTAGATTAGAATGATTTAAATCATCTTGGATAATTTCTAGTCAATTTTAGAGTGAAAAAATTTAAAAAATGGTCAGCCATACAAAGGTTTATGGTAAAATTTTCTTAAATTTGGTGAAGTAAGTTATTTCTTTTTATTATTTAAAAAGAGTAATCCCCACCGCTTGTGTATTCTAAAAGTGTTATTTTTATTCTATGCATAGAAAAATTCATATTAGAAATATTTTTATTATAAAAGTGTTATTTGCATTAGAATTAATTTCTATGCATAGAAAGATATATATTGGGAATATTTTGATTATAAAAGTGTTACTTTCATTAAAATTAATTGTTATGCATAAATAGATGCATATAAAAAGAATTTTTTTATTATAAAAGTGTTAGTTTCATCAAAATTGATTTTTATGCACAAAAAGATGAATAAAAGAATTTTTTTAATTATAAAAGTGTTACTTTCATTAAAATTAAATTTATGCATAAAAGATTTTTTTATTATAAAAGCATTACTTTCATCAAATTTTGATTTTATGCATAGAAAGATGCATAAAGAAATTTATTTTTATTTCAAAAGAGTTATTCTCATCAATTTTGATTTTATGCATAGAAAGATGCATAAAAGATTTATTTTTATTTCGAAAGTGTTATTCTCCTTAAAATTGAATTCATGCATGAATAGATGCATAAACGGATTTTTATAAAAGTGTTATTTCCAACTGAAGTTGTTCTTACGCATAAATAGATGCGGAAAGAATCTTTATATCAAAAATAAGAACTCTCCTACATTTTATAAATAGATGTGATGATATGTAATGCGAATCGGATAGATGGGAATGAATGGATGAATGGATGTGATGAGAATGAGAGGTAAATAGATGTGATGCGAATCAGACAGATGGGAATGAATGGATGGATGGATGCAATGAGAATAGGAGTGACGAGAATGTGAGGTGAATAGATGTGATGAGATGTGATGCGAATTTGATAGATGGGAATGATTGGATGGATGGATGTGATGAGAATGAGAGGTAAATAGATGTGATGATATGTGATGCGAGTCAGATAGATGGGAATGAATGGATGGATGGATGATAGATGTGATGATATGTGATGCGAGTCAGATAGATGGGAATGAATGGATGGATGGATGTGATGAGAATAGGAGTGACGAGAATGTGAGGTGAATAGATGTGATGAGATGTAATGAGAATCAGATAGATGGGAATGAAGGGATGGATGGATATGATGAGAGTAGATGTGATGAGAATGAGAGGTAAATAGATGTGATGATATATGATGCGAATCAGATAGATGGGAATGAATGGATGGATGGATGCGATGAGAATAGGAGTGACGAGAATGTGAGGTGAATAGATGTGATGAGATGTAATGCGACCGAATCAGATAGATGGGAATGAATGGATGGATGTAATGCGAATGAGATAGATGGGAATGAATGGATGGATGGATGTGATGAGAATAGATGTGATGAGAATGAGAGGTGAATAGATGTGATGATATGTGATGCGAATCAGCAGATAGATGGGAATGAATGGATGGATGGATGCGATGAGAATAGGAGTGACGAGAATGTGAGGTGAATAGATGTGATGAGATGTAATACGAATCAGATATATGGGAATGAATGAATGGATGGATGTGATCAGAATAGATGTGATGAGAATGAGGTAAATAGATGTGATGAGATGGGATGTGAATCAGATAGATGGGAAAGAATGGATGGATGGATATGATGAGAATGAGAGGTAAATAGATGTGATGAGATGTAATGTGAATCAGATAGATGGGAATGAATAGATGAGATGTGATGTCATGTGAATTGGGATGTGAATAAATGATATAAGATGGGAATGAATGTGTTAGCATGTGAATTGGGATGTGAATCAATGATATAGGATGTGAATGAATGTGTTAGCATGTGAATCGGGATGTGAATGAATGATATAGGATGTGAATGAATGTGATAGCATGTGAATCGGGATGTGAATAAACGATAAGGGGCATGAATGAATGTGTTAGCATGTGAATCGGGATGTGAATGAATGAGATATGATGTGAAATGGATGTGATAAGATGCGATGTAAACTGGATAGATATGAATGTATGTGAAGTGATGAGATGTATAGGTAGATGCAAGTGGATGAGATCTGATGAAGATAAATGAGGAAATAAGTGATGAGATAGAAAAAGATGTGATTAGATGAGAATGAGAATACTTATGAAATGAATGTGGATTAGATAAGTGGATAATACTTATGAAACGAATGTGGATGGATGAGTGGATAATGTGGACTGATGTGGATAATGTGGATGGATGTATGGATGATGTGGATTGATGTGTGGATAATGTGGATTGATGTGAATGGATGTATGGATGATGTGGGTTGATGTGTGGATAATGTGGATTGACGTGAATGGATGTATGGATGATGTGGATTGATGTGTGGATAATGTGGATTGACGTGAATGGATGTATGGATGATGTGGATTGATGTGTGGATAATGTGGATTGATGTGGATAGATGTATGGATGATGTGGATTGACGTGGATGGATGTATGAAAGATGTGGATGGATGTGTGGATAATGTGGATTGATGTGGATGGATGTATGGATGGTGTGGATTGATGTGGATGGATGTATGGATGATGTGGATTGATGTGTTGATGATGCGATTGATGTGGATGGATGTATGGATGATGTGGATTGACGTGGATGGATGTATGGATGATATGGATGGATGATGTGAATTGATGTGGATGGATGTATGGATGATGTGGATTGATGTGTTGATGATGCGATTGGATGTGATTTGATGTGGGAATGTTGTGATGTGATAGGGATCGATGAAGGAAAAAAATTATGGGAGATGAGAAAAGATGGGGACTAATGTGAAAGGATGTGGAGTGATGAGAAAAGATGGAAATATTGCTGGAACTGTATTTGTATGTGAAATCTATTTTTAAATGACTGTTTTATGTCAAGAATACTGGGGAAGCATTTTGATCATCTTGTGAATGAGGTCGTGGAGACCTATCTATTAAAGTTGTAACTGCTGACGGAGAGTCAACGGAGGACGTCTCGCGTAGTAAGGTCGGTCGGCCGAGGTCTTGACCAGCCTCGGTTTGATTTAAATGGTGAGCTTTCGGTACAGTGGATGAGGGTCCAAGGAAGCGGCCTATGAGTGAAGCGCTAGGTGACCTTCGAAGGATCCTAGAGGGTGCTGAACATACGGTGCTCGAGCTCTGGGTCACCGAAGATACCCACACGTATGTCGAGGCAGGTATTGGAGCAAGGAGTAAGAGTTGTTTTCTGAATTCGAGCATGGATCTGGTTGATTGACCTTGCTGGTCCTCAACAGATGAGTCCATGGCTCTTTTATATAGATCTGTTGGTTGATATTGCTGATCTTCAACGGAGACTCTATTTTTGTTAAAGTGAATACTTGCCGATTACTATGAGCTAGGAACTACCGAAAAGGCCCCTGAGTGGACAGGGGGTGAGTGTTCTGGTTGCCAATGATGCCATAGGTACACCGATGAAGGAATGTTTGGAAATAAGAATTCAACTGGATAATTAGCGGATTATGATCAGTGACACTATGGTTTCATTAAATGATTGTTTTAAAGACTGTTGAATCTGTGAAAAAGGTAATTTCATATTGGGTGTGTAAGTGCTATGACTAGTGTTAAGTTTGCATGAATATCCGGCTAGGTGGCTTGGAAATTCTTTTCCCTGGCACCCGGGACAACCTAACCAAATTCTTAATTGGACTCCATCACTACAGTGGTTGGTGGGCGGTTGGCTAACCCATGGGACTGGATGGGGTTAGGCTGGACTGATGGATCCTTAAATTGAGACTCAATTTTGTTCTGGTTTCGATAGATGAAGTAAATCCCAGACAAAAATTGTTCTATGGAAAAAAATCCACGGCTGTGCCTCTTAATGAGGAAAAAAGCGTTGGTCTCTATGATCCAAGTACAATCTTTTCCTTGATCTCACTATGGGACTTACAGGTTCGGTCAAATCAGTTTAATTAGTTAAGGCTTTTGACTACATTAAAGAAAAGTTATCTTGGAGGAATCGCCCGTGCTTTTCGGGCAAGGAAAGTTTTTCCGGGTTCGGTTTTGGAAGAACGGATGGATTAGTCTCTTGTCCGGATATCCATGGTGGGCGAGGCCCCGAGTGTGGGACCCTACCCCGCGCAAAAAGTGCTACTTCCACTTCTAGCACCACTGAATTCGTTGCGCAGTGGGGATAGGGACCTCACAGCTTGTATCAGAGCAAATTGGCTAATGAGGATCAACCAAGAAGCCAAAAATGTCAAAATTTTATGAAGAAGCAGTAAAAGGTTGTAACTGTGTGATAAAATTCATACAAATTGATATTCAAACTGAAATTCGTAAATTGGTATTTGGGTCTTTAGATGGAAGTACCGCAATTGTATGGAATCCCTGACTTGCTTGAGGCCTATATATAATGGTATTTACCTTATAGTTCCAAGGACCGTGACTACCCGTATATATCGAGGGTATAACTGCAGCTCTTTACTGGCAGTATATACGGGTAAATCTAAGACTTGAAATTATAAGCATTAATACTATCCAGATTATGAATTCGAATGTGGTTGATATGATTTTAAATTCTAGTTGAGAACTGAGTTGATTTGGATTCTGATTGAAAATTGAAGATTCTTGAATTTTTGGTTGAAATGTAATAAACTAAACAAAACGACAATGAGGATGAATGGGACGAGTCTCTGCGATAATGTTCGTGCTAGAATGAGGTTATTGACTTCAGCAAAGCACTATGAGATTAGTGGATTGTGATGGCAGATTTCTGCTGTTAACACTTGACTCAGTGGATCAAGTTAAGGGATGTCAAATTAAAAATCTGTATAATTGAAAATTTCCATGAAGGACTGTTCAGATAGAAATTTTGGTCTAATAGACGATTATTGTGATAAGGATTTGAATGTTACGATCTGAGTGAATTATTATCTGATGATGAGTTTTATGTAAGGGATCTTTATCCCAAGATTCTGTTGGGTTCACCAGACTATAAGGAACCCCAGAATCAGTTGGATCTTAAGGAAAAGAGTTCTCCTCTAATTTTACGAGATGAGGACATCCTGCGTTTTTTAAGTGGGGAAGGATGTAAGATTCCTCCCGTCGACTTTTGAGGTGTGCAGGTGTAAGAACCTCCCCTTCTGATCTTATAAATTATTCCCCTCTTTGAAATAAAAGAAAGATCTTATTTTACCCTGTTTTGGCCTAGAGAGAGAAAACGTCTAGAGGGAGGTAATTCAAAATTGAGATATTTTTGGATATAAAAATCCTCCTAGTGTCTAAAATGGTTTCCCCTGAAACAAATAATCAAAAAGAAATTTCCAATGTGAAATTGGAATAAATTAAAATCAAGTAAAAAGGACCTTAGTCTAAGGGTCCAGATTTTTCAAAATTTTTGAATTAAGATTCCTATGGACCAATTAGATTAATCCAAATGTAGGGAGGAGATAAATGGAAGAATAAAAGAAAATCCCCCAAAAATGAGTAAATGCTCAAATAAGATGAAGAGTTGACTAAGAACAAGGTTATTAGTTAAAAAAGAAGAGATATTTAGAAGAAATGATGCATTTTGGACATTTTAGTGTGGGAAATTTCCCTCCTGAAGGAGGCGCCTATTTCACATGTGTGGTTGAGTTTTAAACTCACAAATAATGAGATATTTTCATCTCTCCTCTCTCGTGCTTCAACTAGATCTAAAAAGTAAGGTAAACTGATCTAAAAATGGAAAAAAATTGACCAAACTGATCTGGAAAATTCTAGAATCAGTTTGCTTGGTTAGAGGATCACTTTTTCCTATAAATGAAGCCTCCCCTTTTGTAAATGGTTAATAGTGTTTTATGCATTGTTACTCTACTCCTCCTCCCGAGAGCCAAAAACAGTGAATTCATTGATAATTCATTTGTTTTTGACCATTTCCTCTTCAAAAGAATTGGTGGCCACTCTTGTTACAAACAAGAGTAGATCTCTCAAACCATCAAGCCAAAGAAAAGCTCACAAACTCCTAGTAAGTTAGAAATTCTACTTTTTCTTATTCTATTTTATGGTTTTCTGATTTTTGCTTTCTTTAAAATGAAAATGGATGTTATGCCTTGCTCTGGAAAGGCTTTCCCCCTTCTCTTCATTATTGAATTCAGTCTTTCTTTATCCTATATGTGTAATCAAATTGATGGAATTAAACTTTTCATATTGTTTACTGTGAAAATTGATTAGATTAGAATGATTTAAATCATCTTGGATAATTTCTAGTAGATTTTAGAGTGAAAAAATTGAAAAATGGTCAGCCATACAAAGGAGGTTATGGCAAAATTTTCTTAAATTTGGTGAAGTAAGTTTTATCTTTTTATTATTCAAAAGAGTAATCCCCACCACTTGTGTATTCTAAAAGTGTTATTTTTATTCTATGCATAGAAAAATGCATATTAGAAAGATTTTTATTATAAAACTGTTAATTTCATTAGAATTAATTTCTATGCAAAGAAAGATGTATATTGGGAATATTTTGATTATAAAAGTGTTACTTTTATCAAAATTAATTTTTATGCATGAATAGATACACAAAAGAATTTTTTAAATTATAAAAGTGTTAGTTTCATCAAAATTGATTTTTATACATAAATAGATGCATAAAAGAATTTTTTAATTATAAAAGTGTTACTTTAATTAAAATTAAATTTATGCATAAATAGATGCATAAAAGAATTTTTTAATTGTAAAAGCGTTACTTTCATCAAATTTTGATTTTATGCATAGAAAGATGCATAAAGAAATTTATTTTTATTTCAAAAGAGTTATTCTCATAAATTTTGATTTTATGCATAGAAAGATGCATAAAGAAATTTATTTTTATTTTTCAAAAGAGTTATTCATCAATTTTGATTTTGTGCATAGAAAGATGCTTAAAGAAATTTGTTTTTATTTCAAAAGAGTTATTCTCATCAATTTTGATTTTGAAAGATGCATAAAGAAATTTATTTTTATTTCAAAAGAGTTATTCTCCTTAAAATTGAATTTATGCATAAATAGATGCATAAACAGATTTTTATAAAAGTGTTATTTCCCACTGAAGTTGTTCTTATGCATAAATAGAGGCGTAAAGCATCTTTATATCAAAAATAAGAATTCTCTGACATTCTATAAATAGATGTGATGATATGTAATGCGAATCAAATAGATGGGAATGAATGGATGGATGGATGTGATGAGAATAGATGTGTTGAGAATGAGAGGTAAATAGATGTGATGATATGTGATGCGAATCAGATAGATGGGAATGGATGGATGGATGCGATGAGAATAGGAGTGACGAGAATGTGAGGTGAATATATGTGATGAGATGTAATGTGAATCAGATAGATAGATGGGAATGAATGGATGGATGGATGTGATGAGAATGAGAGGTAAATAGATGTGATGATATGTAATGCGAATCAGATAGATGGGAATGAATGGATGGATGGATGCGATCAGAATAGGAGTGACGACGAGAATGTACGGTGAATAGATGTGATGAGATGTAATGTGAATCAGATAGATGGGAATGAATGGATGGATGGATGTGATGAGAATCAGAGGTAAATAGATGTGATGATATGTGATGCGAATCAGATAGATGGGAATGAATGGATGGATGGATGCTAGAATAAGAGTGACGAGAATGTGAGGTGAATAGATGTGATGAGATGTAATGCGAATCAGATAGATGGGAATGAATGGATGGATGGATGTGATGAGAATAGATGTGAGTAGAATGAGAGGTAAATAGATGTGATGAGATAGGATGTGAATCAGATAGATGGGAAAGAATGGATGGATGGATGTGATGAGAATACAAGTGATGAGAATGAGAGATAAATAGATGTGATGAGATGTGATGTGAATCAGGTAAATGTGGATGAATAGATGAGATGTGATGTCATGTAAATCGAGATGTGAATGAATGATATAGGATGTGAATGAATGTGTTAGCATGTGAATCGGGATGTGAATGAATGTGTTAGCATGTGAATCAAGATGTGAATGAATGATATAGGATGTGAATGAATGTGATAGCATGTAAATTGGGATGTGAATGAATGATAAGCGATGTGAATGGATGTGATGTGATGTGAATCAGGATGTGAATGAACGATAAGGGACGTGAATGAATGGGTTAGCGTGTGAATCGGGATGTGAATGAATGAGATGTGATGTGAAATGGATGTGATAAGATGCGATGTAAACTGGATAGATGTTAATGTATGTGAAGTGATGAGATGTATGGGTAGATGCAAGTGGATGAGATCTGATGAGGATAAATGAGGAAATAAGTGATGAGATAGAAAAAGATATGATTAGATGAGAATGGAAATACTTATGAAATGAATGTGGATGGATGAGTGGATAATGTGGATTGATGTGGATGATGTGGATGTATGGATGATGTGGATTGATGTGTGGGTAATGTGTGTATGAAGTGAATGGATGTATGGATGATGTGGGTTGATGTGTGGATAATGTGGATTGACGTGAATGGATGTATGGATGATGTGGATTGATGTGTGGATAATGTGGACTGATGTGGATAGATGTATGGGTGATGTAGATTGACGTGTGGATTGATGTGGATGGATGTATGGAAGATGTGGATGGATGTGTGGATAATGTGGATTGATGTGGATGGATGTATGGATGATGTGGATTGATGTGGATGGATGTATGGATGATGTGAATTGATGTGTGGATGATGTGATTGGATGTGATTTGATGTGGGAATGATGTGATGTGATAGGGATTGATGAAGAAAAAAAAATTATGGGAGATGAGAAAAGATGGAGACTAATGTGAAAGGATGTGGAGTGATGAGAAAACATGGAAATATTGTTGGAACTATATTTGTATGTGAAATCTGTCTTTAAATGACTGTTTTATGTCAAGAATACTGGGGAAGCATTTTGACCGTCTTGTGAATGAGGTCGTGGAGACTTATCTGTTAAAGTTGTAACTGCTGAACGGAGAGTCAATAGAGGACGTCTCGCATAGCATGGTCGGCCGAGGTCTTGACCAGCCTCAGTTTGATTTAAATTGTGAGCTTCCAGTACAGTGGATGAGGGACCAAGGAAACGGCCTCTGAGTGAAGCGCTAAGTGACCTGCGAAGGACCCTAGAGGGTGCTGACCATACGGTGCTCGGGCTCTCGGTCACCGAAAGATACCCACATGTACGTCGATGAAGATATTGGAACAAGGAGTAAGAGTTATTTTCTGAATCCAGGCATGGATCTGGTTGATTGATCTTGCTGGTCCTTAACAGATGAGTCCATGGCTCTTTTATATGGATCTGTTGGTTGATCTTGCTGATCTTCAACGGAGACTCCATTTTTGTTAAAGTGAATACTTGTCGGTTACTATGAGCTAGGAACTATCGCAAAGGCCCCTGAGTGGACAGGGGGTGAGCGGTCTGGCTGCCAATGATGCCATAGGTACACCGATGAAGGAATGTTTGGAAATAAGCATTCAACTGGATAATTAGAGGATTATGATCAGTGACACTATGGTTTCATTAAATGATTGTTTTAAAGACTGTTGAATCTGTGAAAAAGGCAATTTCATATTGGCTGTGTAAGTGGTGTGACTAGTTTTAAGTTTGCATGAATATTCGGCTAGGGGGCCTGGGAACTCTTTTCCCTGTATCTGGGACAACCTAACCAAATTCTTAATTGGATCCCATCACTATAGTGGTTGGGCGGTTGGCTAACCCATGGGACTGGATGGGGTTAGGCTACACTGGATGGGGTTAGGCTAGACTGATGGATCCCTAAATTGAGACTCAATTCTGTTCTGGTTCGATAGATGAAGTAAATCCCCGATAAAAATTGTTCTATGGAAAAGAATCAACGGCTGTGCCTCTCAATGAGGAAAAAAGTGTTGATCTCTATGATCCAAGTAAAATCTTTTCCCTGATCTCACTATGGGACTTACGGGTTTGGTCAGATCAGTTCAGTTAGTTAAGGCTTTTGACTACGTTAGAGAAAAGTTGTCGTGGAGGAATCGCCCGTGCTTTTCGGAGCAAGGGAAGTTTTTTCGGGTTCGGTTTTGCTCACAAATAATGAGATATTTTTGTCTCTCCTCTCTCGTGCTTCAACTAGATCCGAAAAGTAAGCTAAACTGACCTAAAAATGGTCAAAATTGACCAAATTAATCTGGAAAATTATAGAATCAGTTTGCTTGGTTAGAGGCTCACTTTTTCCTATAAATGAAGCCTCGTCCCTCTTTGTAAATGGTTAATAGTGTTTTATGCATTGTTACTCTACTCCTCCCGAGAGCTAAAAACAGTCAATTCATTTGTTTTTGACCATTTCCTCTTCAAAAGAATTGGTAGCCACTTTTGTTGCAAACAAGAGTAGATCCCTCAAACCATCAAGCCAAAGAAAAGCTCACAAACTCCTGGTAAGTTAGAAATTCTACTTTTTCTTATTCTATTTTATGGTTTTCTGATTTAAATGCTTTCTTTAAAATGAAAATGGATGTTATGCTTTGTTGGAAAGGCTTTCCCCCTTCTCTTTATTATTGAATTCAGCCTTTCTTTATCATAGATGTGTAACCAAATTGATGGAATTAAAATTTTTATATTGTTTACTCTTAATAAAGTGAAAATTGATTAGATTAGAATGATTTAAATCATCTTGGATAATTTCTAGTCAATTTTAGAGTGACAAAAATTGAAAAATGGTCAGCCATACAAATGAAGTTATGGCAAAATTTTCTTAAATTTGGTGAAGTAAGTTTGATCTTTTTATTATTCAAAAAGAGTAATCTCCACCGCTTGTGTATTCTAAAAGTGTTATTTTTATTCTATGCATAGAGAAATTCATATTAGAAATATTTTTATTATAAAAATGTTATTTTCATTAGAATTAATTTCTATGCATAGAAAGATGCATATTGGGAATATTTTGATTATAAAAGTGTTACGTTCATCAAAATTGATTTTTATGCATAAAAGAATTTTTTTAATTATAAAAGTGTTACTTTCATCAAAATTGATTTTTATGCACAAATAGATGCATAAAAGAATTTTTTTATTATAAAAGTGTTACTTTCATTAAAATTAAATTTATGCATAAATAGATGCATAAAAGAATTTTTTTATTACAAAAACCTTACTTTCATCAAATTTGATTTTATGCATAGAAAGATACATAAAGAAATTTATTTTTATTTCAAAAGAGTTATTCTCATCAATTTTGATTTTATGCATAGAAAGATGCATAAAGAAATTTTTTTTTTCAAAAGAGTTATTCTCATCAATTTTGATTTTATGCATAGAAAGATGCATAAAAGATTTATTTTTATTTCGAAAGTGTTATTCTCCTTAAAATTGAATTTATGCATAAATAGACGCATAAATGGATTTTTATAAGAGTGGTCTTTCCCACTGAAGTTGTTCTTTTGCATAAATAGATGCATAAAGAATCTTTATATCAAAAATAAGAATTCTCCTACATTCTATAAATAGATGTGATGATATGTAATGCGAATCAGATAGATGAGAATGAATGGATGAATGGATGTGATGAGACTGAGAGGCAAATAGATGTGATGATATGTGATGCGAATCAGATAGATGGGAATGAATGGATGGATGGATGCGATGAGAATAGGAGTGACGAGAATGTGAGGTGAATAGATGTGATGCGAATCAGATAGATGGAAATGAATGGATGGATGGATGTGATGAGAATGAGAGGTAAATAGATGTGATGATATGTGATGCGAGTAAGATAGATGGGAATGAATGGATGGATGGATGTGATGAGAATAGGAGTGACGAGAATGTGAGGTGAATAGATGTGATGAGATGTAATGCGAATTAGATAGATGGGAATGAATGGATGGATGGATGTGATGAGAATAGATGTGATGAGAATGAGAGGTAAATAGATGTGATGATATGTGATGCGAATCAGATAGATGGGAATGAATGGATGGATGGATGCGATGAGAATAGGAGTGACAAGAATGTGAGGTGAATAGATGTGATGAGATGTAATGCGAATAAGATAGATGGGAATGAATGGATGGATGGATGTGATGAGAATAGATGTGATGAGAATGAGAGGTAAATAGATGTGATGATATGTGATGCGAATCAGATAGATGGAAATGAATGGATGGATGCGATGAGAATAGGAGTGACGAGAATGAGAGGTAAATAGATGTGATGATATGTGATGCGAATCAGATAGATGGGAATGAATGGATGGAAGGATGCGATGAGACTAGGAGTGACGAGAATGTGAGGTGAATAGATGTGATGAGATGTAATGCGAATCAGATAGATGGGAATGAATGGATGGATGGATGTGATGAGAATAGATGTGATGAGAATGAGAGGTAAATAGATGTGATGAGATGGGATGTGAATCAGATAGATGGGAAAGAATGGATGGATGGATGTGATGAGATTGAGAGGTAAATAGATGTGATGAAATGTAATGTGAATCAGATAGATGGGAATGACTAGATGAGATGTGATGTCATGTGAATCGGGATGTGAATGAATGATATAGGATGTGAATGAATGTGTTAGCATGTGAATAGGGATGTGAATGAATGATATAGGATGTGAATGAATGTGTTAGCATGTGAATCGGGATGTGAATGAATGATATAGGATGTGAATGAATGTGATAGCATGTGAATCAGGATGTGAATGAATAATAAGGGATGTGAATGGATGGGATGTGATGTGAATTAGGATGTGAATGAACGATAAGGGACGTGAATGAATGTGTTAGCATGTGAATCGGGATGTGAAGGAATGAGATGTGATGTGAAATGGATGTGATAAGATGCGATGTAAACTGGATAGATGTTAATGTATGTGAAGTGATGAGATGTATAGGTAGATGCAAGTGGATGAGATCTGATGAGGATAAATGAGGAAATAAGTGATGAGATAGAAAAAGATGTGATTAGATGAGAATGGGAATACTTATGAAATGAATGTGGATGGATGAGTGGATAACGTGGATTGATGTGGATGATGTGGATGAATGTATGGATGATGTGGATTGATGTGTGGGTAATGTGGATTGACGTGAATGGATGTATGGATGATGTGGATTGATGTGTGGATAATGTGGATTGATGTGAATGGATATATGGATGATGTGGATTAATGTGTGGATATTGTGGATTGATGTGGATAGATGTATGGATGATGTGGATTGACGTGGATTGACGTGGATGGATGTATGGAAGATGTGGATGGATGTGGATAATGTGGATTGATGTGGATGGATGTATGGATTATGTGGATGATGTGGATGGATGTATGGATGATGTGGATCGATGTGTGGATGATGCAATTAGATGCGATTTGATGTGGGAATGATGTGATGTGATAGGGATCGATGAAGAAAAAAAAAATCGTGGGAGATGAGAAAAGATGGGGACTAATGTAAAAGAATGTGGAGTGATGAGAAAAGATGGAAATATTGTTGGAACTATATTTGTATGTGAAATCTGTTTTTAAATGACTATTTTATGTCAAGAATACTGGGGAAGCATTTTGACCATCTTGTGAATGAGGTCGTGGAGACCTATCTGTTAAAAATGCAACTACTGGACGGAGAGTCAACGGAGGACGTCTCGCTAGGACCAGCCTCGATTTGATTTAAATGGTGAGCTTCCGGTACAGTGGATGAGGGACCAAGGAAGCGGCCTATGAGTGAAGCGCTAGGTGACCTTCGAAGGATCCTAGAGGATGCTGACCATACGGTGCTCGGGCTCTGGGTCACTGAAGATACCCACACGTACATCGGGGAAGATATTAGAACAAGGAGTAAGAGTTGTTTTCTGAATTCGAGTATGGATCTGGTTGATTGACCTGCTGGTCCTCAATGGATGAGTCCATGGCTCTTTTATATGGATCTGTTGGTTGATCTTGCTGATCTTCAACGGAGACTCCATTTTTGTTAAAGTGAATACTTGCCGGTTACTATGAGCTAGGAACTATCGAAAAGGCCCCTGAGTGGACAGGGGGTGAGCGTTCTGGTTGCCAATGATGCCATAGGTACACCGACGAAGGAATGTTTAGAAATAAAGATTCAACTGGATAATTAGAGGATTATGATCAGTGACACTATGTTTTCAATAAATGATTGTTTTAAAGACTGTTGAATCTGTGAAAAAGGCAATTTCATATTGGGTGTGTAAGTGGTGTGACTAGTTTTAAGTTTGCATGAATCTCCGACTAGGGGGCCTGGGAACTCTTTTCCCTGTACCCGGGACAGCCTAACCAAATTCTTAATTGGATCCCATCACTATAGTGGTTGGGCGGTTGGCTAACCCATGGGACTGGATGGGGTTAGGCTGGACTGATGTTGCCATATATATATAGGCAGTGATGTGTGTGAACACACTTAGGACCGCCGGGGCACTTTTTCCCTCTTTAGGAGGTTTTTTCCCCGGCTTGTATATACGCCCATCCTTCTAGGGCTAACTTATCTTTTGTACATTGACACAATCTAATACACTGTGTAGTGTGCATTCTTGCTTCTTCATCTCCAAGCTTTGTGTGCTTTCCTACAACCCTAATTCCAACAATTGGTATCAGAGCAGGCATCGGCTCCCAGGGCTACGCCGCCAACACCCTCCGACTCACGTTCTCCGATTGAGGTGAGTTTTCACGAGCGCTTGCAGGTCCCTATACTCTACAAATTTGCGTTCTCAGAATTTGCATCTGAGGTCGTTTCGGACTCCGTTTTTGCATTTCAAGTTCTGCACAGGTGTTTTCGTCATTTTCTATAGAAATTTCGACAGTGCAATTTTCTGCAAAACAGGCATACGTGTTCTATTGTGGACCGTGCTAGTTGTCTTCTATTCGGTCTTTGCTTCATTACAGGTAGCTTTTGCATCAGTTTCAGTCAGTGGCCATGGCTGATAACAGCAATAATGTATTTCGCATGTTGTCTGCTTAAGACAAATTGGATGGAGACAGCAACTACCCACTTTGGGCATACATGATGCAGCATGTTTTGGTTGCAAAAGGAGTGTGGAACATTGTGCAGGGTATGGATGTACGTTCAGGTTCTGTGGATATAGGATCTGTTGAGGATGTTGCAGGTTCTAGCAGCTCTACTGTTGCTGCTGTTTTACCCACTGCTGAACAAGCTCGTTGGGATGGTAAAGATGCACAGGCTCATGCCTTGATTGCACTTTCTGTCAAACGTAACATCACCCCATATATTCGTTCAGCTAAAATAGCAAAACAGGCTTGGGATATTCTAGCTGGTTTGTATGCAGGTCGTAACGAGGCAAAAATCGCTTACCTGCATAAAGAGCTAGAATTGAAGATTATGCAAGAAGATGATGACATGAATGTTTTTCTTGCTGAGATTAAAGATCTCAAAGAACAGTTGATTTCTGTAGGTGAGATTATTCCTGATCATTCTCTTGTGCAGACTGTTCTTGATGCTTTACCTGAGACATATCAGACTTTTGCTTCCACGTGGAGACTTCTTAATGAGGACAGACCTGATGCTGTCAAGTATGATACTTTAGTCAACAAGCTCTTGCAAGAAGCGCAGTCCAGGCAAAACAGGGCCAGGCAGCATGCAGTTGATCAAGCATTTATTGCTGCCCAGCAGCAGAGAAGAAGTGGTAAGGCAGCCCCTTCCACTGTTTCTTCTCCTATTAGTAGGTCTGCAACTTCTTCTCCTTCCACAGGTAGCAACAATAAGTCTGCGAAGGCTCTTGATAAAAGCAAGAAAAAGACCAGGTGCAACTATTGTAAGGCAAATGATCATGTCATTAAGAATTGCCCTAAGCTAAAGGCTAAAGAGGCAAAGAAGAAAGAGTCAAATGCAGCCACAATAGCGGATGCTTCTACAAATGCAGATTCCGCAAATGTTGTGCAGGATACAGAATGGGCGTTTAGCGTGTATTGCCAGTATGACCCATCTGTACATGATGCATGTTTTTGGCAGTTTCTGTTGACTCTAATGTATGGTATTTTGATAGTGGTGCTACAAAGCACATTACCTCACATCGTGATATGTTCACTTGTCTTGAGGCTGTCTCTAATGGGAATACTGTCACATGTGCCAATAATGCTTCTTACCCAGTTGTGAAGGGCATTGGTAAAATTATGCTTACTGCTGCAAATGGCAGCACCTTCACACTTTCAGATGCTTTGTATGTGCCAGGGATAAAGAAGAATCTATTGTCTGTCTCTGTGCTTGCTAGACTTGGACTTGTAGTGAAATTTGTGAATGACAGATGTACTGTTCATGATTTGACTTCTGGTGATATGATTATTATATCTGGCACCTTGTTTCATGGGCTGTATAGGCTCAATTCTTATGACAAGTGTGTGGAAGATTCAACAAATGATGAAAAGGCAGTTTCAGATGCAAAACTATGGCATGCTCGTTTTGGTCATCTGAACTTTGCTAGTTTGCTGCGTTTGCAGAAATTTGATATGGTTGCTTCATTGCCCCCTCTTGAGGCACCATTAAAACATGTTTGTGAAGGCTGTATTTTGGGCAAAATGCAGCGTTTTGCGTTTCCAAAGGATGGTTCTGTGCGGGCCACTCGCAAATTGCAACTTGTACATAGTGATGTATGTGGGCCTATGCAAACTCCGTCATTTGGTAAACACTTGTACTTTGTGACTTTCATTGATGATTACTCAAGGCATGCATGGGTATATCCACTGAAGGCAAAGTCCGAAGTGTTTTTGTGCTTCAAACAGTTTTTTCTTATGGTTGAAAATGTATCCAATTGTACTGTGGGCACCCTCCGTTCTGATCGAGGGGGGGAGTACATGTCTAAAGAGTTTGATGCATTTCTGGCTAGTCGTGGGATAAAACACCAATGTACAATGCCGTATACCCCTCAGCAAAATGGTGTTGCTGAGAGAAAAAATAGGTCACTTATGGAGATGGCACGATGTATGGTCAAGAGCCAAGCTTTGCCACATGCATTTTGGCTTGAGGTTGTCATGTGTGCTGCATATGTACTCAACAGGTGTCCCACTAAGGCCTTGCAGTCTATTACTCCATACAAAGCTTGGCATGGTAGGAAGCCTTCTATTGGTCACTTGCGTGTCTTTGGTTGCTTGGCCTATGCTTTAGTGCCTATGCAACAACGCAGAAAATTGGATGATAAGGCTGTCAAATGCATTTTTGTTGGTTACAATGCTGAGAGCAAGGGTTACAGATTGTATCATCCGCAATCAAAGCATATCTTGATTAGTCGAGATGTTATTTTTGTGGAAGATGCTGTGCAGCCTTTGTTATCATGTACCAAAGAGACAGGTGTGAGCTCATGGGATGTATTTGATACATTGTTGCCTCTGTTTACAGGTGGGAATTCAAATGTAAGTCCTAATGAGGCAAATATTCAGCCTATGCAGATTTCAAACATCATAGATCAGCCTATTTCTGATGCAGATTTACAGGATGTAATTCATGAGGATAGGACTGAAAATGAGCAAGCTAGAGGTATGCCTAAATGGCTGGTGCAAACCTTGCGTGATAGTAAGATTGATGCACCTATGACTAGTCGTACTCGTTCAGGTTTTCAGCATGCCTCTTATACATCAGATTGTTATGCTTTGGCTGTGTCTAGTATGTGTGAAGAGGAAGAACCTCTTTCATTTGATGAGGCACAAAAATCAGAAAATTGGTTGGCTGCAATGCAAAGTGAATATGATGCTATAACGAAGAATGGTACATGGTCTTTCTGTGATTTGCCTATTGGTAAAAAGGCCATTGGATGTAAGTGGGTTTTTAAGTTGAAACGAAAGCCAGATGGCAGTGTTGATCGCTATAAGGCTAGGCTTGTTGCAAAGGGTTATGCTCAAGAAAAGGGCATTGATTTTGATGAGACCTTTGCTCCCACTTGTCGTATGACTACCATTCATAGCATTTGTGCATTGGCAGCTCATAATGGTTGGAATGTACATCAGTTGGATATAAAGACTGTGTTCTTGAATGGAGATTTGCATGAGGAGGTGTATGTATCGCAGCCTCGTGGTTTTGTTCAAAGAGGGCAGGAAAACAAAGTGTGCAGGTTGAAAAAGGCTTTATATGGTTTAAAGTAAGCTCCACGAGCTTGGTATGAAAAGATACATGCATATTTGACTGCACATGGTTTTCAGAATAGTCCAATAGAAAGCACTTTGTATGTTAAAC
The DNA here is from genome assembly GCF_041138505.1 of Cibotium barometz. Classification (NCBI taxonomy): domain Eukaryota; kingdom Viridiplantae; phylum Streptophyta; class Polypodiopsida; order Cyatheales; family Cibotiaceae; genus Cibotium; species Cibotium barometz. The sequence goes on along the minus strand of NC_141071.1, from coordinate 10,567,333 downwards.
GTGTGGATGATGTACATCTAATCATTGCTCTCTATGTCGATGACATGTTGCTCACAGGACCAAATGAGAGTCATATTGCTAATTTTAAGGCTGACTTGAATGCCTCTTTTGAGATGTTAGATTTGGGGCATTTGCATCATTATTTGGGGATACAATTTAAGCAGTGTGATGGAGGTATTGCTTTGTGTCAGACAAAGTATATTGAGACATTGTTGTGGAGATTTGGCCTTGAAGACTGCAAGCCTATTGCTACTCCAATGGAGACAGGTTTGAAGTTGAGTCTTCATGATGCTGGAGATCACTTTGATGTCACACTCTATCAGACAGTTGTTGGTTGCCTCATTTATGTATGCATTACGAGGCCGGACATTCAGTTTGCGGTCTCACAGGTGAGCAAGTTTATGCATAGCCCAGGGTCTCAGCATTGGAAGGCAGTTAAACGCATCTTTCGCTACTTGAATGGCACCATACATCTTGGGTTATTTTATCCCAAGGGGGGATCGTTGCCGCCAGATTTACATGCTTTTTCAGACTCAGATTGGGCTGGTTGCTATGACACAAGAGTGTCCACAAGTGGTTTTTGTTTCATGCTTGGTAGCTCATGCATATCCAAGCAACCTACTGTGGCCACTTCCAGTTGTGAAGCTGAGTACAGGGCAGCTTTCACAGCTATGGTTGAGTGTGTGTGGCTCAGACGGCTTATGGGGCTGACTTGGGTGTTGGACAGGAGTCTGCCACCTCTATCTTCACTGACAGTCAGAGTGCATTGGCAGTTGCGAGAAACCCAGTTTTTCATGCTCGCACAAAGCACATTGAGGTGCATTATCACTATGTCAGGGAGAGACTCTCAGCGGGAGAGATCAGCTTGGCCTATGTGCCAACACAGGACAACCTCGCCGATCTTTTCACAAAGGCGCTTCCTTGTGAGAAGTTTGAAGCTTTCCGCAAAGCTTTGGGCTTGCTCCCCTTTGTGGACTGATCTACTTTGGGCATGGCACTCCCCTATACATGAGTGCCAGCTCTCGTTCACACCATCACTCCCAGGGGGGATTTGTTGCCATATATATATATAGGCAGTGATGTGTGTGAACACACTTAGGACCGCCGGGGCACTTTTTCCCTCTTTAGGAGGTTTTTTCCCCCGGCTTGTATATACGCCCATCCTTCTAGGGCTAACTTATCTTTTGTACATTGACACAATCTAATACACTTTGTGTAGTGTGCATTCTTGCTTCTTCATCTCCAAGCTTTGTGTGCTTTCCTGCAACCCTAATTCCAACAACTGATGGATCCCTAAATTGAGACTCAATTCTGTTCTGGTTTGATAGATGAAGTAAATCCTGGACAAAAATTGTTCTATGGAAAAGAATCAACGGCTATGCCTCTCAATGAGGAAAAAAGCGTTGGTCGAGCTATGATCCAAGTACAATCTTTTCCTTGATCTCACTATGGGACTTACGGGTTCGGTTAGATCAGTTCAGTTAGTTAAGGCTTTTGACTACGTTAGAGAAAAGTTATCCTGGAGGAATCGCCCGTGCTTTTTGGGCAAGGGAAGTTTTTTCGGGTTTGGTTTTGGAAGAGCTGATGGATTAGTCTCTTGTCCAGATATCCGTGGGCGAGGCCTCGAGTGTGGGACCCTACCCCGTGCAAGAAGTGCTACTTCCGCTGCTAGCACCCCTGTAGGGACCTCACAGCTGGTATCAGAGCAAATTGACTAATGAGGATCAATCGAGAAGCCAAAAATGTAAAAATTTATGAAGAAGCAATAAAAGGTTGTAATTGTGTGATAAAATTCATACAAATTGATATTCAAACTGAAATTCGTAAATTGGTATTTGGGTATTTGGATGGAAGTACCGCAATTGTATGGAATCCCTGACTTCCCTGACTTGCTTGAGGCCTAGATATGATGGTATTTACCTTGTAGTTCCAAGGACTGTGACTACCCGTATATACCGAGGGTATAACTGTAGCTCTTTACTGGCAGTATATACGAGTAAATCTAAGACTTGAAATTATAAGCATTAATACTATCCAGATGATGAATTCGAATGTGGTTGATATGATTTTAAATTCTTGTTGAGAAATGAGGAGTTGATTTGGATTCTAATTGAAAAATGAAGATTCCTGATTTTTTGGTTGAAATGTAATAAACTAAGCAAAACCACAATGAGGATAAATGGGACGAGTCCCGGTGATAATGTTCGTGCTAGAATGACGTTAATGACTTCAGCAAATCACTATGAGATTAGTGGATTGTGCTGGCAGATTTTTGCTGTTAACACGACCCAGTGGATCAAGTTAAGGGATGTCAAATTAAAAATCTGTATAATTGAAAATTTCCATGAAGGACTATTCTAATAGAAATTTCGGTCCGATGGACCATTATTGTGATAAGGATTTGAATGTTACGATCTGAGTGAATTATTATCTAATGATGAGTTTTATATAAGAGATCTTTATCCCAAGATTTTGTTGGGTTCACGAGACTATAAGGAACCCCAGAATTAGTTGGATCTTAAGGAAAAGAGTTCTCCTCTAATTTTACGAGATGAGGACATCTCGCATTTTTTAAGTGGGGAAGGATGTAAGATTCCTCCCTCCGACTTTTGAGGTGTGCAAGTGTAAGAACCTCCCCTTCTGATCTTATAAATTATTCCCCTCTCTGAAATAAAAGAAAGATCCTATTTTACCCTGTTTTCGCCTAGAGAGAGAAAATGTCTAGAGGGCGGTAATTCAAAATTGAGATATTTTTGGATATAAAAATCCTCCTAGTGTAGTGTCTAAAATGGTTTCTCCTGAAATAGATATTCAAAAAGAAATTTCCAATGTGCAATTGGAATAAATTGAAATCAAGTAAAAAGGACCTTAGCCTAAGGGTCCAGATTTTCTGAAATTTTTGAATTAAGATTCCTATGGACCAATTAGATTAATCCAAATGTAGGGAAGAGATAAATGGAAGAATAAAAGAAAATCCCCCAAAAATGAGTAAATGCTCACATAAGATGAAGAGTCGACTAAGGACAAGGTTATTAGTTAAAAAAGAAGAGATATTTAGAAGAAATGATGCATTTTGGACATTTTAGTGTGGGGAATTCCCTCATGAAGGAGGCGCCTATTTCACATGTGTGGCTGAGTTTTAAACTCACAAATAATGAGATATTTTCATCTCTCCTCTCCTGCTTCAACTAGATCCAAAAAGTAAGCTAAACTGACCTAAAAATGGTCAAAAATTGACCAAACTGATCTGAAAAATTATAGAATCAGTTTTCCTGGTTAGAGGCTCACTTTTTCCTATAAATGAAGCCTCCCCCTTTGTAAATGGTTAATACTAGTGTTTTATGCATTGTTACTCTACTCCTCTCGAGAGCCAAAAATAGTGAATTCATTGATAATTCATTTGTTTTTGACCATTTCCTCTTCAAAAGAATTGGTGGCCACTCTTGTTACAAACAAGAGTAGATCCCTCAAACCATCAAGCCAAAGAAAAGCTCACAAACTCCTAGTAAGTTAGAAATTCTACTTTTTCTTATTCTATTTTATGGTTTTCTGATTTTTGCTTTCTTTAAAATGAAAATGGATGTTATGCCTTGCTGGAAAGGCTTTCCCCCTTCTCTTCATTATTGAATTCAGCCTTTCTTTTTCCTAGATGTGTAATCAAATTGATGGAATTAAACTTTTCATATTGTTTACTCTTAATAAAGTGGAAATAGATTAGAATGATTTAAATCATCTTGGATAATTTCTAGTAAATTTTAGAGTGAAAAATTTTGAAAAATGGTCAGCCATACAAAGGAGGTTATGGCAAAATTTTCTTAAATTTGGTGAAGTAAGTTTTATCTTTTTATTATTCAAAAGAGTAATTCCCACCGCTTGTGTATTCTAAAAGTGTTATTTTTATTCTAAGCATAGAAATATGCATATTAGAAATATTTTTATTATAAAAGTGTTATTTTCATTAGAATTAATTTCTATGCATAGAAAGATGCATATTGGGAATATTTTGATTATAAAAGTGTTACTTTTATCAAAATTAATTTTTCTGCATAAATAGATGTACAAAAGAATTTTTTTTAATTATAAAAATGTTACTTTTATCAAATTTTTTATTATAAAAGTGTTACTTTCATTAAAATTAAATTTATGCATAAATAGATGCATAAAAGAATTTTTTATTATAAAAGCGTTACTTTCATCAAATTTTGATTTTATGCATAGAAAGATGCGTAAAGAAATTTATTTTTATTGCAAAAGAGTTATTCTCATCAATTTTGATTTTATGCATAGAAAGATGCATAAAGAAATTTATTTTTATTTCAAAAGAGTTATTCTCATCAATTTTGATTTTATGCATAGAAAGATGTATAAAGAAAATTTTTTTATTTCAAAAGAGTTATTTTCTTCAATTTTTATTTTGAAAGATGCATTAAAAAATTTATTTTTATTTCAAAAGAGTTATTCTCCTTAAAATTGAGTTTATGTATAAATTGATGCATCAACGGATTTTTATAAAAGTGTTATTTTCCACTGAAATGTTCTTATGCATAAATAGATGCGTAAAGAATCTTTATATCAAAAATAGGAATTCTCTTACATTCTATTACTAGATGTGATGATATGTAATGCAAATCAGATAGATGGGAATGAATGGATGGTTGGATGTGATGAGAATAGATGTGACGAGAATGAGAGGTAAATAGATGTGATGATATGTGATGCGAATCAGATAGATGGGAATGAATGGATGGATGGATGCGATGAGAATAGGAGTGAGGAGAATGTGAGGTGAATAGATGTGATGAGATGTAATGCGAATCAGATAGATGGGAATGAATGGATAAATGGATGTGATGAGAATGAGAGGTAAATAGATATGATGATATGTGATGCGAATCAGATAGATGGGAATGAATGGATGGATGGATGCGATGAGAATAAGAGTGACAAGAAAGTGAGGTGAAGAGATGTGATGAGATGTAATGCGAATCAGATAGATGGGAATGAATGGATGGATGGATGTGATGAGAATAGATGTGAGTAGAATGAGAGGTAAATAGATGTGATGAGATGGGATGTGAATTAGATAGATGGGAAAGAATGGATGGATGGATGTGATGAGAATACAAGTGATGAGATGGGATGTGAATTAGATAGATGGGAAAGAATGGATGGATGTGATGAGAATACAAGTGATGAGAATGAGAGATAAATAGATGTGATGAGATGTGATGTGAATCAGGTAAATGTGAATTAATAGATGAGATGTGATGTAATGTGAATCGAGATGTGAATGAATGATATAGGATGTGAATGAATGTGTTAGCATGTGAATTGAGATGTGAATGAATGATATAGGATGTGAATAAATGTGTTAGCATGTGAATCGGGATGTGAATCAATGATATAGGATGTGAATGAATGTGATAGCATGTGAAACACGATGTGAATGAATGATAAGGGATGTGAATGGATGTGATGATATGTGAATCGAGATGTGAATAAACGATAAGGGACGTGAATGAATGTGTTAGCATGTGAATCAGGATGTGAATGAATGAGATGTGATGTGAAATGGATGTGATAAGATGCGATGTAAACTGGATAGATGTTAATGTATGTGAAGTGATGAGATGTATGGGTAGATGCAAGTGGATGAGATCTGATGAGGATAAATGAGGAAATAAGTGGTGAGATAGAAAAAGATGTGATTAGATGAGAATGAAAATACTTATGAAATGAATGTGGATTGATGTGGATGGATGAGTGGATAATGTGATTAGAAAAAGATGTGATTAGAAAAAGATGTGATTAGATGAGAATGAAAATACTTATGAAATGAATGTGGATTGATGTGGATGGATGAGTGGATAATGTGGATTGATGTGGATGATGTGGATGGATGTATGGATGATGTGGATTGATGTGTGGGTAATGTGGATTGACGTGAATGGATGTATGGATGATGTGGGTTGATGTGTGGATAATGTGGATTGACGTGAAGAATGGATGTATGGATGATGTGGATTGATGTGTGGATAATGTGGATTGATGTGGATAGATGTATGGATGATGTAGATTGATGTAGATGGATGTATGGAAGATGTGGATGGATGTGTGGATAATGTGGATTGATGTGGATGGATGTATGGATGATGTGGATTGATGTGGATGATGTGAATGGATGTATGGATGATGTGGATTGAGGTGTGGATGATGCGATTGGATGTGATTTGATGTGGGAATGATGTGATGTGATAGAGATCGATGAAGAAAAAAGAAATTGTGGGAGATGAGAAAAGATGGGGACTAATGTGAAAGGATGTGGAGTGATGAGAAAAGATGGAAATATTGTTGGAACTATATTTGTATGTGAAATCTGTTTTTAAATGACTGTTGTATGTCAAGAATGCTGGGGAAGCATTTTGACTGTCTTGTGAATGAGGTCGTGGAGACCTATCTGTTAAAGGTGCAACTGCTGAACGGAGAGTCAACGGAGGACGTCTCGCGTAGCAAGGTCGGCCGAGGTCTTGACTAGCCTCGGTTTGATTTAAATGGTGAGCTTCCCGTACAGTGGATGAGGGACCAAGGAAGCGGCCTATGAGTGAAGCGCTAGGTGACCTGCGAAGGATCCTAGAGGATGCTGACCATACGGTGCTGGGGCTCTCGGTCATCGAAGATACCCACACGTTCGTCACGGAAGATATTGGAACAAGGAGTAAGAGTTGTTTTTCGAATTCGAGCATGGATTTGGTTGATTGACCTTGCTGGTCCTCAACGGATGAGTCCATGGCTCTTTTATATGGATCTGTTGGTTGATCTTGCTGATCTTCAACAACGGAGACTCCATTTTTGTTAAAGTGAATACTTGCCGGTTACTATGAGCTAGGAACTATCAAAAAGGCCCCTGAGTGGACAGGGGGTGAGCGTTCTGGTTGCCAATGATGCCATAGGTACACCGATGAAGGAATGTTTGGAAATAAGGATTCAACTGGATAATTAGAGGATTATGATCAGTGACACTATGGTTTCATTAAATGATTATTTTAAAGACTGTTGAATCTGTGGAAAAGGCAATTTCATATTGGGTGTGTAAGTGGTGTGACTAGTTTTAAGTTTGCATGAATATTCGGCTAGGGGGCCTGGGAACTCTTTTCCCTGTACCTGGGACAGCCTAACCAAATTCTTAATTGGATCCCATCACTATAGTGGTTGGGCTGTTGGCTAACCCATGGGACTAGATGGGGTTAGGCTGGACTCATGGATACCTAAATTGAGACTCAATGCTGTTCTGGTTCGATAGACGAAGTAAATCCCGGACAAAAATTGTTCTATAGAAAAGAATCAACAGCTGTGCCTCTCAATGAGGAAAAAAGCGTTTGTCTCTATGATCCAAGTAAAATCTTTTCCCTGATCTCACTATGGGACTTATGGGTTTGGTCAGATCAGTTAGTTAGTTAAGTCTTTTATGGAAAAGAATCAACAGAGCTGTGCCTCTCAATGAGGAAAAAAGCGTTGGTCTCTATGATCCAAGTAAAATCTTTTCCCTAATCTCACTATGGGACTTACGGGTTTGGTCAGATCAGTTAGTTAGTTAGGTCTTTTGACTACGTTAGAGAAAAGTTATCCTAGAGGAATCGCTCGTGCTTTCTGGGACAAGGGAAGTTTTTCCGGGTTCGGTTTTGGAAGAACCGATGGATTAGTCTCTTGTTTGGATATCCGTGGACGGGGCCGCGAGTGTGGGACCCTACCCCGCGCAAGAAGTGCTAATTCCGTAGCTAGCACCCCTGAATTCGTTGCGCGGTGGTAGGGACCTCAGAGGTGGTATCAGAGCGAATTGGCTAATGAGGATCAACCAAGAAGCCAAAAATGTCAAATATTTATGAAGAAGTAGTAAAAGGTTGTAATTGTGTGATAAAATTCATACAACTTGATATTCAAACTGAAAATCGCAAATTGGTATTTGGGTCTTCAGATGAAAGTACCGCAATTGTATAGAATTCTTGACTTGCTTGAGGCCTAGATATGATGGTATTTACCTTATAGTTCCAAGGACCGTGTGACTACCCGTATATACCGAGGGTATAACTACAGCTCTTTATTACTGGCAGTATATACGAGTAAATCTAAGACTTGAAATTATAAGCATTAATACTATCCAGATGATGAATTCAAATGTGGTTGATATGATTTTAAATTCTGGTTGAGAACTGAGGAGTTGATTTGGATTCTGATTGAAAAATGAAGATTCTTGAATTTTTGGTTGAAATGTAGTAAACTAAGCAAAACCACAATGAGGATGAATAGAACGAGTCCCTGTGATAATGTTCGTAGTAACTGGAATGACGTTAATGACTTCAGCAAAGCACTATGAGATTAGTGGATTGTGCTGGCAGATTGGTGCTGTTAGACTTGACCCAGTGGATCAAGTTAATTTAAAATCTGTATAATTGAAAAGTTCCATGAAGGACTCTTTAGATAGAAATTTCAGTCTAATGGACCATTATTGTGATAAGAATTTGAATGTTACGATTTGAGTGAATTAGTATCTGATGATGAGTTTTATATAAGGGATCTTTATCCCAGGATTCTGTTGGGTTCACCAGACTATAAGGAACCCCAGAATCAGTTGGATCTTAAGGAAAAGAGTTCTCCTCTAATTTTGTGAGATGAGGACATCTCGCGTTTTTAAGTGGGGAAGGATGTAAGATTCCTCCCTTCGACTTTTAAGGTGTGCAGGTGTAAGAATCTCCCCTTCTAATCTTATAAATTATTCCCCTCTCTCAAATAAAAGAAAGATTTTCTTTTATCCTGTTTTGGCCTAGAGAGAGAAAATGTCTAGAGGGAGGTAATTCAAAATTGAGATATTTTTGGATATAAAAATCCTCCTAGTGTCTAAAATGGTTTCCCCTGAAACATATATTCAAAAAGAAATTTTCAATGTGCAATTGGAATAAATTGAAATCAGGTAAAAAGGACCTTAGCCTAAGGGTCTAAATTTTCTAAAATTTTTGAATTAAGATTCCTATGGACTAATTAGATTAATCCAAATGTAGGGAGGAGATAAATGGAAGAATAAATGAAAATCTTCCAAAAATGAGTAAATGCTCACATAAGATGAAGAGTTGACTAAGGACAAGGTTATTAGTTAAAAAAGAAAAGATATTTAGAAGAAATGATGCATTTTTGACACCTTAGTGTGGGGAATTCCCCTCCTGAAGGAGGCGCCTATTTCACATGTGTGGTTGAGTTTTAAACTCACAAATAATGAGATATTTTTATCTCTCCTCTCTCCTGCTTCAACTAGATCCAAAAAGTAAGCTAAACTTACCTAAAAATGGTCAAAAAGTGACCAAACTGATCTGGAAAATTCTAGAATGAGTTTGCTTGGTTAGAGGCTCACTTTTTCCTATAAATGAAGCCTCCCTCTTTGTAAATGGTTAATAGTGTTTTATGCACTATTACTCTACTCCTCCCGAGAGCCAAAAACAGTCAATTCATTGATAATTCATGTGTTTTTGACCATTTCCTCTTCGAAAGAATTGATGGCCACTTTTGTTGCAAACAAGAGTAGATCCCTCAAACCATCAAGCCAGAGAAAAGCTCACAAACTCCTAGTAAGTTAGAAATTCTACTTTTTCTTATTCTATTTTATGGTTTTCTGATTTTTGCTTTCTTTAAAATGAAAATGGATGTTATGCCTTGCTGGAAAGGCTTTCCCCCTTCTCTTCATTATTGAATTCAGCCTTTCTTTATCCTAGATGTGTAATCAAATTGATGGAATTAAACTTTTCATATTGTTTACTCTTAATAAAGTGAAAATTGATTAGATTAGAATGATTTAAATCATCTTGGATAATTTCTAGTCAATTTTAGAGTGAAAAATTTTGAAAAATGCTCAGCCATACAAAGGAGGTTATAGCAAAATTTTCTTAAATTTGGTGAAGTAAGTTTTATCTTTTTATTATTCAAAAAGAGTAATCCCCACCGCTTGTGTATTCTAAAAGTGTTATTTTTATTCTATGCGTAGAAAAATTCATATTAGAAATATTTTTATTATAAAAGTGTTAATTTTATTAGAATTAATTTCTATGCATAGAAAGATGCATGTTGGGAATATTTTGATTATAAAAGTGTTACTTTCATCAAAATTGATTTTTATGCATAAATAGATGCATAAAAGATTTTTTTAAAGTATAAAAGTGTTACTTTCATCAAAATTGATTTTATGCACAAATAGATGCATAAAAGAATTTTTTTATTATAAAAGTGTTACTTTCATTAAAATTGAATTTATGCATAAATAGATACATAAAAGAATTTTTTATTATAAAAGCGTTACTTTCATCAAATTTTGATTTTATGTATAAAAAGATGCATAAAGAAATTTATTTTTAATTCAAAAGTGTTATTCTCATTAATTTTTATTTTATGCATAGAAAGATGCATAAAGAAATTTATTTTTATTTCAAAAGAGTTATTCTAATCAAATTTGATTTTATGCATAAAAAGATGCATAAAAGATTTATTTTTATTTTGAAAGTGTTATTCTCCATAAAATTGAATTTATGCATAAATAGATGCATAAACGGATTTTTATAAAAGTATTATTTTTCACTAAAGTTGTTCTTATGCATAAATAGATGCGTAAAGATTCTTTATATCAAAAATAAGAATTCTCCTACATTCTATAAATAGATGTGATGATATGTAATGCGATGAGAATGAATGGATGAATGGATGTGATGAGAATAAGAGGTAAATAGATGTGATGATATGTGATGCGAATCAGATAGATGGGAATGAATGGATGGATGCGATGCGATGAGAATAGGAGTGATGAGAATGTGAGGTGAATAGATGTAATGAGATGTAATGCGAATCACATAGATGGGAATGAATGGATGGATGGATGTGATGAGAATAGATGTGATGAGAATGAGAGGTAAATAGATGTGATGATATGTGATGCGAATCAGATAGATCGGAATAAATGGATGGATGGATTCGATGAGAATAGGAGTGATGAGAATGTGAGTTGAATAGATGTGATGAGATGTAATGCGAATCAGATAGATGGGAATGAATGGATGGATGGATGTGATGAGAATGAGAGGTAAATAGATGTAATAATATGGATGGATGGATGTGATGAGAATGAGAGGTAAATAGATGTGATGATATGTGATGTGAATCAGATAGATGGGAATGAATAGATGGATGCCATGAAAATAGGAGTGATGAGAATGGATGCCATGAAAATAGGAGTGAAAATAGGAGTGATGATATGTGATGTGAATCAGATAGATGGGAATGAATAGATGGATGCCATGAAAATAGGAGTGATGAGAATGGATGCCATGAAAATAGGAGTGAAAATAGGAGTGATGAGAATGGATGCCATGAAAATAGGAGTGATGAGAATGTGAGGTGAATAGATGTGATGAGATGTAATGCAAATGAGATAGATGGGAATGAATGGATGGATGGATGTGATGAGAATGAGAGGTAAATAGATGTGATGAGATGGGATGTGAATCAGATATATGGAAAAGAATGGATGGATGGATATGATGAGAATGAGAGGTAAATAGATGTGATGAGATGTAATGTGAATCAGATAGATGGAAATGAATAGATGAGATGTGATGTCATGTGAATCGGGATGTGAATGAATGATATAGGATGTGAATGAATGTGTTAGCATGTGAATAGGGATGTGAATGAATGATACAGGATGTGAATGAATGATAAGGAATGTGATGTGAATCGGGATGTGCTCACAATTGGTATCAGAGCAAATTGGCTAATGAGGATCAACCGAGAAGCCAAAAATGTAAAAAATTATAAAGAAGAAGTAAAAGGTTGTAATTGTGTGATAAAATTCATACAAATTGATATTCAAACTGAAATTCATAAATTGGTCTTCGGATAGAAGTACCGCAATTGTATGGAATCCTTGACTTGCTTGAGGCCTAGACATGATGGTATTTACCTTATAGTTCCAAGGACCGTGACTACCCGTATGTACGGAGGGTATAACTGCAGCTCTTTACTGGCAGTATATACGAGTAAATCTAAGACTTGAAATTATAAGCATTAATACTATCCAGATGATGAATTCGAATGTGGTTGATATGATTTTAAATTCTGGTTGAGAACTGAGGAGTTGATTTGGATTCTGATTAAAAAACGAAGATTCATGAATTTTTTTGTTGAAATGTAATAAACTAAGCAAAACCACAATGAGGAAGAATGGGACGAGTCCTTGTGATAATGTTCGTGTTAGAATGACATTAATGACTTCAGCAAATCACTATGAGATTAGTGGATTGTGCTTGCATATTTTTGCTGTTAACACTTGACCAGTTGGATCAAGTTAAGGGATGTCACATTAAAAATCTGTATAATTGAAAATTTCCATGAAGGACTATTCAGATACCTGTTTTGGCCTAGAGAGAGAAAATGTCTAGAGGGAGGTGATTCAAAATTGATATATTTTTGGATATAAAAATCCTCCTAGTGTCTAAAATGGTTTCCCCTGAAACAGATATTCAAAAAGAAATTTCCAATGTGCAATTGGAATAAATTGAAATCAAGTAAAAAGGACCTTAGCCTAAGGGTCCAGATTTTCTGAAATTTTTGAATTAAGATTTTTATGGACTGTTGCGTGACGAGTGAAGATCAATGCAAGGATGCAACAAAAAGATACTTAGGGCTCTTGTAAAGAGTTCCAAGTTGTAGATGAGTGTGGGAGTGGGCTTGACAATAATCCCACATGGGAACTTTTGGGAGTTTTAAAGTTTTTGTATAAAAAGTGGCTCATTTGAGAGCTTATAAACACATTGGGCAAACTCATGTTTGAGCTCTCTTGAGACTAGCTCTCCCTCTTTTCCCATAGAGGTGCAAGCTCTTCTCTCTCCCCATCTACATTGTTGTAAGTTCTATTTTTGTTAATTCAATGCAATGAGTTGATGATTGTCTCTCTTCTTATGTCAATTCTCTAGTATGCATGTTTCTTGTTGATAGCTTCAAGGTTTGTGTGCATGCTAGGGAAATGAGTGTTTGAGAATGAAGAATGCTTTGATCTTGTGTATGCAATAGCATAGCTTTCTTCTTGTTTTGGATGCATGGATGAATGGGATGATGAGTGAGTGAGAAATAGCAAGATTGAGCTTGTGTGTGTGTTAAGTCTATGTCAATAGTAGTAGTATTCTTAGCATTCTCTCCATCAAATGGATAAGCTTTTGTGCACCGGTACGGGTTGAATCCCTAGCTCCGAAAGGGATGCAAATCCCATTGGATTGAGCTACATGTGGATCATACTACAAGTGAGAGAGTTTTTCGTCTCTCCATTGGTGCCGCTGCCGGGGAGAAGACTCAAATCCGGTTGAGAGTGTGTGGAAACCACCACTATTTCCTCTTTTGGTTGCAAAACCATTGAGTGATTAGGTTAAGTTCGAGCGTGCGATCCCGGTGTGAGTTGATAAGGTTAGGATTTATAAAAAAAAAACCATTGAGCGGTTGAGGATTCTCCCGCATTGTTTTTTATGTTTTATTGCTTTTATTCTTTTTCAAGTACCGTTCACTATGCTTACCTTCATTGTTTTTTGTCATTTCATGCTTTTCGCTAACATGTAATTAGTAAATAAAAATAAAAAAAGAAAAGAGGTGCGTTGCTAAGCTCTTCCATAGCTTATGCAAGCTCCATAGGCTCCCAAGCGTAAAGCCCGCTTAAGGAAGAGAGGAGAGAGGGAAAGAGAAGGGAGAAAGGAAAAAAAGAGGAGGAGAGAGGTTGTAAATTTTATTTTTTATTTTTGTTATATATATATATATATATATTTAATGCAATAAAAAAAATTTCCAGCACCGGCGACACATGTAAAGATACATGAAAAGGCATATAACCATGCATGTGTCCATAGCTGGGATCAGAGAGAAATAATTTTCACCTGATAATCATCGTGACCTTGAGCCAATCCGCAAGAAGCTGTAGCAAGAAGAGTAGGCGGGGTAGCAAAAGGCTGGAGTAAGCTGCTGGCTAGCGAAGGCAGTTGAGCAGCAGAGGCCGACGAATAAGGAATCCGGAGGCGGCAGCAGCAGCTGCTAAGCCCAGCTGTGAGGCGATTGGTAGCTGTGAGGCGATTGGCAGCTGGAGGCGGCTGGTAGCTGGAGGCTGTTGGAGAAGGTGTGGAGGTGAAGCAAAGCGGTAGGCGGCCAAGAGGTGGCGAGAGGCAGCAGAGGCCGATGGCTGCGTGGAGGGTGGCTGCGTGGAGGGTGGCTGCGTGGAGCAAAGCGGTGGCCGTTGTGCGGCTCTTGGTGGCTGACTGGTAGGCGGCCAAGAGGTGGCGAAGCAAGCAGACCGGCGAAGACCATGAAGTGGCTGTATAGCAGACGCAAGCAGACGAGAAGAAGGCGAGGGCCCATGTGAGGACTCTCCATTGGTTGACGGCTGACTGCAGCAGGGCGAAGGCGAGGCGCAGAGGAGGACGTGAAGGTGAAGCAAAGCATTAGGCGGCCAAGAGGCAGTGAGGCGCAGCAGCAAAAGGCAAGCGTGGAGGCGTTGAAGTTGGCCGTGTGGGGACCGGCGTTGCAGAAGGCCGCGTGGAGGCGCCAAAGAGAAGCAAAGGTCGAGGCTGCTGCTGCTGGCAGCAGCTGGAGGCGACTGTGGCTGTGAAGAAGGCGAAGCACGTGAAGCCGGCGAGGAATCCGGAGGAGATAACGGTAAGGAGAAAAAAAAAGAGTGTATAATTAGTATTTTTTGTGTAATTAGTAAGAAATTTAAAAAAAAGAGAAGAAAAGAGAAGAAATAGAAATAGAAAAAAATTCTGTAAATTATGTGTTTTTTTTAGGAATCCATATTCTTTGCGTAATTTATATTTTTTTTTTAAACTTTTGTATTTTTTTTGCATAATTAGTGTAACATGCATTGTTTTAAATTTTTGTAATTTTGTGCATAATTAGTATTTTTTTAGCATAATTCATGTTTTTGTGTAATTAGGAAAAAAGTTAAAAAATAAAAAATAAAAATAAAATAATTAAAAAATAGTTACACACATACTCAGGTTAGTTGCTTTTAGCGGTTAGGTAGGGTAATATATATATATATATATATATATATATATATATATATATACATAAATATATATATATATATATATATATATATATATAATAAAAACAAAAAAAAAGAAAAAAGAAAAAAAAACCAAAAAACCAAAAAAATTTTGACCTTATGCACTTGCGGTCGGGACGTCTTATAGACTCTGTCATAGGGCCTAGGGCACCTTCTAGAGTACCTACGCAAGAAAGTGGGACCCAATCAGTAGGAAATTTGGCAGATATTGCTGAAACCTTTTCCGAATCCCAATCTGAGACCCTTTCCAGAACAACTAGCTCATTGTCCATGGACAATCTAGGGCCGTCAAATAGTCATCCCTTAGCCCCAAATAGGACACCCACAAGATCTTTTAATCCATTTGAAGCCGACACCATGGGGTTAACACTCAATGTGAGACTCCAATATGTCTACACGAACGCTCAAGGAGCTGAGATCTTTAGGGATCCACAACAACGGTATCTTGTTAAGATCGCCAACTTTTTCTCAGAACTTGATAGAGCACCTCTACTCAATGACCAGGGTAACATGTACATGGGTGGAGATGGTGTTCGCTACGAAGTCACCTACCATCCACAGAATGTAGACAAATTAGGGGAGCTCTCTAAAAGCGAGTTCTTAGACTTATCAAAGCTTTCCAGAGCAAGGGAGTCTAGAGATGATTGGCTCATTGAGCCGGACATGCCTGGACCCTCCAATGCCCAGTCCTCAAAGCCATCCATAGATTATTTACTTCTTGTAGATCTAAATTTGGAAAGGGATAGGAAAGGCAAGAGCAAAATGGATTAGGGGGCTGAGAACCAATGGGAGTTTGTACGACAAATTCCAGTGACAAAGGTCTTACAGGATGACTCACTTCAAGAGGTCTATAAGGACTCTTTAGAGGGATATTATGCCACAACTAAATTGCCAGAGCTAGATCTTCCTCTAGAACTTGTGGTGGTAGTCGAGAAGCTTGTAGGACACATGAACCGAATCGTTGATGATAAATGGGCCAATGAATACCGAACCTTGGATTGGAAGGAGATTCGGGAGCTCACGTGGAAAGGACAACCATTATTCATGGAAGTGTTCTCAACAAATACAGCTAAACCAGGAGAGATAGCCTTTCTTGGAGAAACTGTTGCTCCTCCCCTACGAGAGTTCACTAGAGAGGGACCCTCAACATCAAAGTGGACCACTGCAAGTAGCCCAGCTCTAGCACCAAGACATTATCCTACACCAAAAGTGCAACCACAGATCACACCACAACAACATTTCTATCACTATGACAATCGGAGGGTAGGGGAGCCAACTCGGCCTCCCATAAATGCACCTCCTGAAATGCGGGTAACAAGATCTTTGGAGGGGGTTGGTGAGGCAGGTAATAGGGGACCCACATCAATTTGGGATGCATGTGGACCATCTTACCAAAGAGAGGAACAATTCCCTCTGAGAGTGAGAGGCCGTAGGCCCTATGATGAGTATTCATCAAGGCCATCAACTCTCCAAAAACTGGTAAAGAAGTACGAAGGGTCGGGAGATCCATATGACCATGTAGCAGCATTTAGGCAAGCAGTTCGAGCTGAGCAAGACAAGCATACTCAAATTGAAGGATTTGGGCTCACTCTTGAGGGAAAGGCCCTTGCTTGGTTTCAGGCACTGGAGGCTTCAGACAAATCTTCTTTACGAGTTTTGGAAGACAGATTCATTGCTGCTTTTTCCTTGATGGGGATTCAACATGACACGGTAGCAAACATCTACTCTTTCAAGCAAGGCGAGAATGAGAGTGTTAGAGATTGTGTAAATAGGATGAAGCAGTACATTAATCGTTGCCCAGAAGATGAGAAGCCCGCCCAGAGTCGATTAATTTCTCTCTTCTTAAAAGGACTCAAAAATTCAACACTGCATACACATCTCTATGCAAAGAAGCATACATGTAAGATTCCTCCCCCAACCCCTTTTTGATGTCTAGTATCTTCCCCTGTAATCAACCCTCTTCAGAAATATAAAGACCCTGTTTTTGCTAACTATTTTAGCCTAGAGAGAGAAAAATTATTCTAGAGAGAGAATATTCAGATTTTGAATATTTTTGGATAGAAAAATATCTCTTATAATTCAGATGAGTTCCCCTGAAACAGAAATTCAAAAAGAATTTTCCAATGTGCAATTGGAATTAATTGGAAATAGGTATAAAGAACCTTAGTCTAAGGGTCTAGATTTTCAGAAATCTTTAGACTATGGTCCAATTAAGGTTCCTATGGACCAATAGCATCAATCCATGTGTAGGGAGGAGATAAATCCAACTTGTAAAAAGAAAATACCCAAAAATGAGTAAATGCTCACATGAGGTGAAGAGTTGAAAATGTACAAGGATTATTAGTAAAAAACTATGAGCAATATTAAAAATATGACATATGTAAGGAAGGGGAATTCTTTAAAGGAGGTGCATATTTCACATAAGATGAAGAGTTGAAAATGTACAAGGATTATTAGTAAAAAACTATGAGCAATATTAAAAATATGACATATGTAAGGAAGGGGAATTCTTTAAAGGAGGTGCATATTTCACATAAGATGAAGAGTTGAAAATGTACAAGGATTATTAGTAAAAAAACTATGAGCAATATTAAAAATATGACATATGTAAGGAAGGGGAATTCTTTAAAGGAGGTGCATATTTCACATAAGATGAAGAGTTGAAAATGTACAAGGATTATTAGTAAAAAAACTATGAGCAATATTAAAATGATTCCATTATGACACATATGTAAGGAAGAGGAGTTCTTTAAAGGAGGTGCATATTTCACATGCTTGAATGAGTTTTAAACTCATAAAAATTGAGATATTTCATCTCTCCTCTCTCCTCATTCAAGTCTAGTTCCAAAAAGTTAGCTTAACTGACCTAAAAATGGTCAAATATTGACCAAACTGATTTAGAAGATTCTAGAATCAGTTTGTTTGGTTAGGAGCTCAATTTTTCCTATAAATAGAAGCCTCCCCCTTGTTGAAAAGGAGATAGTGTTTATGCATCGTTACTCTACTCCACCTAAGCCAAGAACTGTGAATTCATTTAATAATTCACTAGTTTTTGGAGCTTCCCTCTTTCTTCAATCCCTATTAGTAGCTCCATCAACATACTTAACCAATTGATTGGTTGGGGGCCTCTACCGTGAACAAAGAATCAAGCAAGTTGTAAGGTAATTAGTGAATATTGATCTTTCTATAATTTCTCAATGTTTCTCTCTTCTCAACCCCTCTCAAGCTTGAGAAGTTTAATTGGTATGGTTTTTTTTTTATGCTATTGAAGTTTGAATAGTAGTGAAGAGTTACATAATGCTATTGAAGTTAATTTTCATTTATGTTTAAATTCTAATGATTTTTATGTAAATTCTCTCTCTCACTCAAGAAATGGTCATACTCATGAACCGTTCTCAATCCAAATCAAGCTTTTCATAAAGCTTTTCCTTAACCCAAGATTAAGCTATGCTTGAGGCCAAATTAATGGCTTTTTTCTATGCTTTTAGTTTATGTATATTAATGATTCAATCCATTATGGATTGATAATCCAATTAGAGATCATTTTAATTATTTTCTTAATGATAAGCTTTATCCCTTAGAAAAATTGAGATTTATCAGTCATAGCAGCGGAGCTATGGCAAAATTTTTATAAAAATTATGCATAAAATAATTTCATTCAAAGCATAAAAAGAGGACTTCCTACCATATTCTAGGAATTATCATCCTAGATTAATTGAAAGAATTTCATTACAATCATGGAGAAATTGAATTTTAATATTATGCATAATGGATAAATTTTTATATCAAAAGTGTTATTTTTACCATTTTTATTTCATGCATAGAAGTATGCATAATGGATAAATTTTTATATCAAAAGTGTTATTTTTACCATTTTTATTTCATGCATAGAAGTATGCATAAAAGAATTTTTTTTAATATCAAAAGTGTTACTTTTATCATTTTTAATTTTCATGCATAGAAGTATGCATAAAAGAAAATTTTTTTATATCAAAAGTGTTACTTTTATCATTTTTAATTTTCATGCATAGAAGTATGCATAAAAGTTGATTATTTTATTATAAAAGTGTGACTTTTATCATAATTGAATTTCATGCATAGAGGTATGCATAAAAGTTGATTATTTTATTGTAAGAGTGTTACTTTTATCATATTAGATTTCATGCATATAGGTATGCATAAAAGATATTCTTTTTACACTAAAAGTGTGATTTTTCATCATAAATGGATTTTATGCATAAGAGAAATTTTTTTATTCTAAAAGTGTAATTCCTACCAAATTGAATTTATGCATAAGAAGATGCATAAAAGATTGATTTTTTAATTCAAAAGTGTCATTCTCATCTAAAATAAATTTATGCATAGAAAAATGCATAAAAGATTGAAATTTAATTCAAAAGTGTCATTTTCATTTAAAATGAATTTATGCATAGGAAGATGCATAAAAGATTGATTTTTACTTCGAAAGTATTAATCTCCTTAAATAGAATTTATACATAAATAAATGTGTAAAGAAATCTTATATCAAATGTAAGAAATCTCTTGTATTCTATAAATAGATAAGAGATGTGATAGGATGTGATAAGAGGTGTGATAAGAGGTGATAAGATGCTTATGAAATAAGTTACGAGGTGATAAGATGAATTAAAATGTGTATGGGGGGATGAGGTAAGAAGTGTATGTGATAAGATAAGATGTATATGGGTTGTGATAGGGCGAGAATGGATGTGAAGTAAAAGATTAGATGTGAAGGTATATGAGGTTATATAAATGGGAATGTGGAAATGGATGTATGTATGTGGATGTGTGAATGTAGATGTAGATGTGGATGTAGGAACGTGAAAATGGATATATACATGAAGATGTATATGCATAGATGTGAATGTGGATGTAGATGTGGATGTATAGATGTGAATGGATGTGGATGTATAGATGTGAATGGGAATGTGGATGTGGATGTGGATGTATGTGAATGGGAATGTGGATGTGGATGTATGTGAATGTAGATGTAGATGTGGATGTATAGATGTGAATGGATGTGGATGTATAGATGTGAATGGGAATGTGGATGTGGATGTATGTGGATGTGGATGTAGATGTGGATGTATAGATGTGAATGTGAAATGTGGATGTGGATGTATGTATGTATGTGGATGTAGATGTGGATGTATAGATGTGAATGGGAATGGGGATGTGGATGTATGTGAATGTGAATGTAGATGTGGAAGTATGTGAATGTGAATGGATGTGGATGTATAGATGTGAATGGGAATGTGGATGTGGATGTATGTGAATGTGGATGTAGATGTGGATGTATAGATGTGAATGTGGAATGTGGATGTGGATGTATGTATGTATGTGGATGTAGATGTGGATGTATAGATGTGAATGGGAATGTGGATGTGGATGTGTGTGAATGTGGATGTAGATGTGAATGTATAGATGTGAATGTGGAATGTGGATGTGGATGGATGTATGTATGTGGATGTAGATGTGGATGTATAGATGTGAATGGGAATGTGGATGTGGATGTATGTATGTATGTGGATGTGGATGTATGAATGAGGACGTGATAGTGGATGTATGCATGTGGGTGTGGATGTATGGATGTGGATATGGATGTGTATGTATGAATGTGGATACGGGATGTGGATGTATAAATGAGGATGTGAAAATGGAGGTAAGCATGTAGATGTGGATGTATGGATGTGAATGTGGATGTGGATGTGGATATGGATGTGAATATATGATATGTGATGTGAAGGAATCTGAAGTGAAGAGATGGAAAATGATGTGATTGGATGAGTATATATATAAATGGAATGTGGAATAAGTAATGTGGATTAATGAGGGATAATGTGGAAAAATGAGAGTTAATATAGAAACTGTATTTGTAAACTATTGTAAATGCTGTTTGTAAATGGCTGTTTTATGTCAAGAATGCTGGGGAAGCATTTTGACCGTCTTGTGATTAAGGTCATGGTTAAAGTTGCAACTGCTGACGGAGAGTCAATGGAGGACGTCTCGCGTAGCAAGGTCGGCCGAGGTCTTGACCAGCCTCGGTTCGATTAAAATGGTGAGCTTCCGGTACGGTGGATGAGGGACCAAGGAAGCGGCCTATGAGTGAAGCGCTAGGTCACCTGCGAAGGATCCTAGAGGGTGCTGACCATACGGTGCTCGGGCTCTGGGTCGCCTAGGATACCCACGCGTGCGTCGAGGAAGATATTGGAACAAGGAGTAAGAGTTGTTTTGTGAAAACGGGCATGGATCTGGTTGATTGACCTTGCTGGTCTTCAATGGATGAGTCCATGGCTCTTTATATGGATCTGTTGGTTGATCTTGCTGATCTTCAACGAGAGTCCATCTTGATTTTTATAAGTGATTATATTGCCGAGTATTATGGGCTAGGAACTATTGAAAAGGCCCCTGTGTGGACAGGTGGTGAGCGTTCTAGTTGCCAATGATGCCATAGATACTCTGATGAAGGAATGATGGGAAATTATGAATCAACTGGATAAATTGGAAGATTGTGATCAGTGGTACTATGGTTTCATTAAAGGATTGTTTTAAAGTTAGCTGATGCTAAGAAAAAGGCAATTTTCATATTGGGTGTGTAAGTGGTGTGGCTAGTTTTATGTTTGCATGAATTTCCGGCTAGGGGGCCTTGGAACTCTTTTCCTTGGTACCCGGGACAAAACCTAACCAAATTCCAAATTGGATCCCATCACTACAGTGGTTGGGCGGTTGGCTAACCCATGGGATCGGATGGGGTTAGGCTGGATTGATGGATCCATAAATCGAGATTTAATTTCTATTATTACGATAGATGAAGTAAATCCCGGATAGAAATTGTTCTATGGATAGGAATCAACGGCTGTGCCTCTTGATGGGGAAAAAAGCGTTGATCCCAATGATCCAAGTGCAAGTTTCTTCCTTGATTTGACCAAGTACCGTTAAAGGTGCAGTCAGATCAGTTGATCCGTAATGATCTTGACTACGTTAGAGTAAAGAGTTATCCTGGTGGAATTGCCCATGCTTTCCGGGTAAAGGAAGTTTTTCCGGTTTCGGTTTTGGACAAACCGACGGATTAGTCTCTTGTCCGGATATCCGTGGGCGAGGCCCCGAGTGTGAGACCCCTACCCGCACTTGATGTGTTACTTCCGCTGCCAGTATCCTGAATCCGTTGCTCGGTGGGAACAGGGATCTCACAGTTGGTATCAGAGCATTTGGTTAATAAAGATCAACTGAGAAGACAAATATATCAAAAATTTATGAAGAAACACAAAAAGGTTATAATTGTGTGAGATAATTCATACAATTTGATATTCAAACTGAAATTCGTAATTTGGTAGTTGGGTCTTCAGATGGAAGTACCGCAATTATATAGAATCCTTGACTTTCTTGAGGCCTAGACATGATAGTAGTTACCTTATAATTCCAAGGGCCGTGACTACCCGTATATACCGAGAGTATACTGCAGCTCTTTACTGACAGTATATACGAGTAAATCTAAGACTTGAAATTATAAGCGTTAATGCTATCTAGATGATGATTTCGAATGTGATTGATATGATTTTTAATTCTGTTTGAGAATGGATGAATTGATTTGGATTCTGATTGAAAATTTTGATTGAAAAATGATGATTTTTAAAAATTAGTTGAAATATAATGAAACCACAATGAGGGGGAATGGGACGAGTCCCTGTGATGATATTCATAACTAGAATGATGATAATGAATTCAGCAAATCACTATGAGATTAGTGGGTTGTGCTGTCAGATTGCTGCTGTTAATACTTGATCGGTAGATCAAGTTAAGGGATGTCAAATTGAGGACTTGCTTGACTGAATTTCCGTGGAGGAATGTTCCGAAGGAAACTTTTCGGTCTAATGGACCATTATCATGTTAAAGATATGAATGATATAATCTGAATGAATTGTTATTTAATGATGAGTTCTATATAAGGGATATTTATCCTAGTGTTCTGTTGGGTTGACCAGAATATAAGGAACCCCAGAATAAAATTGGATCTTAAGAAAAAGAGCTGTCCTCTACCTTGCGAGATGAGGACATCTCGCACTTTTTAAGTGGGGTAGAATGTAAGATTCCTCCCCAACCTTCGAGGTATACAGGAGTAAGAATCTCCCTTTCTGATCTTATAATTATTCCCTCTCTAAAATAAAAGAAAGTTTCTGTTTAAAAAAGGAAGACCCTTTTCCTAGAATACTTCTCAGGAGTCACGCCTATTTTAAGGATTCAGAACAATGAGTTCAGAAGTGAAAATCGGTGTTTTGGATACCAAGGTTTTGGTTTTCATTCGAGTACGGCCCAAAAGAAGTTCTTTATCTATTGGGGAGTTTAAGAAGTTATCCCCCAGATATTGTGAGCCTTATATCTGAATTCAATGAAAGTAGGTGACTTAGCCTACAAGCTTCTTTTCTCTCTTCATCTCAAAATTCTTAATGCCTTCTATAGAAAAATGTGTCAAACCCAAATCATGGAAAGACGGTAAAACTTCAGTGGCAAGTTACCGTTGGCTTCTAAGTTACGCTAGCTCCTTCCTTTATATAAGTCGTAACTTTTACTTGTCGCTCACAGTAATCTTACTTCCATCGATCTCCTTTCTTTCTTAATCTCCTTCATGGCTTGGCAACAAGAACTAGTTTTATCCATAATGATTCCTCACCTTCAAGACGCAAGTGAATCTGTGAAGAAGGATTTTATAGAGCAGTATGAGCGCTCACTTTTCCCTCACTTGGGAACTTCTGTAGCGCAAACCAAATGGCGGACCTATCAAAACATAACTAGGGTAACACCCTGGGGTCAGCAGCACTTTCGTAACAATGTCCGCTTGGCCATGGTTATTGAAGCTTTGGGTTTGGGTCCCCGATACTACTGCGTCATGAGATCAAGGCATCCTGGGTTTTCTGAGCGGGTCTTCTTACTGGCGTGTTTTCTTCCTCATGAGAAGATATGCCTTTACCCCGTTTTTGGCTTGCCTCTCAGAGGTCCTTTTGTTAGAACACCTCATACCACTGAGATAGGCGCAGCAATAACCCACAGAATCATTCCCATAGATGAGTTACCTTATACTTGTGCAGCTTGTGAGGACTGCTTTTGTGACCATATGATGGACGGGCTTATGGAAGTGTAAAGAGTTCCTCTATCTTTACTGTATAAGTTCCGAGAATGAATAAAGTTTAAATCTTGTTCGTATTTTGAATCTTGCTCTCTTTAAGACTTATCTTGGTGGTTAATCTTGATTAAATTTTTTTTTCTAAGTCTCATATTCGTGAATCTTGCGAAATTATCACAAGTTGCGAGATGAGGACATCTCGCCTTTTTTTTAGTGGGGTAGAATGTAAGATTCCTCCCCCAACCCCTTTTTGATGTCTAGTATCTTCCCCTGTAATCAACCCTCTTCAGAAATATAAAGACCCTGTTTTTGCTAACTATTTTAGCCTAGAGAGAGAAAAATTATTCTAGAGAGAGAATATTCAGATTTTGAATATTTTTGGATAGAAAAATATCTCTTATAATTCAGATGAGTTCCCCTGAAACAGAAATTCAAAAAGAATTTTCCAATGTGCAATTGGAATTAATTGGAAATAGGTATAAAGAACCTTAGTCTAAGGGTCTAGATTTTCAGAAATCTTTAGACTATGGTCCAATTAAGGTTCCTATGGACCAATAGCATCAATCCATGTGTAGGGAGGAGATAAATCCAACTTGTAAAAAGAAAATACCCAAAAATGAGTAAATGCTCACATGAGGTGAAGAGTTGAAAATGTACAAGGATTATTAGTAAAAAACTATGAGCAATATTAAAAATATGACATATGTAAGGAAGGGGAATTCTTTAAAGGAGGTGCATATTTCACATAAGATGAAGAGTTGAAAATGTACAAGGATTATTAGTAAAAAACTATGAGCAATATTAAAAATATGACATATGTAAGGAAGGGGAATTCTTTAAAGGAGGTGCATATTTCACATAAGATGAAGAGTTGAAAATGTACAAGGATTATTAGTAAAAAAACTATGAGCAATATTAAAAATATGACATATGTAAGGAAGGGGAATTCTTTAAAGGAGGTGCATATTTCACATAAGATGAAGAGTTGAAAATGTACAAGGATTATTAGTAAAAAAACTATGAGCAATATTAAAATGATTCCATTATGACACATATGTAAGGAAGAGGAGTTCTTTAAAGGAGGTGCATATTTCACATGCTTGAATGAGTTTTAAACTCATAAAAATTGAGATATTTCATCTCTCCTCTCTCCTCATTCAAGTCTAGTTCCAAAAAGTTAGCTTAACTGACCTAAAAATGGTCAAATATTGACCAAACTGATTTAGAAAATTCTAGAATCAGTTTGTTTGGTTAGGAGCTCAATTTTTCCTATAAATAGAAGCCTCCCCCTTGTTGAAAAGGAGATAGTGTTTATGCATCGTTACTCTACTCCACCTAAGCCAAGAACTGTGAATTCATTTAATAATTCACTAGTTTTTGGAGCTTCCCTCTTTCTTCAATCCCTATTAGTAGCTCCATCAACATACTTAACCAATTGATTGGTTGGGGGCCTCTACCGTGAACAAAGAATCAAGCAAGTTGTGAGGTAATTAGTGAATATTGATCTTTCTATAATTTCTCAATGTTTCTCTCTTCTCAACCCCTCTCAAGCTTGAGAAGTTTAATTGGTATGGTTTTTTTTTTATGCTATTGAAGTTTGAATAGTAGTGAAGAGTTACATAATGCTATTGAAGTTAATTTTCATTTATGTTTAAATTCTAATGATTTTTATGTAAATTCTCTCTCTCACTCAAGAAATGGTCATACTCATGAACCGTTCTCAATCCAAATCAAGCTTTTCATAAAGCTTTTCCTTAACCCAAGATTAAGCTATGCTTGAGGCCAAATTAATGGCTTTTTTCTATGCTTTTAGTTTATGTATATTAATGATTCAATCCATTATGGATTGATAATCCAATTAGAGATCATTTTAATTATTTTCTTAATGATAAGCTTTATCCCTTAGAAAAATTAAGATTTATCAGTCATAGCAGCGGAGCTATGGCAAAATTTTTATAAAAATTATGCATAAAATAATTTCATTCAAAGCATAAAAAGAGGACTTCCTACCATATTCTAGGAATTATCATCCTAGATTAATTGAAAGAATTTCATTACAATCATGGAGAAATTGAATTTTAATATTATGCATAATGGATAAATTTTTATATCAAAAGTGTTATTTTTA
Source organism: Cibotium barometz (assembly GCF_041138505.1). NCBI lineage: Eukaryota > Viridiplantae > Streptophyta > Polypodiopsida > Cyatheales > Cibotiaceae > Cibotium > Cibotium barometz. The sequence goes on along the minus strand of NC_141071.1, from coordinate 10,540,936 downwards.
CCATTTTTATTTCATGCATAGAAGTATGCATAATGGATAAATTTTTATATCAAAAGTGTTATTTTTACCATTTTTATTTCATGCATAGAAGTATGCATAAAAGAATTTTTTTTAATATCAAAAGTGTTACTTTTATCATTTTTAATTTTCATGCATAGAAGTATGCATAAAAGAAAATTTTTTTATATCAAAAGTGTTACTTTTATCATTTTTAATTTTCATGCATAGAAGTATGCATAAAAGTTGATTATTTTATTATAAAAGTGTGACTTTTATCATAATTGAATTTCATGCATAGAGGTATGCATAAAAGTTGATTATTTTATTGTAAGAGTGTTACTTTTATCATATTAGATTTCATGCATATAGGTATGCATAAAAGATATTCTTTTTACACTAAAAGTGTGATTTTTCATCATAAATGGATTTTATGCATAAGAGAAATTTTTTTATTCTAAAAGTGTAATTCCTACCAAATTGAATTTATGCATAAGAAGATGCATAAAAGATTGATTTTTTAATTCAAAAGTGTCATTCTCATCTAAAATAAATTTATGCATAGAAAAATGCATAAAAGATTGAAATTTAATTCAAAAGTGTCATTTTCATTTAAAATGAATTTATGCATAGGAAGATGCATAAAAGATTGATTTTTACTTCGAAAGTATTAATCTCCTTAAATAGAATTTATACATAAATAAATGTGTAAAGAAATCTTATATCAAATGTAAGAAATCTCTTGTATTCTATAAATAGATAAGAGATGTGATAGGATGTGATAAGAGGTGTGATAAGAGGTGATAAGATGCTTATGAAATAAGTTACGAGGTGATAAGATGAATTAAAATGTGTATGGGGGGATGAGGTAAGAAGTGTATGTGATAAGATAAGATGTATATGGGTTGTGATAGGGCGAGAATGGATGTGAAGTAAAAGATTAGATGTGAAGGTATATGAGGTTATATAAATGGGAATGTGGAAATGGATGTATGTATGTGGATGTGTGAATGTAGATGTAGATGTGGATGTAGGAACGTGAAAATGGATATATACATGAAGATGTATATGCATAGATGTGAATGTGGATGTAGATGTGGATGTATAGATGTGAATGGATGTGGATGTATAGATGTGAATGGGAATGTGGATGTGGATGTGGATGTATGTGAATGGGAATGTGGATGTGGATGTATGTGAATGTAGATGTAGATGTGGATGTATAGATGTGAATGGATGTGGATGTATAGATGTGAATGGGAATGTGGATGTGGATGTATGTGGATGTGGATGTAGATGTGGATGTATAGATGTGAATGTGAAATGTGGATGTGGATGTATGTATGTATGTGGATGTAGATGTGGATGTATAGATGTGAATGGGAATGGGGATGTGGATGTATGTGAATGTGAATGTAGATGTGGAAGTATGTGAATGTGAATGGATGTGGATGTATAGATGTGAATGGGAATGTGGATGTGGATGTATGTGAATGTGGATGTAGATGTGGATGTATAGATGTGAATGTGGAATGTGGATGTGGATGTATGTATGTATGTGGATGTAGATGTGGATGTATAGATGTGAATGGGAATGTGGATGTGGATGTATGTGAATGTGGATGTAGATGTGAATGTATAGATGTGAATGTGGAATGTGGATGTGGATGGATGTATGTATGTGGATGTAGATGTGGATGTATAGATGTGAATGGGAATGTGGATGTGGATGTATGTATGTATGTGGATGTGGATGTATGAATGAGGACGTGATAGTGGATGTATGCATGTGGGTGTGGATGTATGGATGTGGATATGGATGTGTATGTATGAATGTGGATACGGGATGTGGATGTATAAATGAGGATGTGAAAATGGAGGTAAGCATGTAGATGTGGATGTATGGATGTGAATGTGGATGTGGATGTGGATATGGATGTGAATATATGATATGTGATGTGAAGGAATCTGAAGTGAAGAGATGGAAAATGATGTGATTGGATGAGTATATATATAAATGGAATGTGGAATAAGTAATGTGGATTAATGAGGGATAATGTGGAAAAATGAGAGTTAATATAGAAACTGTATTTGTAAACTATTGTAAATGCTGTTTGTAAATGGCTGTTTTATGTCAAGAATGCTGGGGAAGCATTTTGACCGTCTTGTGATTAAGGTCATGGTTAAAGTTGCAACTGCTGACGGAGAGTCAATGGAGGACGTCTCGCGTAGCAAGGTCGGCCGAGGTCTTGACCAGCCTCGGTTCGATTAAAATGGTGAGCTTCCGGTACGGTGGATGAGGGACCAAGGAAGCGGCCTATGAGTGAAGCGCTAGGTCACCTGCGAAGGATCCTAGAGGGTGCTGACCATACGGTGCTCGGGCTCTGGGTCGCCTAGGATACCCACGCGTGCGTCGAGGAAGATATTGGAACAAGGAGTAAGAGTTGTTTTGTGAAAACGGGCATGGATCTGGTTGATTGACCTTGCTGGTCTTCAATGGATGAGTCCATGGCTCTTTATATGGATCTGTTGGTTGATCTTGCTGATCTTCAACGAGAGTCCATCTTGATTTTTATAAGTGATTATATTGCCGAGTATTATGGGCTAGGAACTATTGAAAAGGCCCCTGTGTGGACAGGTGGTGAGCGTTCTAGTTGCCAATGATGCCATAGATACTCTGATGAAGGAATGATGGGAAATTATGAATCAACTGGATAAATTGGAAGATTGTGATCAGTGGTACTATGGTTTCATTAAAGGATTGTTTTAAAGTTAGCTGATGCTAAGAAAAAGGCAATTTTCATATTGGGTGTGTAAGTGGTGTGGCTAGTTTTATGTTTGCATGAATTTCCGGCTAGGGGGCCTTGGAACTCTTTTCCTTGGTACCCGGGACAAAACCTAACCAAATTCCAAATTGGATCCCATCACTACAGTGGTTGGGCGGTTGGCTAACCCATGGGATCGGATGGGGTTAGGCTGGATTGATGGATCCATAAATCGAGATTTAATTTCTATTATTACGATAGATGAAGTAAATCCCGGATAGAAATTGTTCTATGGATAGGAATCAACGGCTGTGCCTCTTGATGGGGAAAAAAGCGTTGATCCCAATGATCCAAGTGCAAGTTTCTTCCTTGATTTGACCAAGTACCGTTAAAGGTGCAGTCAGATCAGTTGATCCGTAATGATCTTGACTACGTTAGAGTAAAGAGTTATCCTGGTGGAATTGCCCATGCTTTCCGGGTAAAGGAAGTTTTTCCGGTTTCGGTTTTGGACAAACCGACGGATTAGTCTCTTGTCCGGATATCCGTGGGCGAGGCCCCGAGTGTGAGACCCCTACCCGCACTTGATGTGTTACTTCCGCTGCCAGTATCCTGAATCCGTTGCTCGGTGGGAACAGGGATCTCACAATACAAATTTCAATGAGTGTTGCCATGATGCTATGGATTTCACAGATAACTTCAAATTTCAAGATGGTTCTGGCCCTGAGGTGAAACCTAGAGATCAGTGGGGTGATGACCAAAGTTCAAGGTCTAGTGCGCTAGTAAATCCAGACCAGATAGCTAACCTAGTACTAAGGAGATTGGGACAAACCTATCGCCCACCCATGCAGCCACAACAAGCAGCAACAGCGAATGAGGAGTGTACTACCTACAAGTCCTCATCTTTGTGGAGCATGTGGCGATAACCATAAAACCGAAGAATGTAGTACCTTTTCTCCTCTAGTCACAAACCAACCCACAAAGAAGTGGTGCCAAGCCTGTGCTGCTTGGAACTTTACCCACACCACACAGGAATGTACTCGCATTGCAAGAATGAGACAGGAGCGTGAGCAGCAAAGGGGTGGAGTGGCTCCACAAATACATCAACAGTATACTAATTTTGAACGTAAGCCACCGCCGATGGCACAAGAGCAAGCACGACCTGTTCTTGCAGCTCAACCTCCTGCTCCTGGGACTACTCCTGTGAGGGTTGTTGACTACGACAATTCAAATATGTGTAGAGACTTGGTAAACCCAGGCTATGTGGAGCAGGAATATGCATCATATTCATCCAAGGAAAATCTCTTTGAAAGTCCCGCATATCCAAGCCAAGCACTGGAGACTCAACCAGGGGAACAAAATTCTTTGATGTTGCTAGGCGGCTACCAACCTAGGACTCCACGCCCCTCAGGTCAATGGCAGCAAAGGAAAGTAGAAGCCAAACTAATGGGCCCCTGTATGAGTGCGGAGAACCCCATTGGGCTCGTGATTGTCCACATCACTCAAGGCAAGCAGCTTGATCCAATACAACAGTACCACAGTTTCCACCAATTGAAAGATATTGTCTAGGGTGTTGTGTAGAACACTTCCCAAAGGATTGTCTACTGAAACCACATGAGGAAGGCACATCTCAACCCAAGGTCTCACTCAACCTTGTAGGGGCAGTTCCATCGCCACCTTCATCTGAGAATGAGGATGTCGTGCCACTTAGAGTCATGACTAGATCACAGACACGAAATGCCGAAATGCAAACTGATGAGACACCTCGAACTAGGGATGCAAAGGCAAATCTAGTGGACAAGACCCTACAGTCCAATAGAAAAAGGACCACTAGGAGGAAAAAGAATCGCAACAAGCGAACTAAAAGTGCATCCACTAGTTCTCAAGAAGTCTCTAAACAAAACATGAAGGATCAAACTTTTACATCCCAAGAAGTGCATGAGGAGCATCAACCTCAACCTGGGCCTAGTGCTAAACAAAATGAGACTAGTACAACCGAGGATAGTTCTGGGGGTTCTGTTTTTGTGGATAAGGTGAACGAGACTCTTGATGCCATCATTGATGCTCATAGAAGTCGCATTGCAACTTTATCTGAGCTACCCAAGAAGCTTCAAGAATACCCAAACCCTCGTGAGGAGGAGAAGATCAATCTAGCTGTACATCAGCAACTCATTAGGGAAGCTCAATCAATACTTGAGGGACCGCCTCCACCTATTCCTCGGGGCCCAACCTCTCTTAAGCCAACATTAGAAACCATACCAGAAGTGTCATCAAGTCGGTAAATGAAAAGTGAGCTCATTTCACAAGCTCATAGCGAGAGGTCTGCAACAATTGCCACCCCATTGAAAGAAGGTATTCTGCCACCACCTAGTCTTGTCTTCCCATGCAATGATGAAGTTATTGATGCTAATGAGGACATGGCAAATGAGATGTGGGCAGCAGTTCACGAGAAAGTTAATGAGAATATGTCCTCTATCATTTCACCTCCATTCTCTGAGGTGGATTTTACCAGGGGCACAGAAAACAACTCTAGACGCCCAAGCATCCAGGAGGAAGTTCAAACAATCGTTTCTCCTAGAAGTAAGCATACAATGAAAACCTTACCATCATATTTGGGAGAATATGAGAACTGTTCTCAAACCTTGAGGATACCCTCCATGCATAAAAGGTTGACAAAGGAGATGGATATGGGTATCGTGCAAGCTATTTTGTCAGCACCAGTGTACCTTACCTTTGCTTGATTTGATAAAGCTTCGGCCTGAGTTGTGGAATGATATTGCCACATGTTTGTCAGAGCAGGTATTGCTACAAAAGGGTCACCATCATTGTAATATACACCCTGAGACAAAGCATGTTTTACCAGTTCCTATCAACAAAGTAGGAAAATTTTGTGAGGACGATCAGGGAAATGCTACCCTCCCATTAGAAGTGCGAAAAGTAGCTTCAATTGCAATACTTGATAGTGGTGCAGGAGTGGGCATTGTGACAAGGTCCATTTGGGAAAAGTGGGGCAAACTAGCTATTAGGAGTACCAGGATGTGCTTGCAGCTAGCAGATGGAAGCTTAGAACATCCCCTTGGGCTGCTTGAGAACATCCCCTTGGGCTGCTTGAGAACATATTGGTCACCACATGTGGGATTGAATATGAGCACACCTTTGCAGTAGTGGATTTTGGAAAACATCCAAACTATGAAGTGATATTGGGTAGACCATTCATGCGACAATTTCAAATGATTCAAGATTGGGGATACAATTATTTGTACCTCCGACATGATTCTGTCTCATCACAAGGGTCAACCTAAAGAATCACTCCTATCGTGATGTAACAAGGTCTCCAATAGATGAGTTTGATTCTGCTTCATCTGAGGGCTCAAGAGTTACATTGTTAGATGGGCGAGAAGATCTGTGGATGTGTGGAGCCTCATGTAAGGATTTCAACACTGAGAGACTTAAGGGTAATCGAAGTGTATCAGATGAGGCATACATTCCACAACCCTTCCCTGAGCACTTAATTGATCCACTAGAATGGAGTCATGTCCTTTCAACATTATTGACATGTGCTTTACCTAAGCCAATTCAATTTTGTGACTCAGATGGATATGACATTATTCCTATACGAATGGTACAACCACGTGACCTTCTAGATGATTTGTACTATAGGGATGCATCCACAACAGCACTGCATGTAGAGGAAGTCTCAGTGGAGGATTTAACACTCGAATCTGCTAATGATGCTGATAAGGAAGATGGATGGGACTCTGATTTTAATAATGATGTGATAATCCCTGAGGAAGAGTTAGGAAAGGCACGCCTACTCTTGAGAGGAAGGGAGGTTCAAGTAGAGATCCCTCGAAACGTAAATGCTGTAAGAGCCATAAGAGAATCCGTAAACAAGATGAGAGGGAACGACGTGAGAGAATACAAAAAGAAAAGGAGGAGGTTAAGAATGAACACTCTCGACCACCACCTCACTTCTCAGGAAAGAATGGATATCTATACTATGTCCAAGCACAAGATAGTATCAAAGACCAAGTAAAATGATCAGATGGATTCCAAGCAGGAGAAAGGCTAAAAACTATTAGCAAAAATTGTAAAAAAACGAAGAAACAAAAACCAAAACTCAAGTCTAAAACCGATTCAAAAGAGAATGTCGGAAGTGCAAAGATAACGGTTGAACAAAAAAGTTCGATGCAAGATGGCAAAGGAGAGCTCAAAACCGCATGGTCTTCAATGAGTGATGACTCAAGTGGACAAGAACAGGGTCTCAATGTTCTCCCTAACTTCACACAGTACACTCTTCAAGATCGGAAGATTGTTTTTTAACAGCCCATGCGACAAAAGCCAAGCATGCCAGGGGTTTCATATGATGGTCCAGAAGATGCAAAAAAGATTGATATCGCTAAGCCAGGCGAAGAGCCTCGCTATGTGTGGATTGCCACAGACTTGTCCTTAGATGAGGAGAAGTTATTAACTCAAACAATAAAGGAGTATCGCGATGTTTTTGCTTGGAGTTATAAAGACCTCAAAGGAGTTGATCCAAGCATATGTCAGCATACAATTCCATTGCGAGAGGATGCAAAGCCTTCCAAGCAACGTCCTTATACTTACAACAATGAGAATTTTGCACGAAAGATAAAAGAAGAAATAGACAAGCTCTTAGAGGCAGAATTTATCTATGAGATTGAACACACTGAATGGGTCTCCCCTATTGTAGTGGTGCCCAAGAAAAATGGAAAACTTCGAGTATGTGTAAACCTCAAGAAGGTAAATGCAGCTACTGTACGTGATCATTACCCACTTCCAATCACGGATCATGTTCTAGAACGAGTTGCAGGGAAAAAGGCATATAGTTTCTTGGACGGATTCTCCGGTTACAATCAAGTGTCAATTGAGAATTTTGCACGAAAGATAAAAGAAGAAATAGACAAGCTCTTAGAGGCAGAATTTATCTATGAGATTGAACACACTGAATGGGTCTCCCCTATTGTAGTGGTGCCCAAGAAAAATGGAAAACTTCGAGTATGTGTAAACCTTAAGAAGGTAAATGCAGCTACTGTACGTGATCATTACCCACTTCCAATCACGGATCATGTTCTAGAACGAGTTGCAGGGAAAAAGGCATATAATTTCTTGGACGGATTCTCCGGTTACAATCAAGTGTCAATTGATCCAAAGGATCAACACAAGACAGCCTTTGCTACTGAAGATGGCATCTTTGCCTATCGTGTTATGCCATTTGGTCTAACAAATGCACCAGCAACCTTTCATCAGTTAATGAGTCATGTATTCAAGGAGTACCTTAGGCAATTTCTTGAGATCTTCATGGATGATTTATGTGTTCACTCACAAGAGCGTGATGATGATCACATAGAACACCTCAGACTAGTGTTTCAAAAGTGTCAACTTTATCGTATATGCTTGAATCCTGACAAGTGCAAATTCATGGTAAGACAAGGAAAAATCTTGGGCCATATTGTTTCTCATAATGGGATTTCAACAGATATGGATAAAATTGATGTCATTGTCTCATTACCTCGGCCTATCAACCCTAAAGGGATACAAACATTCATGGGACATTGTGGCTATTATCGTCGATTCATCTACATGTACGCTGTCCTAGCCAGACCATTATATGCTCTTCTTGTAAAGTTTAATTGGACTGATGAGTGTGAGGAATCCTTTGAAAAGTTGAAGCAAGAATTAGTGACTGCACCCATCTTACGGGCACCAGATTGGAACCAAATCTTTCATGTCCATATTGATGCTTCAAACTTTGTAATTAGATGTATTTTGGCTCAATCGGGAGAACATAATAAGGATTTCCCAATCTCATATGCTACTCGACAGTTGAACAATGCTGAGAAGAATTATACCACAACAGAAAGAGAAGGTTTGTCCATGATATATGTAGTGAAAAAGTTTCGCCATTACCTTTTGGCAAACAAATTCATATTTTTTGTGGACCATCAAGCACTGCTATATTTGGTCATTCAATAAGCCTTGTGCAACTAGAAGGACTGTGAGGTGGTTTATCAATTAAAGTGGCAGTCCGAAAAGGAACAACTCATCTTAGGGCAGATCATTTGTCTCGAATCACCTCTGGCGAAGCTCCTGTGGGTGTGGATGATGATATGTTAGATTCAACACTTTTCCTTGTAGAGACAGCTCCTAAATGGTCTGAACCCATCTTAGAAATTTTGACAAGTGGGTAGATACAACTAGTGGGTCCTAATGTGGACCTATGGTGTGCGCTTTTGCCGCACAGGTCGTAGCTGGGGACTTGCCAGACACCGTATGCGAGCCACGAATGGCTACAAGCATACAACCAGGGAAGGAAGCTCAAACAGAATGCCAAAGGGTGTGTCACTCACCGCTTAACTGCTGCCTTGAAGGATTCCCGCGTCGCAGCCGTGAAGGAGGAGCCGCCGTCGCCGCTCTACCGCCTCTCCGCCGTCTCGCCGTGCCGCTACACAGTGCGCTCGATCGCTCTCTCTCTCTCTCTCTCTCTCTCACACACACACACGCAGGAGAAGGAAACCAAAGAGATAAGGCAAGAGCACTCTTCTATTCACAACACATGAGAATGAGGATTTTAGGGTTACATTTGACTCATATAGGTGACTTGGCCGTTCACACTTGGGCGCCCATACATGGCCGGCCGACCCTAACCCTTATCCTACTGATATCCAAGGTGCGCCTCTCATCGGCGATCACCCAATCCCTTCATCCTTAACATATGGTGCCGACAAGCCCGGCCCATGACTCAGAATATTTAAATTAATGACGTAAAATATAGTATGTCGCAATGTCCGCCATGGGTTAACATGCCCCCCTTCCTGATGTAGATTCCGTCCTCGGAAGCTATGGTATGGTAAGCTCGAGAGGGTTGTTGTGGTAGACCGTCTGCAAAACAGGGAAGTAGAGTGAAGGTATGCTGGAATTCAAAAGATATAAAGTGTATAAATTCAAGCGTGTGAGACGACAATGGATGATGCTATTAGAACTTAGTTTAAGGGTACATGAGTGAGCTAGTGTAGCAAATTAATAGGAGTTTAAAATTATTGAAAGGAATTCAAGAGTTAGCAAGGTGTCAAAGGTTAATCAAGGTTTATAACTGGCCTAAGTCAAGGAAAATAACCAAGCTTAATAAATAAACAGATGACCATACTATGTCTACTCTAAGAACAAGGAGTTACCACGAGCCTAGGGACACAAGAAACATCAGAGTTACAGGAGCCTTTTGCCTTTATTTTTTTTTTTTTTTTTTTTTTTGCACATGACAATTTTTATACACAATGGCGACCTTCCTAAGGCAAAACTAACATCGATCCTGGTACCATGTTTAACACAAGGCATTATCCAGGAATCTATTAGCTCACTTTAGGCAAGGCTACCCCCTACCAACCAAGGCATCGGTCTGGAGTAGAATACTCCTCGCCTACCAAGTATCAATAAGGCGATAGGCCAATATTAAAGCACATCATAGACTTGTATTGCCATTTATTGTAGGCTTTTTTTTTTTTTTTTTAAAGTTTGTTTTGATCTTCGCTCCTGAACTAAAATGTGTTCTTACATCTTTTCGACAAGGGGTAAAATCTATGTCCTAGAGGTCAACACACACACAGCCAGGTGTTCAAACATTAAGATGGTTTGAACCTAGACCTAAGACAATCGTATTCCAGGGTTAACTAAAGACGTCATGCTGCCTAGGAATATTTCCAATAAAGTTAAGCTCATTAATGATTTACACTAGCATGCAAGCAACTTCAAAAACTAAGTAGTACATTGATAATTTCCATGTGGTCATGCATTATAGTTTATGCAATTGATTGAACAGTAAAAACGAAAGAGAGTGGGTATGGAAGAATTACACCTGTAATTGGAGATCTCCTTGATTTGACGAGACAGCTTGCAATTTGATGTAGATATATTTTGATGAACGTTGCGGCAGTCTCTGGACTTGGAAGCGAACCCACCTCAAACTTTTTAACCTGTACAATCAACTAACAAGCACTATACCTCGAGAGGCACATCAGTGTGAAAATTCAAGACTCGTTTAAAGAATCTAAACTAGAAAAAACTTGAAAACACTAACCTACCTACCAGTCACCACACTACTACTGAGGATACGGTAAGAGGATGTTGTAGAGTCCTGGCTCTAGCCCTAAGGCTAAGCCTCTATCCGCATCATCCAAATAAATAAAATCAACCTCAGTAGTGCCATGAGTTTCATCCGTCCATTCATCATTGTCAGATATTTCCTTTTCATTTTCCCATCCACATAGACTCATCAAGAATGTAACCATGCGAGGATAGTCATCTTGTGGAAAAGGAAAGCATTGGGCTATCGGGGATATGTCCTCTACGGAGTAGGGGTCAGTCATGGTTAATAGGCGAATTAGCCATTCTAATTCCTCAACATTTTCCTCTCTGGCTAATACATCTATATGATCCCATTCAATTTCAATTACAGGATAGCACATGTGAAATATCTGAGAAAGGTACAGATGATACCTCTCATCAAAGGCGGGAGTGGATGAAGTGTATGCTGATCGTGCATCTGCCATATCTGCAAACACAGATATAGCATCAGTAGGTTTGTGAGACAGGTCAATCTAGTTCTTGATTGTACACGGATATTTATCCTCTTTTTGTGCTCTTGCTCTTTTTACTATTTTTTGTTTTTCTTTTCTTTGTTTTGTTTTTTTTTTTTTTTTTTTTATAATGTATGAAGCTATATATATACATCCCCTTGAATTTGGCAATTACATGGTCAGGGGAGAAGGTTAAGGAGGAAGCATTAGAATGTCGAGCGTGAGTACATGCTCCCTCTTTCCTTGGGTAGATCATATTATTTGCAATGATGTTGCAGCCTCTTGGAACCAATTTGTCCAGCGGGTCATAGGTTGTGATGTGGGCAGATAGCTTTTTATGACCCTTGTGGCCACATCCAATTGTAAAGATGGTAGTGTACGCTCCCATTGACGAATGGAGGAAATGGTTTCCATCGATACTATTACAAGGGGAGATGTAGGCTCATCGGTTTTTTGTTGGGTGTTGACAAGAGTAGGTGTAGAGCATGTAGAAACTTCTATATGAGTGTGTGCCTGGCATGAGGAGCTAGAAGCTTCATGTGGCTCCCCCCTTCCTGAGCTAGGTGGTAATGATCGATATCGTTTGGGAATCCAAACTAACTCTGGAAGTGGTGCGGAGCACTCTGTTACCTTTCCCTTACCACGGTCTTGAATTGTCATTGGGGTGGCAACAATTGGTTTGCAAGGTTTTACAGGTGATGTAGAGGGATTCACCTTATGTTTAGGGACCCAAATCTGGTCATTCCCCTCGTAGTACCCTTGGGCTACTAATAATTTTTTAGGGATCCATCGCGATGTTACATTGCCCTTTCTCGGGTGGGTAGCTGCTTTCCTTTTACGAGGCTTCTTGGTGGCTGAACGAGATTGAGCAGGGGAAGTAGTTGTTAACGAAGCTTTGGGGACCCATTTGTATGTACTCTTTGGCATAGTAAGTAAAGCTTTAGGGACCACCTTGCCTGTTTCCACTCTTGGCATTGAAGCGTTAGAGGGGTGGCCAACAATCGAAGATGGTTTTGCCACTGGACTTTGTGATTTTTCGTTATCTAATATTTGAGTGGATGACTTAGGTGCAGGATTTTGAGCGGTCAGACCTAGTGTTGGTTCTTGCGTTGTGACTTGTCTGGTTGCCCAATCGATATTGCACTTGGTGGCCATCATCCATTTGCGCCCTAAGATTACAGTCCCTCCCATGGTACCAGTAGGCATAACCAAAAAGCTTTGAATTATGGTTCCCTTGTCATAGGCAACCGGAGTGTGCAGAATTCCTGATACAGGGGTTTTCTTCTTGTTGATTCCTTGAACTTGGATAGAACTCTTGGTTAAAGGTGGTTTTCCCAGTTGACACCACACGCCATATGATAGCAAATTATGTTGAGCTCCTGTATCCAATAATGCATTATACAGCACCTCCCCGTAAGGACTCTGTAACTCAATTGGGTATCTTAGAGGTGGGTCAGATTCTAGTGCATCCTCCTCTGCTTCCTCGAAAAATACTTGCGTAATTCCCAAGTTGGCTTCTCGTTGTCGCCTAGCACGCTGTTGACGTTCTTTGGCTTCGACTCTCGCTTGTATCTTTTTAAGCTCAGCTTGTTCTTTAGCTGCCTTCTTTTGATGGATTGCATGTAACTCCTCCTGGCTTAGGGGGTCATAGTATCTTTTGAATTTACTCCCATTAAGGAATCCAATGGTTTCAACTCCGTCGAGAGTCTCCACTCTGATGGTACCTTGCGGGGTAATTTCACATACTCTATATGGTCCCTTACCAGCATATTTGAGCTTCTTCTTTTCGTTTCGCACTCCATACATCAGGACTTTATCCCCAACCTTGATGTCCTTGTCCTTTAGATGGCGATCAAACCATTTTTTCCTCCTATCCTTCTCCACTAGGGCATTGTATACAGCCAATTGTCTTTCTTCATTTAGCCGCTCAAGGATATACAGACGTTCTGCTAAGGGATTACCATCCCAACCCTCTTGAGTAGCAACACGAAGACTTGGAATGACAAATTCCCACGGCATGACTGCTTCTTGGCCATATACCATTTTGAATGGTGTACAATTAATAGCCACTTTGTACGCAGTACGATAGGCCCATAAAGCTGTCGTAAGCTTTAGATCCCAATCCGTGCGATGAGCTTCAACTGTCTTTGTCAAAACAGAGATTAAAGTCTTGTTGGTACTCTCGGCTTGGCCATTCGCTTGCGGATAGTAAGGAGTAGATTTATGATGGGATATCATGAAATTTGTTGTGAGCTCCTTAATCACTTCATTTATAAAATGCGTACCATTGTCGCTCACAAGTTCAAAAGGACAACCGAATCGTGTGATTATATTTTCAAAGAGGAACTTGGCTGTTGTCCTTGCATCTGCCTTACGTGTCGCTTTCGCTTCAGCCCATTTGGTCATATAGTCAGTGGCCACAATAATATAGCGAGATTGTGTGTTTCGGGCCGCTGGACTAATTGGACCTACAAAGTCTAAACCCCACTTTTCAAATGGTTGGTTTACTTTGATCGGATGTAGGGGCATCTGATCTTTCCTCTGCGGTTTCTTGTATCGTTGGCATTCATCGCAACCCTTCACAAAGAGTGATGCATCTTGGAACATAGTGGGCCACCAATACCCTGATTGTAAGATCTTTCGCGCAGTTAAGTCTCCTGAGAAGTGACCACCGGCTACGCCCATATGTGCCTCTTGTAAAATGTATAGATACTCATCCTCTCGGGCACAACGCCTAAGAACGTCATCCTTTCCTCTTTTATAAAGAGTCCCGGCTATCAGGCAATAGGGTTCGCATTCTTTGATCAGCTTTCGAGCTAGATCTTTACGAAGCTCCTTGGGTGGAAAGCCATTAACCAAAAAGTTAACAATCTTCTCACTCCATTCAGGCATTGTCTCCACCATGAACAGGGAAGTGTCAGGTAAGTCATCATCAACCCCTGTAGGAGCCTCACCATTGGGTATGCGAGACAAATGATCAGCCATAACATGTTTCTTTCCAGGTCTCACAACAACCGTGAAATCAAACTCAAGAAGAATCAATAGCCATCGTGTGATTCTTCCTGTAGAGCATGGTTTGTTTACCAGATACAACAATGCTTGATGATCCACATAGAAAACAAACTTGGTGGCAAGGAGGTAATAACGAAATTTCCTTACTGCATATATCATTGCCAACCCTTCTCGCTCCGTAGTGGTGTAGTTCATCTCAGCATCGTTCAACTGGCGACTGGCAAAGCTAATGGGGTAGTCTAGCTTGTGTTCTCCAGGTTGAGTTAACACACACCCAATAGCAAAGTTTGATGCATCAATATGCACATGGAAGAGTAAATCCCAGTTAGGCATTCTCAAGATTGGAGCACTCGCCAAGGCCTTCTTTAATAGCTCATAGGCACGGTCACATTCTTCGGTCCAAATAAACTCGATGAGAAGCTTATACAATGGTCGAGCTATCTCGGCGAAGAAGAGAATAAACCTTCGATAATAACCAACGTGGCCCATAAAGCGTTGGACTCCCTTGTAGTTGGTGGGTGGGGGTAATTCCAGAATGACCTTGATTTTACTCTCATCAGTGGAAATCCCATTTTTGGACACTATATGCCCTAAGATAACTCCGTGTTTAACCCAGAATTGGCATTTGAAAGGATTCAAGGAGATGCGATATAATCTACACCTTTCAAATATTTTTCGTAAACACATCAAGTGCTCGTCCCAAGAGGAATGAACACAAAGATCATCTAAGAAAGCTTCACAGAAGTCCCTTAGATATTCCTTAAAGGCCGTGTTTATCAATCGTTGGAATGTTGCAGGTGCATTGGTCAGGCCAAAAGCCATGACGCGAAAGGCAAACACTCCAAACTCCGTGATAAATGCTGTTTTAGCTTGGTCCTCGTCTGCAATTGTGATCTGATTGTAACCCGAGTACCCATCTAAAAAGCTATATGCCTCCTTGCCTGCCACTCTTTCAAGCACATGTTCAGAATATGGCAAGGGGTAATGATCCCTTCTGGTGGCTGCATTAACCTTTTTGAGATCAACGCACACTCTGAGTTTCCCATTCTTCTTTGGCACGATGACTATCGGAGAAACCCATTCTGAGTGCTCAATTGGGTATATGAATCCACATTTTACCAGCTTTTCAATTTCCTCTTGTACAATCTTTGCGTACTTAGGATTCATTGGGTAGGGACGTTGCTGGACTGGTTTAGCAGTGCTAATCATTGGAATCGTGTGTTGCACCACCGAGGGTGGAACACCCTTCATATCATGATATGTCCAAGCAAATATGTCCTTGAATTCTTTAAGAAGCTTCGTAAGTGCAGCTTCTTCCGCCTTGGTGAGGTCTTGAGCAATATAAACTGGTTTAGACTCATCACCCGGATCTGCTAAGTCTATCTCCTTAACTACCGCAGGGCCATCGTAGACACCGCTACTCCCATTGGTAGGCGTTCGTTGGGCTTTTGTGTAGACTACTTTACGTTCCCCTGTGGTGAATGATTTGAAATGCTCGGGTGCGGGGTGTAAGTCTACTGGTTCTTGTTGTGCCAGACTTTTTTCTTTCAATTCCGCTTCCTTTTGTTGTTGAGCCAACTCTTGGTTTTGCCGCCTTCTTGCAGTACGACTTAGTTTCGGCCTCTCTTCGATTTCTAATTGGGCGACGTCATGAGGTTGCGGAATACACCACATGACACTTTGGAGGTATTGTCCCCAATTATCCGCTATCTTCCGATGAGCATCAATGGCTCCTACATAACTAAGCCATTCTGCAGTGGATCTTTCCTTGTTTATTACAGTTCGTACATTAGCTCGATAGCGTTGGCGCTTATGTCTCGTTTTCTTCTTACCAAGTTTTTGATTTTTGTTTCTATCCGATTCGGACTCACTTGGTCGATCTTCACTTTCGGATGAACTGCCGGAGGCCACTGTCCTAGGCCTTGAGCACCTTGCTTCCACATTTGGGTGAATATTTGATTCATTTTCTCCATCAGGCTCAGGGTCAGTTTCTTCTTGAGATTCATACTCAGAGTTGCATTGGTCAGAGTCTTCGCTACTTTCAGTGTCGGTGGAGTTTGCCACGTTCTCGCCATCAGGAGTCATGTGCATAACACCTATCATGTTTATTGGCACTAACGGTGGCATATCTTGCCCCTCAGGTGTTACCCAACTTGTGCCTCTATTTCCCCATGTGTCTATGGTTGCCGCTAGGTGTACCCAATCCACGTTATCCGACTCAGTCATACCCGGTAGGACATCCATATAAGGAGAATCTTTCCCATCATCAGTCTCTTTTTTGCATGTATAGCAATACCTTAATGGGGCGGAGTGAATAGTGGTATCCGATAGATTATCAATGATAACCTTGCTTCCTAAAGGATGTGCACGACCATTCTCAAGATCAACTCGAATGACAGAGTCCTGGAATTGTAGGTAGACATGGTTTTTCGACCAGTCATGCACCATTTGTGCTTCCCTCATGAAAGGACGTCCTAAGATCATTTGATATGACATAGGATGCTTGGAGAAATCCATTACAATGAAGGTATGTTTTACCTTGTATCCCAGGACCTTGATCTTAAGGTCCCTTAACATTCCAATAGGTTTAGCTATGGTTCCGTTTGCCATCTTAACCACTATGTTTGTGACTTCGAGGTGAGGCCTTCCCATAGATTCCCAACAGTTTTTAGTCACAATGCTCACTCCAGCACCACCATCAAGGATTCCCTTTAGAGTTAATCCCTTGGTAGTAATGGGGAGGGTGGCATTAGATTCGTCACCTTCAAAGTACTGTCCCAACTTGTTCACAGGTATTTCCACGACCGAATCTTCATCAAAGTTGGGTTGTAGATCCCAATGCTCCCCTTCATCTTGAAGTGTGTTGGGTCTATCCATATTTGCAAATTGTGGTAGCCCCGCCTTTAGTTCTCCATTGAGAAATGCCCGAAGAGCTAAGAATAGCTCAGGATCTCCGTATAATTTGGATATGATCGTGGTTCTGATCTCAGAGGACATGAAATCCATTAGCTTAGACACATTCAACGGTACTTTTCGAGACATCGCCCCTTGACTAGGGACTGGTGAAGATGGAATCACTTCCTCTTCGATGGGGTCAGGCATTCCCTCACTAAACATTCTTTCCAGCAAGAAGGGTGTTTGCCCACTTCCAGATGTCCTATCCTCACTTTCTTCCCGAATGATACTAGGTATAGCTAACGGTTTATGGTTCCGGTGAGGCTGAACTTGCGTAGGAAACACTGTGTCTGGAATTTTGATTTTTCTCGGGTTTGGCTCCAGTTCTCTTTGTGTTTCTTCCACCAAACCCCTTAAGTGTTGTACTTGTTCAATCTCCTCAACTGGGTTTGGGTAAGTTCCAATCTTTTTCTTGAGGGTTTTTGGCCCACGTGGCTTGTCTTGGGGAGTCTCAGTCAGTTTGGGTGGTCGAGAGGGCATTAACTGACTTGGTTGTGGGGCCGAGGAAGTTTCCTTCTGTTTCCCCTTATTTATGTACTCGCTTGATTCTCCTTCATTGAGCTCCCGTGTGGGTTCCTCCCTTAAGGTAGTGGCTTTGGTCCCCATGGTTTCTATTGAATCAGAATCGTCTTCAGGATCATTCATATACACGGGGTCGTCTCCTGTCCCTATGTTAGTCTTTGAACTGGGCTTGGAGCTTGTGGCATTAAGCGATCTCTTTCGCCGTGTTTTCTTTTTCTTTGCCTGAGCGATTGATGCAGTATCCCTCTCTTCAAGAATGTAGTTTTGATTTTGAAGCATTGACCGTGTAACTACATTCGCGGGTACAACGGGTGTGGTTCTTCGTGCTTGGTTGGTGACCTCAACCAAATTCAATGGCGTAATCTTGGGTGCATTAGGATTATGTGGACATTGAGCGATCAAATGATCTATGCCACAACGATTACATGTAAGTACCGGCATTCCCGATGTGCTCCCTTGATTTGGTTGCATCTGAGTAGCGATCTTTTGTAACCTATTAGGGCACTCCGCTACACGATGCGGTCCACCACACTCGTAACATTGAAGAGGTGGTCTCCTCGCCATGGTATTAAGGTTTTGCCCTCTTGTGGCAAGAGCAGCCGCTTGATATACAGGCTTGACTTGCCCGAAATGATCCTCCATGTAGTACTGGGGAATCATTTCAAACGTATCAATCCCGTATGGAGCAGTGGGGTCTATCTCCTCTTCATAATCTCCACATGCACTATGTGACTCACAACCCATCTGGTTTACAGGGGTAATCCTTGGATGTGGAGGTTGTGGTCCTAGCACTGGCGGTGGTAACGGCACAGACTGGACTACATTCGGATTCCTTGGAACTATGTGCTGTGACGGTTGCTCGATAGGTTGTGCAGGCATTAGCGCGGGTACTTGAGGTGTGTTTGACCAAGCTAGTGGTGCCTGGTTTGCCAACATTCGCTTAAGTGTTAGGCAATCTTTAGATTGATGGCCATACTTACCACATGCATTGCAATTCCCATTGAATTTGACTCTAAATGTGGGACATTCACTCGTGCTATGTGGTCCTAAGCACACCGAACACCATTGTTGCTCTCTCCTTGGGTACATATGGCTATTCTGAGGAGCTCGATTACCCCTAAAGTATTCTTGGAGAGCCTTAGTAAGGTCGGTCACAGACATTTCAGATATCTTGGGCTCCTTGGCAATAGGTTTTACCGTCATTGGCTCGTGCCCAGATACTTGCGAACTAACAGATTTTGTTTCTGAAGACACCTTTTTACCTGCAATCATCAAGTTGTCTTCTAACTGGATTGCATTGGCAGTGACTGCTTCCCACGTTGTAAGACCTCTAATGACTAGGCCATTGTAAATGTCCTCGTGGCGCAATCCTCGGATGAATCTATCGAGGAGTTGGTTGTTATTGAAGCGTTCATCGGGAGTGCAGCGAGAATTTAGATGTTTCAATCGACTTATAAAGTCTCTCACTGACTCCCCTTCCTCGCGTTCAGCTTTTTGGAGTTGAGATGCTACCCCCCAAAGCACACCCTCGCGTATGTATTCTTTCAAGAACAATCTCTTGAGAGTGGGGTAGTGAGTGCGCTCTTCAACCCTTAAGGTTCGATACCAATCTCCGGCCTTCCCACTCAAGGTTAAGCCTAAGGCTTTACACTTGTGCAGCTCATTGTGCTCTTCCAAGGAATCACACACGTGTTCAAAGACTTCAATGTGCTTCCTAACATCCTCGTTACCACTGAAGTTTTGAGTGAGCTTAGCCACTTGTACTGCCTTGCTTCTAGGTTCTCTCTCAGGCATACCCCGCATGTTTTCTGCAATGGATCGTCCGATCGTCTGAGCAAATGCTGCAAGATCACCTAAGTGAGCAGGCATAGTTGGTGGAGGCACTTCTGGGATAGCCTGGCTGATAGGAGTTGGCGTTGGTCTGAGTAGGTTGGCAAATGACGTAGGATATGATATGTGACTAGGCCTAGCTCCCCTTGGATAATGGTTATGATAAGGCGGTCTTGGAGCATACGCCATTGGCATACTAGGAGGCGTAGGAGCTACATTAGCATGAGTAACAATAGGTACATAAGGCCGATAGGCACTGGCACGCACTGTTGTAGGTACTGTTCCACTAGGTAGCGGTGTCGTACTAACTACAGCGGCAACAGGTGCACTTTCAGCTATGCTCATCATTGGGGTAGGCATTGCAGATTCCCTAATGGAAAGTTGAGCCAAGGTTGGAAAGCTAAAGTTACTGCTCGTGGGCTCAACCTGCATTGAGACTCCAGGCGAAACAACATATGAAGGGTCTATGGGACTCACCGAGGGAGTCTCCAATTGTGATAGGGTTGGTTGTTTTGCCTTGCCCGTATCCAAAAATCTCATAGGGCCAGTGGAAACTAAGTTCACTCCCCTATTTTGCCTCTCAATTTGGATAATTCTATGAATCACCTCACATATCATGTGTTGTTGCTCCTCTAGATTAGTGGCGCTAGATGTAGATCGTAGGACTTCTAACCAACCTACATGATATGTGTAACCCGTGTATAGGTCCGTTAGAGTCTCTGTGTGTAGATCATATTCCCAATTTTCATTGAGAAATATCCCATCCAGACTTGGTGTGCCAAACGGTTCTCTTGAAGTGGACGCAATGTCACTTCTTATGGATTGGCTCCTAGGAACCTCTACTTTAGGAGGAGCCTCGGAATGTGGTAGCTCAGTAGGGCCCTCATTGAACGAAGTGGGTAGAATATCCACATGGACACTCTTTGGGAGGGTAGGGTCCACATAAGATGTGAATGGCGAATCTACTACCCCTCCTTCCTCATTTACTTCGCTTGTCGCATGCTCAGAGCGTGTAGCTCTACTAAAGGTCTCTATTAAACGACTAAACATGCTAGATCCGGGCTGTGGGGCCCACACTGGCATGTTTTGGCTTGTCTCCTCAGGGTTCTTGGTAGGGTGCCCTTCCATGGCTTCGGAGTCGGAGGATGAGTCACTATCCACTATTCGTGGATCTTGGGTTGCACTCCCTTGGGTTCCAGCCGAAGGCCAAGATGCCAACGTGGAGGGATGGTGTGAGCCTACGTAGACTGAAACGCTTTCTAGTGGTTCAGGCTCTAGCACCCGACCAGAACGTAGATACATGTGACGTGGGTACCCTACGTGCGTTGGTAACTACCCTTGAAACTCACACAAGTGGTTTCTTAGGTGTTTCGCACCCCGTTTTTACTTGTTTTTGTGTTGTTTTTAACCCGTTTTTGACCCCCTTACTTACGGTCGAACTTGGACTAGGGCGTGTGATAGCTCGAAACGAGCGTATCGTTTAAAGGGTCCTAGTGTGCTTTACAGCACCGTGTTCGCCTATCTAGAGCTCCTGTAATCCTCAAAATAGTCCGTTTCCTTTGGGGGGAAAGGGCAAAAGCTTATTTGTTTGTGGAGGAAAGGGTGAGGGCTTTATCCCACATGCTCACTTTACTCCTTGGGGAGTGGGCTACATATAGGGCACGACTTCCCATAAGCTCTCACTTGAGAGAAAGCTATGGAGGCTCACTCTCCTATATATATATATCAAAAGACCGAGACCGAGGCCGGGGCCGGGGTCGTGGGTCGTGGGTCGTGGGTCAATTGGGGTTCTTTCTTTTCAAAATTTTTTTCTCCAATTAGAAAATCTTTCCTCTCCACATGTTTGGTTCTTTCTTTGAAAATAAAATTTAATTTTTTTTATTTTTTATAAATTTTTTTATTTTTTATTTTCTGTTTTTTTTGTGAGATAAGTTTCCTAGGGTTTCCTCAGGGTTCAGCCTTGGCCGCGGTGCAGTTCGCACACACAGCACAGATCTGGGGATTCAGAAATCCCTCTCACACGCAGAAACCAGATAACAGAACGTACGCCCACACGCGGAGCGAAAATATAACAAAAGAAACAGGAATGCAGAAGAAAACTTGCAGAAACAGAGATTGAAAACCACAGAAACACCACAACAGCAACACAGACGCCTTTCCTACAGTAGTGTAAATTAAACTTCACGCAGCAGCAGCCGAGCTGCAAACTGGAGCTTGGTGCAGGGCAACTCCCCGGCAGCGGCGCCAAAAATGTGCGCTTTTGCCGCACAGGTCGTAGCTGGGGACTTGCCAGACACCGTATGCGAGCCACGAATGGCTACAAGCATACAACCAGGGAAGGAAGCTCAAACAGAATGCCAAAGGGTGTGTCACTCACCGCTTAACTGCTGCCTTGAAGGATTCCCGCGTCGCAGCCGTGAAGGAGGAGCCGCCGTCGCCGCTCTACCGCCTCTCCGCCGTCTCGCCGTGCCGCTACACAGTGCGCTCGATCGCTCTCTCTCTCTCTCTCTCTCTCTCTCTCACACACACACACGCAGGAGAAGGAAACCAAAGAGATAAGGCAAGAGCACTCTTCTATTCACAACACATGAGAATGAGGATTTTAGGGTTACATTTGACTCATATAGGTGACTTGGCCGTTCACACTTGGGCGCCCATACATGGCCGGCCGACCCTAACCCTTATCCTACTGATATCCAAGGTGCGCCTCTCATCGGCGATCACCCAATCCCTTCATCCTTAACATATGGTGCCGACAAGCCCGGCCCATGACTCAGAATATTTAAATTAATGACGTAAAATATAGTATGTCGCAATGTCCGCCATGGGTTAACATATGGCGACCATTCAAGTTAATCTCAGGGAGATTATATCGTCAGGGTAATGATGGAGTGTTGCGGCTAATACCTAACCCTAACCAATATGAGGGGATCTTGGAATGGGCACATGCGAGTATCGGTGGAATCCATGCATCAGCTACTACTACTTGTGTGCGACGTATATCTCAGGATGGACAATGGTGGCCTACCATGCATGCGGATGCTGAAAAATTTATTCGCAACTGTGCTTCATGTCAAATTCAACAGCAAATTCATAATGTCACATTATTCCAAATTTCAACTACACCAAGTTGGAGTAAGTATATTGTGGACTATCTTCAGCATGGTCATACACGGATCAACAAATTCCTAAACATCGAAAGCGTGCTATTAAAGTTGAAGCGGCAAACTATATGCTGATAGAGGGCCAACTCTACAAGAGGGGCAAAGATGGCAACTTACGCATGTGTGTATGTGAAACAGACTACTTGAAAATCTTGACTCATGCACATGTAGGTGTTGGGGGTGGACACTTTTCGGGCAATACCACAGCTAAGTTGATTAGGTGGTCTGGGCTTTGGTGGCCAACCTTACAAATGGATGCCGAAGAATATGTAAAATGTTGTAACGATTGTCAAAGAACCAAACCTCCCATCACAAAGGACAATATGCCATTGTGGCCTATGTTAAGCACACGTGCTTTTGCAAAATGGGGTATTGATTTTGTCGGTCCCATTAAACCTCCAGCTCGTCACACGCATGCAGAATATATTATAGTCGCAACTGACTATTTGACCAAATGGGTAGAGGCAAAGGCTACAGTTAAAAATGATGCCAGAACCACAGCCAAATTCTTGTATGAGTACGTGTTTACACGCTATGGCTTACCTATTGAAATCGTTAGTGATCAAGGTGTGCACTTTGTGAATGAGGTCATAGAGTTTTTGCTTCAAGAATTTATGGTAATTCACAAGCGTTCTGCACCCTATCATCCCCAGACCAATGGACAAGCTGAGAGTACTAACAAGATTCTCTACACAGCACTCACAAAGATTGTTGAGGGACATAGGACTGATTGGGAGCAAAAGTTGCACTCAGTTCTTTGGGCATATAGGATAGCCTATAAAACATCTGTGGGGCACAACCCCATTTGAGCTTGCTTTTGGGCTAGATGCAATTCTTCCCATTGAATTTCTTTTACCTACTCTACAAGTTGCTAAACAATTGGATTGGACTGGTCATGAGCTTTCACAACGCATTGAGGAATTGGAAAAGCTTGATGAGACCCGCTTATTGGCGGTAATGGGGATGTATGCCGAGAAGAGGAGACAGAAGCAATGGTATGATAGAAATGTAACAACTGGTCGATTCAAAAAAGGGGACCTTGTGCTCTTGTACACACTTAAGAAACATAAGCAAAAGCTCAAGCAACGTGGCCTAGGACCGTTTGTGATTAATGAGCTTACTCCAAGTGGTGCAGTGTGTGTAGAGACACTAGAAGGTGAGCAAATGCCTAATTTCATTAATGGAAGTCGTCTCAAGAAATACAATGAACCATTAACTGAAGCCATGCTTCAACAAATGCATGCTGCACACACACGGAAAGAAGCACATGACCTACTTAAACGTCAGGCTCAAGAAGAGGCTAAAGCTAGAGTTGCAAAAGCCAAGGAGTATCGCAAAGCTTCTATGTTGGCCTTACAGTTGGCTACTGATGAACGATATGTCGATCCTTTCAATATTCAAGTGTGTCTTCATCTTCATGAGACTACCTACTTTGTCTCTGCCTTAATTGACTCTGGTGCAGATTATAATGTTCTCTCGTTTGACACATGGATAGCCTTGGGACAACCAACACTTGTGCACATTCCTATTGACTTACAAAGCTTCTCAGGTGAAGATAACCCTATAGAGGGAAAATGTGTCATTATGATGTCCATTCAAGATCACCAGATGTCAGTGCCCTTTTATGTGGCAAGTAAATCCAAGGCAGTGGTAGAGGTTGTTCTCGGCCGATCA
Organism: Cibotium barometz; assembly: GCF_041138505.1. NCBI lineage: Eukaryota > Viridiplantae > Streptophyta > Polypodiopsida > Cyatheales > Cibotiaceae > Cibotium > Cibotium barometz. The sequence goes on along the minus strand of NC_141071.1, from coordinate 10,516,426 downwards.
TGGTTAAGTGCTACCAATTGCTCATTAGATTGGAAGAATAGACAATACAAATTGCAAATTGATTCTGATTGCTCATTAGATTGGAAGAATAGACAATACAAATTGCAAATTGATTCTGATTGCGTATTGGGATCTGCTACTCCACGAGATTTATCATGTCAAAAGGGTGGTGTTTCTGTTAAAAGTAGTATCTCATGTGGGAACATGCCTTAACAAAGGGATAGGTTATTTAACTAATTTATGCTATTTGGGTCGGCCATTTCCAGCATGAGGGTATAAATACCCATGCCCACCATTGTATTTTATCATCTATTCATTGCTAATAAAGTTCAAGCCTTGTTCGTCAACTTCTCTCTCTCTCTCTCTGCGTCAACTTCTCTCTCTCTCACAACGTGTATTCAAGCTTCCGCATGTACGATTCTGACATGGTATCAGAGCTTGAAGGCTTCTGATCCTCGGACACACACAAGGCACGAGGGAGGAGATGCGCGGCAGACTGCGTCTGCATCAAGGCTAGAGCAAACCTGCGTTTCTTCTTAAAGCAACCAAAGCACCCAAGGCCAGCAAAAGCGGGTATCTCAAGGCAGCGCACTATGCATGGCGGCTAGCAAGGGCAGCGTTTGCATAGCAGCCAGCAAGGGTGGCGCACATTGAGCGGGCAGAAGCAGGACTCAAGCAAGGCGGCAAGAAAGGCACGCAAGTGCGCGAGGCAGAGCAGCAGCAAAAGCTACGTTTTCTTGCATACGACAGAGCAACATCGTGAGTGCATTTTCTTGCAGCGGCAGAGCAAGAGGAGGCCAGTGGCACCGCTCGTGCAGCAGGAGTGCAGCCGCAAGAGAACCGCCGGCTGGGAGAAGAGAAGGCGAAGGGAGGAGATGTGCGTTATCGAAGACCGGGTCGACTGAGAAGAGGTGGACGGAGTTTTCGAGATGGGACTCCCGTGTTCGAGCAAGGATGACAAACTGAATGGCGACAATTATGCGCATTGGAACTTGATCATGAGGCTATGGTTTAGCAGAAAAGGCTTATGGGACATTGTTGATGGCTCGGAGGAACGTTCCCGAAGGGATAGCAATCGGTTCACACGTCTTCAGGAGGAGGAGTTTCTCAAATCTCTTGTGGATTGGGAAGCTCACAATGCGAAGGCGATGTCGGCGATTGCAGAATCTCTCACCAAGGAAATTTCCCCTGCCATTCAGACTTTAAAGACTGCCAAGGAAATGTGGTCAAAGCTTGCAGGAATGTTTGATCGAGACTCAACAATGCGAGCAGTAACTCTTCTCGGCCAGTTGTTTTCCATCAAGTTTGAAGTCGGGACCTCTATGCAGTCATTTCTAATGAAGGCAAAGGTTATCCATGATCAGTTATCGGCTATGAATAGTGCGTTAACTAGTACCCAGTTAGCTGCCTTGGTTCTTACGAAGTTGCCTGAGGAGTACGAGATGGTCTCGAGGGCATTACGCTTACAAGTCACGAAGGAAAAGCTGGAATTTGATGATCTCAGCTCTTTTCTCATTGAGGAGGAAGCATTGCTCATTTCCCAAGGCAAGATTCGAGTTCCAAAGGATGTAGAATCGGCACATGCTGCATCGGAATCCAATAAGAAGTCTAGGAGCCGTTTTTATAAGTGCGAAAAGCGAGGGCATTTGGCTCGGGATTGCAAATCCAAAGCTAAAGCTCAAGGCTCTGTTGAGAGATAGCGATTGCGTTTGTGCAATGCTACATTGTATGGATGATGGATGATGGGTGAGTTGTCGAACACCTCAATTAAGAGGGGGTGTTGAGAGATGTAATCGTGGTGTTGTGTATATGTGGGAAAGCACCCTAGAGGTGCAGGATATTGTGTGTATGTGTGAAAGCACTCTAGAAGTGCAAGATATTGTGGTGAGATGGAATGCCACATGTAATATTGTATGGTGTGTGAGTGTTGACCAAAAAAAGTGGAAAAGGAGTTGCCACATGGATGATGATGTGTAAAGAGGGATAAGACTTGAGAGCCTATATCATTGTATGGTTCATTGTGATATGCAATACAAGGGAATAGTGTTGAGTGTGCAATCTCCCTCTCTCTCTAGTCATGGAGTTTTTAGTGTGGTTTAATCCACCTTAATCTTATGCTTAATCTATGTCCTTCACCCATGACCATTCCCATTTCTAGAATCTTAACATGGTATCAGAGCCAAATGGGCTCTTGGTCATGGGTGATTTATGTATATTAGCTTGTTTGTGTGTTTGTTTGATTAAGCATTATATTTTCAGTTTATTATGAAAAAAAATTATGCACACTCAACACTATTCCCTTGTATTGCATATCACAATGAACCATACAATGATATAGGCTCTCAAGCCTTATCCCTCTTTACACATCATCATCCATGTGGCAACTCCTTTTCCACTTCTTTTGGTCAACACTCACACACCATACAATATTACATGTGGCATTCCATCTCACCACAATATCTTGCACTTCTAGAGTGCTTTCACACATACACACAATATCTTGCACCTCTAGGGTGCTTTCCCACATATACACAACACCACGATTACATCTCTCAACACCCCCTCTTAATCGAGGTGTTCGACAACTCACCCATCATCCATCATCCATACAATGTAGCATTGCACAAACGCAATCGCTATCTCTCAACACTCCCCCTCAATGCTAGCATATGGAGCGTAGAGGTTATGGCGGAGATAAAAAGCAGGTGGAACATGCTAATTATGTCACCAGCAGCGGCAGTCTGTCAACGTGCAGAAATCGGCAGACGTGGAGGAAAGTTGCTTGGGTGCATTCAACACTCACTAAATACAAGGCATTTTTTCTTATGCTAATAAAGCATAGTTAAAATCTTTGACAAGAAATTGTTTCACACATAGTTTTTTGTTGATGAAGATGTTCACACACACTTGGGTCCGCTACCCGGCTTTGGCCAAAAAGGCTTTGTAATTATTTAATTTCTCACCCAAACATGATGATGGATAAATCGTCCACGAGCATGCGTGCTCAAAACAAAAATTTTGTAATCATCCATGGTATGAGGGTAATCATGCCCGAGCTCACCGAGAAGCTCAAAATTGTTGTTGTGATGTGTGCAAGAGCGATGCACGTGTGAGGTGCATGCACATGGGTTGGATCCCTCCCGAACTTCCATGTTCAAATCGGACTCAGTGGTTCCGCTGTGAGCAATGAGTCGACTCAAAATGGACTAGGTGTCTAAGATGGTAGACACGGGCACACATGTTTGGTTGATAAACACTCCAATGTATCATTGAGGGGGAGTGTTGAGAGATAGCGATTGCGTTTGTGCAATGCTACATTGTATGGATGATGGATGATGGGTGAGTTGTCGAACACCTCGATTAAGAGGGGGTGTTGAGAGATGTAATCGTGGTGTTGTGTATATGTGGGAAAGCACCCTAGAGGTGCAAGATATTGTGTGTATGTGTCAAAGCACTCTAGAAGTGCAAGATATTGTGGTGAGATGGAATGCCACATGTAATATTGTATGGTGTGTGAGTGTTGACCAAAAGAAGTGGAAAAGGAGTTGCCACATGGATGATGATGTGTAAAGAGGGATAAGGCTTGAGAGCCTATATCATTGTATGGTTCATTGTGATATGCAATACAAGGGAATAGTGTTGAGTGTGCAATCTCCCTCTCTCTCTAGTCATGGAGTTTTTAGTGTGGTTTAATCCACCTTAATCTTATGCTTAATCTATGTCCTTCACCATGACCATTCCCATTTCTAGAATCTTAACAAGCTCGACGAATGACAAAGGCAAAGGCAAAGCTGACGAGGATGACAGTGACAGTGATTCTACTAGGGATGCTACGGTGTCTGCCGGTGTGGCGAGGACTACACTGGCACATGCTCCAACATTCTAGCTTGGTGGATGGATGCTACCACGTGCTTCAGCCACCAGAGAGAGGCATGTGAGTGGCAGAGAAGAGGGGCAGTCTGTGCTCCCGTTTTGGTGATTTGGACCCGTGTGTCGGAGTTCAAGGCACATGCATCTGGCATGGAACAGCTTGATAATCTATGGACATGATGTGTTCACAGTGCATTGGTAGCAGACTATGGACGGGATGAGTTCCTAATTCATTGTGTAGCAGAATTTTGGGCGTCGTGTGTCGACAGTTCAAGGTTCAGAGGATTTTTTTTTGAACATGATGTGTTCGCAGTTCAACGACGAATGGGGGATCATGGATGTGGAGTTGTCTGCAATTCATTATTCTATGTGGCAGCTAAAGCTCAAGATGGCATTTTCTTGTGGAGACAGGTTGATTGGTGCATTATCCGAGGTGTACCTAGCAAAGGCCACGCTAGGGTGTCCATGGTTGCATCTGCATCGACTTGGTTTCTTCATCTATGCCCACTATGAGCTACAGAGAGGGTGTTAAAAGTAGTATCTCATGTGGGAACATGCCTTAACAAAGGGATAGGTTATTTAACTAATTTATGCTATTTGGATCGGCCATTTCCAGCATGAGGGTATAAATACCCATGCTCACCATTGTATTTTATCATCTATTCATTGTTAATAAAGTTCAAGCCTTGTTCGTCAACTTCTCTCTCTCTCTCTGCGTCAACTTCTCTCTCTCTCACAACGTGTATTCAAGCTTCCGCATGTACGATTCTGACAGTTTCTACCCTACACAACCCACTTTCAAAATCTGCTCTTGAAGCTCCAACACAAATGATGTGGATAATTGATGAGTACTCAAGTGAGGGCCATGGCTGGCATGTTCCAACTACTTTAGTCACTGCTCAAAGAAGGCCAGGCAAGAAGGAATTATCAATTTGGCTACCCAAAGATGCGTACAAACTTGTACCATCTAGCCTAGTTTCTAAGCCTCCTAAAAAGCACATCTTTTCCAAGCCTAAACCTCACATTGTTACTCATTGGGTCCCAAAGCATGTTCTTAAAGCACAAGGCTATTATGAGGGGGCAACAACAATTTGGCTTCCTAAATGCCATGGTTTGCTATCCAACAAATGTGTGAAGCTTCTCCTAATATGAGTCATGCACACTCTTGACAATGTGGAAATGGGTGATGCTGTTGATAGAATAACGTGACAAAGTGATGCCCACAACAATTTTCACCTAAGGGAGCATAAAAGTACCTAGAATGAGTTTGAAAAGGAGGAGCACTATAACCCCCACGATGTTGAGGTTGAGTACTATCAGGATCAATGCGTGGTGGACATGTATCGCCCCAAGTATCCATCAGGAGGTATCTGGGCGTAGAACAATGAAATTTAGAACACTCATATCCATCATTACAATCCCAATCAAAAACATTTTAGATAAGATCATCTCAAAAAGAACACAATCCTCTAAAGGCATAAGGAACCACACTATTCAAACATTGATCTACCAAAGAGCTTCAATTGTAGTGTTAATGCCTTATCTTTGGTTTTGGGTATGTCCTTCTTAAGAGGTGGGAAGGTTAGCAATTGTCGAGGAATTTGAGCAAGATAAGAGGATTTAGGCATTGAAGTGCTAGAATCTATGCTCAAAGGAGACTCATTTGGCTTAGGTACACAAGTTGATGGTGGAATTGTGTAACAAGGAGAAATTGGGACAACTGGTGATTCAGTACATGTTATGAGAAGGTCAACACAAGTAGATTTGTAGGTGCTATCACAGCCACCTATCCTATCTTGAAGAGGTTGTGTTGATTTCTTTTGCACCCACTGATATGGAAAATCGAGGGCGGCTTTTGGAATCTTATTGATACACTCTTTTACCCCTATGCCGCTCTTACTTTAGACGATATGGCATGGGCTTAATGAAACAAATTGTGAGAATTACACCCCAACGCCATAATCTTCTTAATGTGAGAATACCAGAGAGAGGACCAAATCAACGAAGATTACCTGAGGAGGTTCAAGCACAACAATGGAGGGATACATGCTTAAATGACTTGCAACCACCTATCTTGCAAGCCCTCCTTCCCCCAGCCACATCATGTCAATTTTGGATCAATATGAGTACTTATATTGCGCAGTTCCAAAATCAAAATTGTCTGCTGAACCTTCCCATAGAACCAATGCCATATTTTAGCGAGGAAGCACTCCTTCCTCTACCACCTTCTCCAGAGGCCGGTTTTTGTGAAGGGTTGTCCCTGCATCCTGAAGAAATTGATACCATCTTTCTAGCAAACGTGGACACAGATCCACCACCAGTGCAAGGGTAAGCTCAGTGACTCCACAATAAGATCAACAAGCCAGGGCACTTTTCTCCCACTGGGTTTTTCCCCTCGGCTATATTCGGTGATTGGCACCAATAACAAATTTTATTCCTTTCTTTTCTTTTCTTGTTTGTTAATAAACATTTTGCAGAAATCTTAGCTAAACAAGAGCATACAAACACGCCCCAACAGTCCACCTATCGTGCACACAAATTAGGAAGGGGGGAGACTTGCAATGCCTACAAAGAGCAAAGAGAAGCAATCTGCACAACATCAACAACGGGCACTACAACAGGTGTATTCAAATCATAATCTTTTGTTCTTTATGTGCTTTTAACTTTTGGATACATTGTTTGCATGTTCACACACAGTTGGTTGGTTTAAGTTTTTGATTAGTTGTTAAAATGTGGTGAGTGATTTCTAGATCTTAGAGGACTTAGTAGAAGGTATTTCTATTTGAAGACAGTGTAGGATATATACCAACGGAGTATGCCAAGTTCTTATGCTCTCAAGGTATATTAGTCATCCCTAGTGGTAGCTATCTCTTAGGTATGGGCTAGGTGCTAGGATTAATAAAGAAATTTACGAAAAAATATGCCCTAAAAAATATATACAAGTGAATCAAGACATGACGTGTCTACAGCCATGTGGAATGCTTGGTAGGACCTGGGGTTGTCTTAGCACCTTGGGGCCGATGCCTTGGTTTCCATGGGGTGAACACTGACGTCTAAAAGCTTCAGAAAAAGACCTTCAAGGACTCTATCACCTTGATAGATGTTGGTAGGACTCTGGGGTACACTATGGGCCCTCGAGACCGATGCCCTCATCTTCATGGGGTACTCCTTATATCACAAAAGAAAGAAAAGGGTCTGTCGCCCTTGAGATACTTAGCGGCCTTTAGATTCTCTTGGCAGAGGTCTCTTGGCCATTGCTTGGGTCTCATTGGGATGGAACCTTCATCTTTATCATCTTTTACACACACACCAAATTATTTTTAAAAAAAAAGAAAAAAAGAAGAAGAAGAGGTCCAATCACCATTGCTCATATTTAGGAGTAGATTTGCCACTTAGGAATAACTTAAATACTTGTAGGACATTGAGACTGCGGTCATAACCTGTGGTGTGCAAGCACACTTGCCTTTGCATAGCACTATCTACCACTTAGTCTCACTTTGACTAGTCTTTACTCACCTCTTTTAGCACTCTTTAAAACTCTAATCAGCCTTTCACTTGTATGCTCACGTGTGAAATTGTCATTACTGGTTTTTTTTCAATAAAAGGCTTTACTTGTATCCATTGTTTTTTGCAGCTCTTGCTTCTACCGCGCTCGAGGACGTGCGCAAAATAGGAAGGGGGGAGTGTTGCGTGACGAGTGAAGATCAATGCAAGGATGCAACAAAAAGATACTTAGGGCTCTTGTAAAGAGTTCCAAGTTGTAGATGAGTGTGGGAGTGGGCTTGACAATAATTCCACATGGGAACTTTGGGAGTTTTAGAGTTTTTGTATAAAAAGTGGCTCATTTGAGAGCTTATAAACACATTGGGCAAACTCATGTTTGAGCTCTCTTGAGACTAGCTCTCCCTCTTTTCCCATAGAGGTGCAAGCTCTTCTCTCTCCCCATCTACATTGTTGTAAGTTCTATTTTTGTTAATTCAATGCAATGAGTTGATGATTGTCTCTCTTCTCATGTCAATTCTCTAGTATGCATGTTTCTTGTTGATAGCTTCAAGGTTTGTGTGCATGCTAGGGAAATGAGTGTTTGAGAATGAAGAATGCTTTGATCTTGTGTATGCAATAGCATAGCTTTCTTCTTGTTTTGGATGCATGGATGAGTGGGATGATGAGTAAGTGAGCAATAGTAAGATTGAGCTTGTGTGTGTGTTAAGTCTATGTCAATAGTAGTAGTATTCTTAGCATTCTCTCCATCAAATGGATAAGCTTTTGTGCACTGGTACGGGTTGAATCCCTAGCTCCGAAAGGGATGCAAATCCCATTGGATTGAGCTACATGTGGATCATACTACTCTTGCTACAAGTGAGAGAGTTTTCCATCTCTCCATGGACCAATTAGATTAATCCAAATGTAGGGAGGAGATAAATGGAAGAATAAAAGAAAATCCCCCAAAATGAGTAAATGCTCACATAAGATGAAGAGTCGACTAAGGACAAGGTTATTAGTTAAAAAAGAAGAGATATTTAGAAGAAATGATGCATTTTTGACACCTTAGTGTGGGGAATTCCCCTCCTGAAGGAGGCACCTATTTCACATGTGTGGTTGAGTTTTAAACTCACAAATAATGAGATATTTTTATCTCTCCTCTCTCCTGCTTCAACTAGATCCAAAAAGTAAGCTAAACTGACCTAAAAATGGTAAAAAATTGACCAAACTAATCTGGAAAATTATAGAATCAGTTTGCTTGGTTAGAGGCTCACTTTTTTCTATAAATGAAGCCTCCCCCTTTGTAAATGGTTAATAGTGTTTTATGCATTGTTACTCTACTCCTCCCCAGAGCCAAAAACAGTGAATTAATTGATAATTCATTTGTTTTTGACCATTTCCTCTTCAAAAGAATTGGTGGCCACTCTTGTTACAAACAAAAGTAGATCCCTCAAACCATCAAGCCAAAGAAAAGCTCACAAACTCCTAGTAAGTTAGAAATTCTACTTTTTCTTATTCTATTTTATGGTTTTCTGATTTTTGCTTTCTTTAAAATGAAAATGGATGTTATGCCTTGCTGGAAAGGCTTTCCCCCTTCTCTTCATTATTGAATTCAGCCTTTCATTATCCTAGATGTGTAATCAAATTGATGGAATTAAACTTTTCATATTTTTTACTCTTAATAAAGTGGAAATTGATTAGATTAGAATGATTTAAATCATCTTGGATAATTTCTAATAAATTTTAGAGTGAAAAAATTTGAAAAATGGTCAGCCATACAAAGGAGATTATGGCAAAATTTTCTTAAATTTGGTGAAGTAAGTTTTATCTTTTTATTATTCAAAAGAGTAATCCCCACCGCTTGCGTATTCTAAAAGTGTTTTTTTAATTCTATGCATAGAAAAATTCATATTAGAAATATTTTTATTATAAAAGTGTTATTTTCATTAGAATTAATTTCTATGCATAGAAAGATGCATATTGGGAATATTTTGATTATAAAAGTGTTACTTTCATTAAAAATGATTTCTATGCATAAATATATGCATAAAAGAATTTTTTTATTATAAAGTGTTACTTTCATCAAAATTGATTTTTATGCATAAATAGATGCATAAAAGATTTTTTTATTATAAAAGTGTTACTTTCATTAAAATTAAATTTATGCATAAATAAATGCATATAAGAATTTTTTTATTATAAAAGTGTTACTTTCATCAAATTTTGATTTTATGCATAGAAAGATGCATAAAGAAATTTTTATTTCAAAAGAGTTATTCTTATCAATTTTGATTTTATGCATAGAAAGATACGTAAAGAAACTTATTTTTATTTCAAAAGAGTTATTCTCATCAATTTTGATTTTATGCATAGAAAGATGCAAAAAAGATTTATTTTTATTTCGAAAGTGTTATTCTCCTTAAAATTGAATTTATGCATAAACAGATGCATAAACAGATTTTTATAAAAGTGTTATTTCCCCGCTGAAGTTGTTCTTATGCATAAATAGATGCGTAAAGAATCTTTATATCAAAATAAGAATTCTCTTACATTCTATAAATAGATGTGATGATATGTAATGCGAATCAGATAGATGGGAATGAATGGATGGATGGATGTGATGAGAATAAGAGGTAAATAGATGTGATGATATGTGATGCGAATCAGATAGATGGGAATGGATGGATGGATGGATGCAATGAGAATAGGAGTGACGAGAATGTGAGGTAAATAGATGTGATGAGATGTAATGCGAATCAGATAGATGGGAATGAATGGATGGATGGATGTGATGAGAATAGATGTGATGAGAATGAGAAGTAAATAGATGTGATGATATGTGATGCGAATCATATAGATGGGAATGAATGGATGGATGGATGTGATGAGAATAGAAGTGATAAGAATGAGAGGTAAATAGATGTGATGAGATGTGATGTGAATCAGATAAATGTGAATGAATAGATGAGATGTGATGTCATGTGAATCGGGATGTGAATAAATGATATAGGATGTGAATGAATGTGTTAGCATGTGAATCGGGATGTGAATGAATGATATAAGATGTGAATGAATGTGTTAGCATGTGAATCGAGATGTGATGAATGTGTTAGCATGTGAATGAATGATATAGGATGTGAATGAATGATATAAGATGTGAATGAATATGATAGCATGTGAATCGAGATGTGGATGAATGATAAGGGATGTGAATGGATGTGATGTGATGTGAATCGAGATGTGAATGAATGATAAGGGACGTGAATGAATGTGTTAGCATGTGAATCGGGATGTGAATGAATGAGATGTGATGTGAAATGGATGTGATAAGATGCGATGTAAACTGGATCGATGTTAATGTATGTGAAGTGATGAGATGTATAGGTAGATGCAAGTGGATGAGATCTGATGAGGATAAGTGAGGAAATAAGTGATGAGATAGAAAAAGATGTGATTAGATGAGAATGGGAATACTTATGAAATGAATGTGGATTGATGTGGATTTATGAGTGGATAATGTGGATTGATGTGGATGGATGTATGGATGATGTGGATTGATAAGGGTAATGTGGATTGACGTGAATGGATATATGGATGATGTGGGTTAATGTGTGGATAGTGTGGATTGACGTGAATGGATGTATGGATGATGTGGATTGATGTGTGGATAATGTGGATTGATGTGGATAGATGTATGGATGATGTGGATTGACGTGGATGGATGTATGGAAGATGTGGATGGATGTGTGGATAATGTGGATTGATGTGGATGGATGTATGGATGATGTGCATTGATGTGGATGATGTGGATGGATGTATGGATGATGTGGATGGATGTATGGATGATGTGGATTGATGTGGATGATGCGATTGGATGTGATTTGATGTGGGAATGATGTGATGTGATAGGGATGGATGAAGAAAAAAAAATTGTGGGAGATGAGAAAAGATGGGGACTAATGTGAAAGGATCTGGAGTAATGCGAAAAGATGGAAAGATTGTTGAAACTATATTTGTATGTGAATTTGTTTTTAAATAATTGTTTTATGTCAAGAATGTTGAAGAAGCATTTTGACCATCTTGTGAATGAGGTCGTGGAGACCTATCTGTTAAAGTTGCAACTGCCGAGACGGAGAGTCAACCGAGGACGTCTCGCGTAGCAAGGTCGGCCGAGGTCTTGACCAGCCTCGGTTTGATTTAAATGGTGAGCTTCCGGTACAGTGGATGAGGGACCAAGGAAGCAGCCTATGAGCGAAGCGCTAGGTGACCTGGAAGGATCCTAGATGGTGCTGACCATACGGTGCTCGGGCTCTGGGTCACCGAAGATACCCACACGTACGTCGGGGAAGATATTGGAACAAGAAGGAAGAGTTGTTTTCTGAATTCGGGCATGGATCTGGTTGATTGACCTTGCTGGTCCTCAAAACGGATGAGTCCATGGCTCTTTTATATGGATCTGTTGGTTGATCTTGCTGATCTTCAACGGAGACTCCATTTTTGTTAAAGTGAATACTTGCCGGTTACTATGAACTAGGAACTATCGAAAAGGCCCCTGGGGGTGAGCGTTCTAGTTGCCAATGATGCCATAGGTACACCGATGAAGGATTGTTTGGAAATAAGGATTCAACTGGATAATTAGAGAATTATGATCAGTGACACTATGGTTTCATTAAATGATTGTTTTAAAGACTGTTGAATCTGTGAAAAAGACAATTTCATATTGGGTGTGTAAGTGGTGTGACTAGTTTTAAGTTTGCATGAATATCTGGCTAGGGGGCCTGGGAACTCTTTTCCCTGGTACCCGGGACAACCTAACCAAATTCTTAATTGGATCCCATCACTACAGTGGTTGGGCGGTTGGCTAACCCATGGGACTAGATGGGGTTAGGCTGGACTGATGGATCCCTAAATTGAGACTCAATTCTGTTCAGGTTCAATAGATGAAGTAAATCTCGAACAAAAATTGTTCTAAAGAATCGACGGCTGTGCCTCTCAATTAGGAAAAAAGCTTGGTCTCTATGATCCAAGTACAATCATTTCCCTGATCTCACTATGGGACTTACGGGTTTGATCAGATCAGTTCAATTAGTTAAGGCTTTTGACTACGTTAGAGAAAAGTTATCTTGGAGAAATCGCCTATGCTTTCCAGGCAAGGGAAGTTTTTCCGGGTTCGGTTTTAGAAGAACTGATGGATTAGTCTCTTGTCCAGATATCCGTGGGTGAGGCCCCGAGTGTGGGACCCTACCCTGCGCACGAAGTGCTATTTTCGTTGCTAGCACCCCTAACTTCGTGCACGGTGGGGATAGGGACCTCACAACTGGTATCAGAGCGAATTGCTAATGAGGATCAACCGAGAAGCCAAAAATGTCAAAAATTTATGAAGAAGCAGTAAAAGGTTGTAATTGTGTGATAAAATTCATACAAATTGATATTCAAACTGAAATTCATAAATTGGTATATGGGTCTTCAGATGGAAGTACCGCAATTGTATGGAATCCCTGACTTGCTTGAGGCCTAGACATGATGGTATTTACCTTATAGTTCCAAGGACCGTGACTACCCGTATATACCGAGGGTATAACTGCAGCTCTTTACTGGCTTAAAATTATAAGCATTAATACTATCCGAATGATGAATTCAAATGTGGTTGATATGATTTTAAATTCTGGTTGATAACTGAGGAGTTGATTTGGATTCTGATTGAAAAATAAAGATTCTTGAATTTTTGGTTGAAATGTAATAAACTAAGCAAAACCACAATGAGGATGAATGGGACGAGTCCCTGTGATAATGTTCGTAGCTAGAATGACGTTAAGACTTTAGCAAATCACTATGAGATTAGTGGATTGTGCTGGCAGATTGCTACTATTAACACTTGACCTAGTGGATCAAGTTAAGGGATGTCAAATTAAAAATCTGTATAATTGAAAATTTCCATGAAGGCCTGTTCAGATAGAAATTTTGGTATAATGGACCATTATTGTAATAAGGATTTGAATGTTACGATCTGAGTGAATTATTATCTGATGATGAGTTTTATATAAGGGATCTTTATCCCAGGATTCTGTTGGGTTCACCAGACTATAAGGAACCCTAGAATCAATTG
>NC_141071.1:10486060-10502944 GCF_041138505.1 Cibotium barometz | reverse complement strand
AAAGCTAAGCCTCAAAAGAGATCTTACCCTGAGGCAGACCCTAAAGATTAGCCCTATAAGAAACCCCAACAGAATTTCCCCTACTACAACTGTTAACCCATGGCGGACATTGCGACGTACTATATTTTACGTCATTAATTTAAATATTCTGAGTCATGGGCCGGGCTTGTCGGCACCATATGTTAAGGATGAAGGGATTGGGTGATCGCCGATGAGAGGCGCACCTTGGATATCAGTAGGATAAGGGTTAGGGTCGGCCGGCCATGTATGGGCGCCCAAGTGTGAACGGCCAAGTCACCTATATGAGTCAAATGTAACCCTAAAATCCTCATTCTCATGTGTTGTGAATACAAGAGTGCTCTTGCCTTATCTCTTTGGTTTCCTTCTCCTGCGTGTGAGAGAGAGAGAGAGAGAGTGAGAGAGCGATCGAGCACTGTGTAGCGGCACGGCGGCGGAGAGGCGGTAGAGCGGCGACGGCGGCTCCTCCTTCACGGCTGCGACGCGGGAATCCTTCAAGGCGGCGGTTGAGCGGTGAGTGACACACCCTTTGGCATTCTGTTTGAGCTTCCTTCCCTGGTTGTATGCTTGCAGCCATTCGTGGCTCGCATACGGTGCTCGGCAAGTCCCCAGCTACGACCTGTGCGGCAAAAGCGCACATTTTTGGCGCCGCTGCCGGGGAGTTGCCCTGCACTAAGCTCCAGTTCGCAGCTCGGCTGGCTGCGTGAAGTTTAATCTGCACTGTAGGAAAGCGACTGTGTGTTTGTTGTTGAGGTGTTTCTGTGTTTTGCAATCTCTGTTTCTGCAATTTGTCTTCTGCATTTCTGTTTCTTTTGTCATTTTTCCGCTCCGCGTGTGGGCGCACGATCGGTTATCTGGTTTTCTGCATGTGAGGGGGTTTCTGAATCCCCAGATCTGTGCTGTGTGCACGAACTGCGCTGCGGCCAAGGCTAGAAACCCTAGAAAACTTATTAAAAAAAACAGAAAATAAAAATTCTAAAAAATAAAAAACAAAAAATAAAAAATTAAATTTTATTTTGAAAGAAAGAACCAAACGTGTGGAGAGGAAAGATTTTCTAATCAGAGAAAAAAAATTTGAAAAGAAAGAACCCCAATTGACCCACGACCCCGACCCCGGCCTCGGTCTCGGTCTTTTGATATATATATATAGGAGAGTGAGCCTCCATAGCTTTCTCTCAAGTGAGAGCTTATGGGAAGTCGTGCCCTATATGTAGCCCACTCCCCAAGGAGTAAGGTGAGCATGTGGGATAAAGCCCTCACCCTTTCCTCCACAAGCAAATAGGCTTTTGCCCCTTCCCCCCAAAGGAAACGGACTATTTTGAGGACTACAGGAGCTCTAGATAGGCGAACACGGTGCTGTAAAGCACACTAGGACCCTTTAAACGATACGCTCGTTTCGAGCTATCACACGCCCTAGTCCAAGTTCGACCGTAAGTAAGGGGGTCAAAAACGAGTTAAAAACAATCTAAAAACAAGTAAAAACGAGGTGCAAAATACCCAAGAAACCACTTGTGTGGGCTTCAAGGGTAGTTACCAACGCACGTAGGGTACCCACGTCACATGCATCTACGTTCTGGTCGGGTGCTAGAGCCTGAACCACTAGAAAGCGTTTCAGTCTACGCAGGCTCACACCATCCCTCCACGTTGGCATCTTGGCCTTCGGCTGGCCAAGGGAGTGCAACCCAAGATCCACGAATAGTGGATAGTGACTCATCCTCTGACTCAGAAGCCATGGAAGGGCACCCTACCAAGAACCCTAAGGAGACAAGCCAAAACATGCCAGTGTGGGCCCCACAACCCGGATCTAGCATGTTTAGTCGTCTAATAGAGACCTTTAGTGGAGCTACACGCTCTGAACATGCGACAAGCGAAGTAAATGAGGAAGGAGGGGTAGTAGATTCGCCATTCACATCTTATGTAGGCCCTACCCTCCCAAAGAGTGTCCATGTGGATATTCTACCCACTTCGTTTAATGAGGGCCCTACTGAGCTACCACATTCCGATGCTCTTCCTAAAGTAGAGGTCCCTAGAAGCCAATCCATAAGAAGTGACATTGCGTCCACTTCAAGAGAACCATTTGGCACACCAAGTCTAGATGGGATATTTCTCAATGAAAATTGGTAATATGATCTACACACAGAGACTCTAACGGACCTATACACGGGTTACACATACCATGTAGGTTGGTTAGAAGTCCTACGATCCACATCTAGCGCCACTAATCTAGAGGAGCAACAGCAAATGATATGTGATGTTATTCATAGAATTATCCAAATTGAGAGGCAAAATAGGGGAGTGGACCTAGTTTCCACTGGCCCTATGAGGTTTTTGGATACGGGCAAGGCCAAACAACCAACCCTATCACAATTGGAGACTCCCTCGCGGTGAGTCCCATAGACCCTTCATATGTTGTTTCGCCTGGAGTCTCAATGCAGGTTGAGCCCACGAGCAGTAACTTTACCTTTCCAACCTTGGCTCAACTTTCCATTAGGGAATCCACAATGCCTACCCCAATGATGAGCATGACAGAAAGTGCACCTGTTTTTTACCACTGTAGTTAGTACGACACCACTACCTAGTGGAACAGTACCTACAACAGTGCATGGTAGTGCCTATCGGCCTTATGTACCTATTGCTACTCATGCTCATGTAGCTCCTACGCCTCCTAGTATGCCAATGGCGTATGCTCCAAGACCGCCTTATCACCACCCTTATCCAAGAGGAGCTAGGCCTAGCCACATATCATATCCTACGTCATTTGCCAACCTACTCAGACCAACGCCAACTCCTATCAGCCAGGCTATCCCAGAAGTGCCTCCACCAACTATGCCTGCTCACTTAGGTGATCTCGCATCATTTGCTCAGACGATCGGACGATCCATTGCAGAAAACATGCGGGGTATGCCTGAGAGAGAACCTAGAAGCAAGGCAGTACAAGTGGCTAAGCTCACTCAAAACTTCAGTGGTAACGAAGATGTTAGGAAGCACATTGAAGTCTTTGAACACGTGTGTGATTCCTTGGAAGAGCACAATGAGCTGCATAAGTGTAAAGCCCTAGGCTTAACCTTGAGTGGGAAGGCCGGAGATTGGTATCGAACCTTAAGGGTTGAAGAGCGCACTCACTACCCCACTCTCAAGAGATTGTTCTTGAAAGAATACATACGTGAGGGTGTGCTTTGGGGAGTAGCATCTTAACTCCAAAAAGCTGAACGCGAGGAAGGGGAGTCAGTGAGAGACTTTATAAGTCGATTGAAGCATCTAAATTCTCGCTGCACTCCCGATGAACGCTTCAATAACAACCAACTCCTCGATAGATTCATCCGAGGATTGCGCCACGAGGACATTTACAATGGCCTAGTCATTAGAGGTCTTACAACGTGGGAAGCAGTCACTGCCAATGCAATCCAGTTAGAAGACAACTTGATGATTGTTGCAGGTAAAAAGGTGTCTTCAGAAACAAAATCCGTTAGTTCGCAAGTATCTGGGCACGAGTCAATGACGGTAAAACCAATTTGCCAAGGAGCCCAAGATATCTGAAATGTCTGTGACCGACCTTACTAAGGCTCTCCAAGAATACTTTAGGGATAATCGAGCTCCTCAGAATAGCCATATGTACCCAAGGAGAGAGCAACAATGGTGTTCGGTGTGCTTAGGACCACATAGCACGAGTGAATGTCCCACATTTAGAGTCAAATTCAATGGGAATTGCAATGCATGTGGTAAGTATGGCCATCAATCTAAAGATTGCCTAACACTTAAGCGAATGTTGGCAAACCAGGCACCACTAGCTTGGTCAAACACACCTCAAGTACCCGCGCTAATGCCTGCACAACCTGTCGAGCAACCGTCACAGCACATAGTTCCAAGGAATCCGAATGTAGTCCAGTCTGTGCCGTTACCACCGCCAATGCTAGGACCACAACCTCCACATCCAAGGATTACCCCTGTAAACCAGATGGGTTGTGAGTCACATAGTGCATGTGGGGATTATGAAGAGGAGATAGACCCCACTGCTCCATACGGGATTGATACGTTTGAAATGATTCCCCAGTACTACATGGAGGATCATTTCGGGCAAGTCAAGCCTGTATATCAAGCGGCTGCTCTTGCCACAAGAGGGCAAAACCTTAATACCATGGCAAGGAGACCACCTCTTCAATGCTACGAGTGTGGTGGACCGCATCGTGTAGCGGAGTGCCCTAATAGGCTACAGAAGATCGCCACTCAAATGTAACCAAATCAAGGGAGCACATCGGGAATGCCGGTACTTACATGTAATCGTTGTGGCATAGATCATTTGATCGCTCAATGTCCACATAATCCTAATGCACCCAAGATTACGCCATTGAATTTGGTTGAGGTCACCAACCAAGCACGAGGAACCACACCTGTTGTACCCGCGAATGTAGTTACACGATCGATGCTTCAAAATCAAAACTACATTCTTGAAGAGAGGGATACTGCATCAATCGCTCAGGCAAAGAAAAAGAAAACACGACGAAAGAGATCGCTTAATGCCACGAGCTCCAAGCCCAGTTCAAAGACCAACATAGGGACAGGAGACGACCCCGTGTATATGAATGATCCTGAAGATGATTCTGATTCAATAGAAACCATGGGGACCAAAGCCACTACCTTAAGGGAGGAACCCACTCGTCGGGAGCTCAATGAAGGAGAATCAAGCGAGTACAAAAATAAGGGAAAACAGAAGGAAACTTCCTCGGCCCCACAACCAAGTCAGTTAATGCCCTCTCGACCACCCAAATTGACTGAGACTCCCCAAGACAAGCCACGTGGGCCAAAAACCCTCAAGAAAAAGATTGGAACTTACCCAAACCCAGTTGAGGAGATTGAACAAGTGCAACACTTAAGGGGTTTGGTGGAAGAAACACAAAGAGAACTGGAGCCAAACCCGAGAAAAATCAAAATTCCAGACACAGTGTTTCCTACGCAAGTTCAGCCTCACAGGAACCATAAACCGTTAGCTATACCGAGTATCATTCGAGAAGAAAGTGAGGATAGAACATCAGGAAGTGGGCAAACACCCTTTTTGCTTGAAAGAATGTTTAGTGAGGGAATGCCTGACCCCATCGAAGAGGAAGTGATTCCATCTTCACCAGTCCCTAGTCAAGGGGCGATGTCTCGAAAAGTACCGTTGAATGTGTCTAAGTTAATGGATTTCATGTCCTCTGAGATCAGAACCACGATCATATCCAAATTATACGGAGATCCTGAGCTATTCTTAGCTCTTCGGGCATTTCTCAATGGAGAACTAAAGGCGGGGCTACCACAATTTGCAAATATGGATAGACCCGACACGCTTCAAGATGAAGGGGAGCATTGGGATCTACAACCCAACTTTGATGAAGATTCGGTCGTGGAAATACCTGTGAACAAGTTGGGATAGTACTTTGAAGGTGACGAATCTAATGCCACCCTCCCCATTACTACCAAGGGATTAACTCTAAAGGGAATCCTTGATGGTGGTGCTGGAGTGAGCATTGTGACTAAAAACTGTTGGGAATCTATGGGAAGGCCTCACCTCGAAGTCACAAACATAGTGGTTAAGATGGCAAATGGAACTATTGCTAAACCTATTGGAATGTTAAGGGACCTTAAGATCAAGATTCTGGGATACAAGGTACGACATACCTTCATTGTAATGGATTTCTCCAAGCATCCTATGTCATATCAAATGATCTTAGGACGTCCTTTCATGAGGGAAGCACAAATGGTACATGACTGGTCGAAAAACCATGTCTACCTACAATTCCAGGACTCTGTCATTCGAGTTGATCTTGAGAATGGTCGTGCACATCCTTTAGGAAGCAAGGTTATCATCGATAATCGATCGGATACCACTGTTCATTCCGCCCCATTAAGGTATTGCTATACATGCAAAAAAGAGACTGATGATGGGAAAGATTCTCCTTACATGGATGTCTTACCGGGTATGACTGAGTCGGATAACGTGGATTGGGTACACCTAGCGGCCGGCAACCATAGACACATGGGGAAATAGAGGCACAAGTTGGGTAACACTTGAGGGGCAAGATATGCCACCGTTAGTGCCAATAAACATGATAGGTGTTATGCACTTGACTCCTGATGGCGAGAACGTGGCAAACTCCACCGACACTAAAAGTAGCGAAGACTCTGACCAATGCAACTCTGAGTATGAATCTCAGGAAGAAACTGACCCTGAGCCTGATGGGGAAAATGAATCAAATATTCACCCAAATGTGGAATCAAGGTGCTCAAGGCCTAGGACAGTGGCCTCCTGCAGTTCATCCGAAAGTGAAGATCGACCAAGTGAGTCCGAATCTGATAGAAACAAAAATCAAAAACTTGGTAAGAAGAAAACGAGACATAAGCGCCAACGCTATCGAGCTAATGTACGCACTGCAATAAACAAGGAAAGATCCACTGCAGAATGGCTCAGTTATGTAGGAGCCATTGATGCTCATCGAAAGATAGCTAATAATTGGGGACAATATCTCCAAAGTGTCATGTGGTGTATTCCGCAACCTCATGACGTCGCCCAATTAGAAATTGATGAGAAGCCAAAACTAAGTCGTACTGCAAGAAGGCGGCAAAACCAAGAGTTGGCTCAGCAACAAAAGGAAGCGGAATTGAAAGAAAAAAGCCTGGCACAACAAGAACCAGTAGACTTACACCCCGCACCCGAGCATTTCAAATCATTCACCACAGGGGAACGTAAAGTAGTCTACACAAAAGCCCAACGAACGCCTACCAATGGGAGTAGCGGTGTCTACGATGGCCCTGCGGTAGTTAAGGAGATAGACTTAGCAGATCCGAGTGAGGAGTCTAAACCAGTTTTTATTGCTCAAGACCTCACCAAGGCGGAAGAAGCTGCACTTACGAAGCTTCTTAAAGAATTCAAGGACATATTTGCTTGGACATATCATGATATGAAGGGTGTTCCACCTTCGATGGTGCAACACACGATTCCAATGATTAGCACTGCTAAACCAGTCCAGCAACGTCCCTACCTAATGAATCCTAAGTACGCAAAGATTGTACAAGAGGAAATTGAAAAGCTTGTAAAATGTGGATTCATATACCCTATTGAGCACTCAGAATGGGTTTCTCCGATAGTCATCGTACCAAAGAAGAATGGGAAACTCAGAGTGTGCGTTGATCTCAAAAAGGTTAATGCAGCCACCACCAGAAGGGATCATTACCCCTTGCCATATTTTGAACATGTGCTTGAAAGAGTGGCAGGCAAGGAGGCATATAGCTTTTTAGATGGGTACTCGGGTTACAATCAGATCACAATTGCAGTCGAGGACCAAGCTAAAACAGCATTTATCACGGAGTTTGGAGTGTTTGCCTTTCGCGTCATGGCTTTTGGCTTGACCAATGCACCTGCAACATTCCAACGATTGATAAACACAGCCTTTAAGGAATATCTAAGGGACTTCTGTGAAGCTTTCTTAGACGATCTTTGTGTTCATTCCTCTTGGGATGAGCACTTGATGTGTTTACGAAAAGTATTTGAAAGGTGTAGATTATATCGCATCTCCTTGAATCCTTTCAAATGCCAATTCTGGGTTAAACACGGAGTTATCTTAGGGCATATAGTGTCCAAAAATGGGATTTTCACGGACGAGAGTAAAATCAAGGTCATTCTGGAATTACCCCCACCCACCAACTACAAGGGAGTCCAACGCTTTATGGGTCACGTTGGTTATTATCAAAGGTTTATTCTCTTCTTCGCCGAGATAGCTCGACCATTGTATAAGCTTCTCATCGAGTTTATTTGGACCGAAGAATGTGACCGTGCCTATGAGCTATTAAAGAAGGCCTTGGCGAGTGCTCCAATCTTGAGAATGCCTAACTGGGATTTACTCTTCCATGTGCATATTGATGCATCAAACTTTGCTATTGGGTGTGTGTTAACTCAACCTGGAGAACATAAGCTAGACTACCCCATTAGCTTTGCCAGTCGCCACAGTTGAACGATGCTGAGATGAACTACACCACTACGGAGCGAGAAGGGTTGGCAATGATATATGCAGTAAGGAAATTTCGTTATTACCTCCTTGCCACCAAGTTTGTTTTCTATGTGGATCATCAAGCATTATTGTATCTGGTAAACAAACCATGCTCCACAGGAAGAATCACACGATGGCTATTGATTCTCCTTGAGTTTGATTTCACGGTTGTTGTGAGACCTGGCAAAAAACATGTTATGGTTGATCATTTGTCTCGCATACCTAATGGTGAAGCTCCTACGGGGGTTGATGATGACTTACCTGACACTTCCCTGTTCATGGTGGAGACAATGCCTGAATGGAGTGAGAAGATTGTTAACTTTTTGGTTAATGGCTTTCCACCCAAGTAGCTTCGTAAAGATCTAGCTCGAAAGCTGATCAAGGAATGCGAACCCTATTGCCTGATGGCCGGGACTCTTTATAAAAGAGGAAAGGATGACGTTCTTAGGCGTTGTGCCCGAGAGGATGAATATCTATACATTTTGCAAGAGGCACATATGGGCGTAGCCGGTGGTCACTTCTCAGGAGACTTAACTGCGCGAAAGATCTTACAATCAGGGTATTGGTGGCCCACTATGTTCCAAGATGCATCACTCTTTGTGAAGGGTTGCGATGAATGCCAACGATATAAGAAACCCCAGAGGAAAGATCAGATGCCCCTACATCCAATCAAAGTAAACCAACCATTTGAAAAGTGGGGTTTAGACTTTGTAGGTCCGATTAGCCCAGCGGCCCAAAACACACAATCTCGCTATATTATTGTGGCCACTGACTATATGACCAAATGGGCTGAAGCGAAAGCGACACGTAAGGCAGATGCGAGGACAACAACCAAGTTCCTCTTTGAAAATATAATCACACGCTTTGGTTGTCCTTTTGAACTTGTGAGCGACAATGGTATGCATTTTATAAATGAAGTGATTAAGGAGCTCACAACAAATTTCATGATATCCCATCATAAATCTACTCCTTACTATCCGCAAGCGAATGGCCAAGCCGAGAGTACCAACAAGACTTTAATCTCTATTTTGACAAAGACAGTTGAAGCTCATCGCACGGATTGGGATCTAAAGCTTACGACAGCTTTATGGGCCTATCGTACTGCGTACAAAGTGGCTATTAATTGCACACCATTCAAAATGGTATATGGCCAAGAAGCAGTCATGCCATGGGAATTTGTCATTCCTAGTTTTCGTGTTGCTACTCAAGAGGGTTGGGATGGTAATCCCTTAGTAGAGCATCTATATATCCTTGAGCGGCTAAACGAAGAAAGACAATTGGCTGTATACAATGCCCTTGTGGAGAAGGATAGAAGGAAAAAATGGTTTGATCGCCATCTAAAGGACAAGGACATCAAGGTTGGGGATAAAGTCTTGATGTATGGAGTGCGAAATGAAAAGAAGAAGCTCAAATATGCTGGTAAGGGACCGTATAGAGTATGTGAAATTACACCGCAAGGTACCATCAGAGTGGAGACTCTCGACGGAGTTGAAACCATTGGATTCCTTAATGGGAGTAAATTCAAAAGATACTATGACCCCCTAAGCCAAGAGGAGTTACATGCAATCCATCAAAAGAAGGCAGCTAAAGAACAGGCTGAGCTTAAAAAGATACAAGCAAGAGTCGAAGCCAAAGAACGTCAACAGCGTGCTAGGAGACAACGAGAAGCCAACTTGGGAATTACGCAATCATTTTTCGAGGAAGCAGAAGAGGATGCACTGGAATCTGACCCACCTCTAAGGTACCCAATTGAGTTACAGAGTCCTTACGGGGAGGTGCTGTATAATGCATTATTGGATACAGGAGCTCAACACAATTTGCTATCATATGGCGTGTGGTGTCAACTGGGAAAACCACCTTTAACCAAGAGTTCTATCCAAGTTCAAGGAATCAACAAGAAGAAAACCCCTGTCTCAGGAATTCTGCACACTCCGGTTGCTTATGACAAGGGAACCATAATTCAAAGCTTTTTGGTTATGCCTGCTGGTACCATGGAAGGGACTGTAAACTTAGGGCGCAAATGGATGATGGCCACCAAGTGCAATATCGATTGGGCAACCAGACGAGTCACAATGCAAGAACCAACACTCAGTCTGACCGCTCAAAATCCCGCACCTAAGTCATTAACTCAAATGCTAGATAATGAAAAATCACAAAGTCCAGTGGCAAAACCATCTTTGATTGTTTTCCACCCCTCTAACGATTCAACGCCAAGAGTGGAAATAGGCAAGGTGGTCCCTAAAGCTTCACTTACTATGCCAAAGAGTACATACAAATGGGTCCCCAAAGCTTCGTTAACAGCTACTTCCCCTGCTCAATCTCGTTCAGCCACCAAGAAGCCTCGTAAAAGGAAAGCAGCTACCCACCCGAGAAAGGGCAATGTAACATCGCGATGGATCCCTAAAAAATTATTAGTAGCCCAAGGGTACTACGAGGGAAATGACCAGATTTGGGTCCCTAAACATAAGCTGAATCCCTCTACATCACCTGTAAAATCTTGCAAACCAATTGTTGCCACCCCAACGATAATTCAAGATCGTGGTAAGGGAAAGGTAACAGAGTGCTCCACACCACTTATTCCAGAGTTAGTTTGGATTCCCAAACGATATCAATCATTACCACCTAGCTCAGGAAGGGGGGAGCCACATGAAGCTTCTAGCTCCTCATGCCAGGCACACGCTGATATAGAAGTTTCTACATGCTCTACACCTACTCTTGCCAACACCCAACAAAAAACCGATGAGTCTACGTCTCCCCTTGTAATAGTATCGTCGGAAACCATTTCCTCCATTCGTCAATGGGAGCGTACACTACCATCTCTACAATTGAATGTGGCCACAAGGGTCATAAAAAGCTATCTGCCCACATCACAACCTATGACCCGCTGGACAAATTGGTTCCAAGAGGCTGCAACATCATTGCAAATAATATGATCTACCCAAGGAAAGGGGGAGCGTGTACTCACGCTCGACATTCTAATGCTTCCTCCTTATAACCTTCTCCCCTGACCATGTAATTGCCAAATTCAAGGGGATGTATATATATAGCTTCATACATTTAAAAAAAAAACAAAAACAAAGAAAAGAAAAACAAAAAATAGTAAAAAGAGCAAGAGCACAAAAACAAGAGAAATATCCGTAAACAATCAAGAACTAGATTGTCCTGTCATAAACCTACTGATGCTATATCTGTGTTTGCAGATATGGCAGATGCCCCATCATCATACACTTCATCCACTCCTACCTTTGGTGAGAGGTATCATCTGTACCTTTCTCAGATATTCCACATGTGCTATCCTGTAATTGAAACTGAATGGGATCATATAGATGTACTAGCCAGAGAGGAAAATATTGAGGAATTAGAATGGCTAATTCGCCTGTTGACCATGACTGACCCCTACTCCGTAGAGGACATATCCCCGATAGCCCAATGCTTTCCTTTTCCACAAGATGACTATCCTCGCATGGTTACATTTTTGATGAGTTTATGTGGATGGAAAAATGAAAAGGAAATATCTGACAATGATGAATGGACGGATGAAACTCATGGCACTACTGAGGTTGACTTTATTTGTTTGGATGATGCGGATAGAGGCTTAGCCTTAGGGCTAGAGCCAGGACTCTACAACATCCTCTTACCGTATCCTCAGTAGTAGTGTGGTGACTGGTAGGTAGGTTAGCGTTTTCAAGTTTTTTCCAGTTCAGATTCCTTAAACAAGTCTTGAAATTTTTACACTGATGTGCCTCTCGAGGTATAGTGCTTGTTAGTTGATTGTACAGGTTAAAAAGTTTGAGGTGGGTTCGCTTTCAAGTCCTGAGACTGTCGCGCAACGTTCATCAAAATATATCTACATCAAATTGCAAGCTGTCTCATCAAATCAATCTCCAATTACAGGTGTAATTCTTCCATACCCACTCTCTTCCGTTTTTACTGTTCAATTAATTTCATAAACTATAAGGCATGACCACATGGAAATTGTCAATGTACTACTTAGTTTTTGAAGTTGCTTGCATGCTAGTGTAAATCATTAATGAGCTTAACTTTATTGGAAATATTCCTAGGCAGCATGACGTCTTTAGTTAACCTTGGAATACGATTGTCTTAGGTCTAGGGTCAAACCATCTTAATGTTTGAACACCTGGCTGTGTGTGTGTTGACCTCTAGGACATAGCTTTTACCCCTTGTCGAAAGGATGTAAGAACACATTTTAGTTCAGGAGCGAAGATCAAAAGAAACTTTAAAAAAAAAAAGCCTACAATAAATGGCAATACAAGTCTATGATGTGCTTTAATGTTGGCCTATCGCCTTATTGATACTTGGTAGGCGAGGAGTATTCTACTCCAGACCGATGCCTTGGTTGGTAGGGGGTAGCCTTGCCTAAAGTGAGCTAATAGATTCCTGGATAATGCCTTGTGTTAAACATGGTACCAGGATCGATGTTAGTTTTGCCTTAGGAAGGTCGCCATTGTGTGTAAAAATTGTCATGTGCAAAAAAAAAAAAAAAGAGAGGCAAAAAGCTCCTGTAACTCTGATGTTTCTTGTTTCCCTAGGCTTGTGGTATTAACTTGTTCTTAGAGTAGACACAGTGTGGTCATGTGTTTATTTATTAAGCTTGGTTATTTTCCTTGACTTAAGCCAGTTATAAACCTTGATTAACCTTTGACACCTTGCTAACTCTTGAATTCCTTTCAATAATTTTACACTCCTATTAATTTGCTACACTAGCTCATTCATGTGACCCTTAAACTAAGTTCTCATAGCAACATCCATTATGGTCTAACATGATTGAATTTATACACTTTATATCTTTTGAATTCTTGCATACTTTCACTCTTTTTCCTGTTTTGCAGACGGTCTACCACAACAACCCTCTCGAGCTTACCATACCATAGCTTCCGAGGACGGAATCTACATCAGGAAGGGGGGCATGTTAACCCATGGCCGACATTGCGACGTACTATATTTTACGTCATTAATTTAAATATTCTGAGTCATGGGCCAGGCTTGTCGGCACCATATGTTAAGGATGAAGGGATTGGGTGATCGCCGATGAGAGGCGCACCTTGGATATCAGTAGGATAAGGGTTAGGGTCGGCCGGCCATGTATGGGCGCCCAAGTGTGAACGGCCAAGTCACCTATATGAGTCAAATGTAACCCTAAAATCCTCATTCTCATGTGTTGTGAATACAAGAGTGCTCTTGCCTTATCTCTTTGGTTTCCTTCTCCTGCGTGTGAGAGAGAGAGAGAGAGAGTGAGAGAGCGATCGAGCACTGTGTAGCGGCACGGCGGCGGAGAGGCGGTAGAGCGGCGACGGCGGCTCCTCCTTCACGGCTGCGACGCGAGAATCCTTCAAGGCGGCGGTTGAGCGGTGAGTGACACACCCTTTGGCATTCTGTTTGAGCTTTCTTCCCTGGTTGTATGCTTGCAGCCATTCGTGGCTCGCATACGGTGCTCGGCAAGTCCCCAGCTACGACCTGTGCGGCAAAAGCGCACAACAACCAAGGATAGCAAACCAACTCTTTTGTTCCCTCGCTTGTATGCTACTTCTTCTAGAGAAGGCCCTCTGCATTTTGAATGCAATGAGCCGGGACACTTTAGGGCCAATTGTCCCAAGTTAGCAACATCTTTTCCCCAACGTGGCAGAACAAATCAAGGCCATGGAACCCCTATCCACCAAGGTGCAAGAGGTGGTGGACGTGGCACAGGCCGCGGAGGAGCCGTTGCTAGAACTGCCTATGCTATAAGTGAAGAACCGACCTTGGAAATGGCTAAAGAAGAGCATGCCACCGTCCATGCAGTGGTGGAACATCAAGGTCCAAATCAACAATTTGGTGTAATCCAAACCCAAGCCACTAATCACAGGTAAGCCATTTCAGCTTTTGATTAATTGTTGCAGTACCCATTCATTTCTTTCTCCTAGGTGTTTGCAAAAATTAAACTTGGGTCAAAAAACAGCTAGAAGAATAATTGTAGAGTTAATAGAAAAGAAGTAGTATGTCGCCACTGTGTAGGAAACCTTGATTTTGAGCTGGGTAATGAGCAAACTCATGGCCACTTTAGAGTCTTGCCATTAGGAATTTATGATGGAATCCTTGGGATGGACTGGCTAATTGCAAACAAGGCTAGTATTCACCATAACTAGGGGAGTATCACTTTTGAAAATGAGCATGGCCAAGTAGTATCGGTTCAGGGGAAATCAGGTAAACCTAAATCTAGGGTAGTCAAGGAAAAACATCTTCTCAAGGGAACACGTAAGGGACAACAAGTTTTCCTAGTCAAGCTCAACAAAACTGTTGAACTTAGTAAGGAGACAGAACCCTCTTGGCTCCAAGAACTCTCTGACATCTTTCCTGATGAGACGAGCTTATAAGGCTATCGCCTCCTGTCGAGAAGTCGATCATGAAATCGAGGTGATCCCTGGAGCTCAACCTAT
Organism: Cibotium barometz; assembly: GCF_041138505.1. Taxonomy (NCBI): domain Eukaryota; kingdom Viridiplantae; phylum Streptophyta; class Polypodiopsida; order Cyatheales; family Cibotiaceae; genus Cibotium; species Cibotium barometz. The sequence goes on along the minus strand of NC_141071.1, from coordinate 10,488,474 downwards.
CTCAAAAAAGCCCTATAAAATGTCCCTCCCTGAAGCCCTTGAACTTAAGGAGCAACTTTCCCAGCAAGGATTTGTACGCCCCAATAGCTCTCCTTGGGGAGCACGTGTTCTTTTCCAAAAGAAGAAGGACGACACTCTTCACCTCTGCATAGATTATCGAGGGCTAAATCAAGTCACTCACAAGAATAAGTATCCTATCCCTTGCATCATCAACGAGCTTCTTGACAGGCTTCATGGGGCCAAAGTTTTTCAAAAATAGATTTGAGGTCTGGTTATTATCAGATCAGAATCAAAGAAGCAGATATACCCAAGACAGCCTTCAATACCCCCATCATGGTCACTATGAGTTTACTATTATGTCATTCGGGTTAACCAATGCTCCTGCAACCTTCAACCACCTACTAATGTAAGATATATTCCGTCCTTACTTGGATGAATTTGTGCTTGTCTTTTTTGATGACATCTTAGTCTACTCCAAGTGAGTAGAAGAGCATGAGGAGCATGTGCGTAGGGTTCTACAATTGTTGCACAGATATAAACTCTATGCTAAGCAAAGCAAATGTACCTTCTTTACTCATCAAATTGAGTATCTTGGATTCATCGTCTCCGAAGATGGTATCTCAGTAGATCCTACCAAGGTCAAGGATATACTGGAGTGGCCACCCCCTAAATCAATTCGTGAAGTTCGTGGGTTTTTGGGAATCACAGGATGGTACAGGATTTTCATCAAGGATATACTGGAGTGGCCACCCCCTAAATCAATTCGTGAAGTTCGTGGGTTTTTGGGAATCACAGGATGGTACAGGATTTTCATCAAAGATTATGCCCTGGTTGCTGCACCCTTGACGGATCTTCTTAAGAAGGATTGCAAAATAGTGTGGCTGCCAATCCATCAAAATAGTTTTGATCGGCTCAAGGCCATTATCACTTCTATCCCAATCTTGAAACTTCCTGATTTCACCAAGGAATTTGAAGTGGTTAATGATGGCTATAGTCTAGCAAAAATATTTCTATTATGCATCTTTCCATACATAGAATTTGAATCTGATGAAAATGACACTTTTATAATAAAAATTTCCAATATGCATCTTTCTATGCATAGAAATTGAATCTAATGAAAATAACACTTCTATAATAAAAGGTGCTAGTGCGACACCTAGCTCCCTAGCAACCCCCCTTTCTATTTCTTTAGCCATTCTTAATAGGTTGGCAAGTGTTGTGACTCCCATTTGAGGGGTAACTCTAATTGGCTCCCTTAGTGGGGGCCTTGTACGCCATCCTTCCTATGGTTGTCCCATCCCTACCTTGACCTTTTGTAGCTCTAGCATGTCAATTTACATGTACCCTTGGGTCAGCTGGTTTTGGGACATTTCCCACATTCCTGTTCACATCATCATCTAAGACTTCTTTTCTTGAAGTTCCCCTCTTGCCTCTCATGTACTCCTAGAAATTTGGGGTCCTTAACATTACATCTACTTCTATCTTAGTGTAAGTTTTCTCCAAATTTTCTCTCGATAGATCCTCATTGCCTAAGAGAGGTGTTGCGAGCAGTTAGGTATTCTAGAGACTCCTCTATAATAGACTCAAGAGGTGGCACACCCTCCTCTGAGACCTGTTAAATTTTCGTAGCATTGGTCGCATTGCCTCATGTGACCAAGTCTTCTTCATGCCTCAATCCAGTGAGGCTAGAAGAACCTTCCCCATGTGTTGCTATATCAAAGGCACGTCACTTGGGTCAACTCCTTGTGGAGATCTAAGTTAATCTTCTCTTGTTCAAGCCTTCTAAGTTGGGCTTGTGATTCCCTCATTCTTTTTTCAACCGCTAGCTCTCTCGAAGTGGGGAAATACATTGCCCCATTCTTTGGGCACTTATAGAATCCCTTTGAATTCTAAGAGTAACTTGTACCATAGGTTGAGGATTGCTCCCCCCGGTAAGTGTTCCTCCCTCAGTTGTTACCCTATACTTCCAGGTCTTCTAGTGCTTATTTATGTGTGCGAGCTTGATGGGGCTATCCCTAGGTAGTCTGTGGAGTTTCCCTTTCAGGCTTATAACTATACCCTAGGATTCCTCGAGCTAAGCCCATGAACCAACCAGATAGTGTTGAGAAGAAGTGCCCTTCTTCCCCGCCGCCAATTCCTTATGGAGGATATTCTCCATGGTTTCCTCACTACTTGTGATGATTAAATAGAATTAAGCCTTTGTAAAACAAGTTACACACTTCCTTTGTGTGTTGGCTATGCGAGCTGACCCTAAGCTTCTTTGGTAGGAGGATCCTAGTGTTAGATGCACTCTCGTTCATGGATAATATCATCACCAATAAACCTTTCCAACCTTAATTGCATGAAATGGTTTTAAATGGCCAAAATGTGGATTTGCACACAATCGGAATTATCAGGTCTGCAATTACTAGATT
>NC_141071.1:10450963-10486037 GCF_041138505.1 Cibotium barometz | reverse complement strand
CTTCCTTGGCTTGAAGAGCTTGACGTTTCTACACTTGCGCGCACTTATAAGAACCTCCTCTTGGTCTCTCTTAGAGTTCCCAAGCCCCCTAGCAGGTGTTTCATGCAAAAATTAAGGTAGGCATACCACGTACACACCCAATATGAAATTAACCCACTCAAAAAAGAGAGAAAATTAGGCAAATGAGACCTATTTAGTGCTAATTCTTGCTAATTAAGGTTTAGTGGGAGTGGACTAGGCATGGAATTAGATCAAGTACAGTGTTTAGAACACTAATTCTACTCTAATTAGTCTAAATACAAGCAATTAGGCTCAATTTTTTGAGTTTTTAGCTCTCTTTAAGTTCACTAATAACACTAACTAGTAAATTATTGATAATTAAGAGATTATTTATAATTTTTAGGTTTTAGGGTGGATTAGGGTTCTACATTTCTAAGCTACTTATGTATACTAATCTAACTCAAAACATGTTTGAAAGCAAAAAATTAGCAAAAAACACTCTATATTTAAGCAAAAAACCCTCTACTTTGAGCTCTCTAATCACTCAAATGTCAAGGTTTTTGGCTCAACCTCTTGCTAATCCTCCTCTCAACCACAAGCTATGCACAAAAACAAAATAAAAACAACAACAAAAATTAGAAAAATAAATCAAACACCAAAACCGAATACCATAGCTACTTACTTGGCACCAGGTTATGGGGACTCCATTGGATTTGAATCATGAAAGGCTTTGACAAGTAGTGGATTGGCCCTTCCCAGCAGCAAACGACGCCAAAGATGTTAAGGAAATCCTATCCTAACTATCGTGGGAAGTTGTCAATCCATCGAGCTCAACTATGCTCAAGAGCTCCACCGTCGGGTGTGGACAACTGCTCATCACACTGCCATCCTCCCACACTTGTTGTGTCACCCTGAAGTGGTTGCTCTAATCCAACGGATGCTGCAACCTCTCTCATGAAGATCATGTGTGATCTCCACAAAACACGATTGCGTTGGTAACCTAATCACTCAAGTAAGAGGGAGAGAGGAAGCAAGAGAGAACAAGTGATTAGCACTAACTAGTCCCAAACCCAAGTACACCACACATGCTAGATTAGAGTTGCGAGAGAGAGAGAGAGAGAGAGAGAGAGAGAGAGAGAGAGAGAGAACACTGCACTTCCATTGCACTAATGGGAGAATGAGTTACAAACAAGAGAAATTGGTTTTTATAGTTCCAAGCCTTTTCTCACTAGGCCGCCCAAGGAGTAAGTGACCCGAGGCGCCCAAAACATAGTTACAAGGCTTTTCTCTATGGTTTGGTCAACTGACCAAGATCCTCTTGTATGTCCTTCAAAGCTCAATACTTGGGAGTGCCTTTAGGGTGTTTCCCTCATCAAATGTCAGGATTTAAAATATAGTAAGGATGCCCATTACATAAGTTTGCGAACATAGTTGTCATAGAAGCATGTTAACCATAAGTGGTTAAGATACGAGTAGGAGGAGGAGCCTGACTTGCGAAAGGTTCCAAGACATTTTAAAACCTTCAACGTCAATGAAGCAGGTGGTTCTCTCCTATGGGCATAACACTCAAAGGGTGAACAAACAAGGGTCTCATATGAGGGACCTATGGAGGTTAAGGAGGTAGATATTATAGAGCTTGGTGAAGATCCCAAGCTAGTCTGCATTGCCACAGACCTAGCACCATAGAAGGAAGAGGATTTGATTGCTCTTTTAAAATAATTCAAGTACTACTTTTCTTGGAACTATAAGGACGTGAAGGGTGTGCCACCGGCATCTCATCCATATCATGGAAGGTTCAAGGCCAGTCAAGCACTGTCCTTACCTAATGAATCCAAACTCAGGAAATCACCAAACTCATTACTGCCGATTTCATTTATGAGATAGAGCATATTGATTGGGTATCCCCGATTGTGATTATATGTAAGAAAAATAGAAAGCTTCACATGTGTTGATTTGAAGAAAGTGAATGCAACAACCCGCGGAGCGATCACTACCCATTACCATACACGGAACATGTTTTGCAAAGAGTGGTTGGGGCAGAAGCTTACAATTTCCTAGATGGATTATTAGGATATAACCAGGTATCCATTCCTCTGGACCAACATGAAATAGCTCACACGACCACATGGAGAACCTTTGCATATAAGGTCATGCCGTTTGGACACCTATAACTTAATAAGCACGACTTTCAAGGATTACTTGCAAAAGTGGTTTTGGCAGTGTTCATTGATGATCTTATACATGAAGCGCTTTGCAGTGTTCTTATACATGAAGCGCTTTGCGTGGTTACGCTTCTTATATTTTATAATTTTGTAACCTCGCAAAGCGCTTCATGTATAAGAGATGTATGGAATGACTGAGGTTACAACTTGTGTAATGCCAGTCTCACAATTAGCCACATTTACATAGAGCTAGAAGGAACTAGGAACTAGTTTTGGGCTAGAAGATGTATGGAATGATTGAGGTTACGACTTGTGTAATCCTCATAGGCCGCTTCCTTGGTCCCTCATCCACCGTACCGGAAGCTCACCATTTAAATCGAGCCGAGGCTGGTCAAGACCTCTGCCGACGACCTTGCTACACAAGACCTCCTCCATTGACTCTCCATCAGCTATGTTGCAACTTTATCAGATTAGGTCTCCACGACCTCATTCACAAGATGGTCAAAATGCTTCTCCAGCATTCTTGACATAAAACAGTTCAAAAATACAGTTTCTATAACGAACTCTCATCTTTCTACAATGCTCCACATCAACCCACATTATTTAATTCCACAACCATTTCATAAGTATTCCTATTCCCATCCAATCATAATCATTCACATCACAATTCACATGACACCACATCAATTCTCATCCATCACATTCAATTACATCACATCCATCGTTCACCTGTACGACTACCTATATCTATTCATACATCACATCCATCATAATCAATTACATCACATCCATCGTTCACCTGTACGACTACCTACATCTATTCATACATTCCTATCTATCACTTCACATCCACATATATTCATGTCACATCACTTCATTTTTCATCACATCACATTCCTTCGCATACACATCCACATCACATTCTTTTACATACATTCACATCCATTCTTTCACATACATCCACTCACATCCCATATCATTCATTTACATCCTGATTCACATGACATCACATCTCATCACATCTATTCACCTCACATCTCTTCACCCCCTATTCACATCACATCCATCCATTAATTAATGCACATCTATCTGATTCACATCACACATCATCTCATCGCCTCTATTCTCATCACATCTATCCATCCCTTCATTCACATCTATCTGATTCACATCACACATCTCATCACATCTATTTACCTCACATCACATCACCTCTATTCTCATCACATCTATCCATCCCTTCATTCACATCTATCTAATTCACATCACATCTATCCATCCCTTCATTCACATCTATCTAATTCACATCACACATCTCATCACATCTATTTACCTCACATCTCATCACCTCTATTCACATCACATCTATGCATCCCTTCATTCACATCTATCTGATTCACATCACACATCTCATCACTTATATTTACTTCACATCTCTTTTTCTTCCTGAATAATCTTTCTCGAAAAGAGCGTGATATTTCAATTACTAATTTACTGAATTTCATTCATTGAATATTCACTTAACTGATTTCTAAATTAATCACGAAATTTCGATGAGGAATAAATTAATCATTTATCTGAATATTTCGACTTTGATAGATTTCTTGAATTTTCTCTTTACAAACCGAGTGAATATGAAACGATAGAATTTTTCCTCAGATTTTACTTATTTATTTATCAAATATTCATGGAAATTAAACATAGAATTAAAGAGAATCTAATTTTGATATAAAAATTCTTTATGCATCTATTTATGCATAAAATCAATTTAATAGGAATAACACTTTTAAAATAAAAAGATTTCTAATATGCATCTTTCTATGCATAGAAATTGAATCTGATGAAAATGACACTTTTCTAATAAAAATATTTCTATTATGCATCTTTTCATGCATAGAATTTGAATTTGATGAAGATGACACTTTTATAATAAAAATATTTCTATTATGCATCTTTCCATGCATAGAATTTGAATCTGATGAAAATGACACTTTTATAATAAAAATTTTCAATATGCATCTTTCTATGCATAGAAATTGAATCTAATGAAAATAACACTTTTATAATTAAAAAAATATCCAATATGCATCTTTCTATGCATAGAAATTGAATCTAATGAAAATAACACTTTTATACTAAAAAATATCCAATATGCATATTTCTATGCATAGAAATTGAATCTAATGAAAATAACACTTTTATAATAAAAAAATATCCAATATGCATCTTTATATGCATAGAAAATGAATCTAATAAAAATAACACTTTTATAAAAAAATATCCAATATGCATCTTTCTATGCATAGAAATTGAATCTAATGAAAATAACACTTTTATAATAATAAAAAATATCCAATATGCATCTTTCTATGCATAGAAATTGAATCTAATGAAAATAATACTTTTATAAAAAAATATCCAATATGCATCTTTCTATGCATAGAAATTGAATCTAATGAAAATAACACTTTTATAATAAAAGAAAATCCTTTTATACATCTATTTATGCATAAAATAGGAATAACACTTTTAAAATAAAAAGAATTTCTTTTAGAATGCGCAAACGGTGGGGATTATTCTTTTTGAATATTATAAAGATAAAGCTTATTTCCATAAAATTTAAGAAAATTTTGCCATAACCTCCTTTGTATGGCTGACCATTTCTCAATTTTTACATTCTAAATTTACTTTAAAGTTTATCCCAAGATGAAATAAAGCACTCTAATCTAATCAATTTTCACTTCTAAAGAGTAATCAATAGGAAAAGTTTAACTCAATTTATTTGTTACTCATTTTAGGATAAAGAAAGGCTAAAATTCTTAATGAAGAGAAGGGGGAAGCCTTTTCATCAAGGCTTAACATCCATATTCACATTAAAAAGCAAAGAATTCAGAAAACCATAGATTAGAATTTTTTTTTAAAAGTAGAATTAATAACTTACATGGAGTTTTGTGAGCTTTCCTTTGGCTTGAGGGATTGAGGGTTCTACTCTTGTTTGGATCAAGAGTGGCCACCAATTCTTTGTAGAGAAATTAGTCAAAAACAAGTGAATTATCAAATGAATTCAATGTTTCTGGCTCTGGGGAGGAGTAGAGTAACAATGCATGGGAGGCTTCTATTTATAGGAAAAAGTGAGCCTCAAACTAAGCAAACTGATTCTAGAATTTTCCAGATCAGTTTGGTCAATTTTTTACCATTTTGGATCAGTTCAGCTTACTTTTTGGAACTAGACTTGAATTAGGAGAGAGGAGAGATAAAATATCTCATTTTATTGATTTAAAATGGAAAGCAATGATGAGAAAAAAGGTGCCTCCTTCATGAGGGGGAATCTCCATTTTGAGGTGTCAAAAATCAGTTTTTTAACTATTTTCCTTGGTCCTTAGTCCACTCTTCATCTTATGTGAGCATTTACTCATTTTTGGGGGGTTTTTCTTTATTTCTTTGATTTATCTCCTCCCTACATTTGGATTGATCTAATTGGTCTCTCAGAACCTTAATCCAGAATTTTCAGAAAATCTGGACCCTTAGGCTAAGGCCTTTTGAGCAGATTATAATTTATTTTTAATGCACCTTAGGAAATTCTTTTTAAACTTCTGTTTCGAGGAAATTTAGTTTAATAAGAAATGATATTTTTCTATCCAAAGATATCTAAAAACTGAGTTAACTCTCTCTAGAACATTTTTTTTCTCTAGGCGAAAACAGGTAGAAACAAGATCTTTTATTATTCTGAAAAGGGGGTTGATTACAGGGGAAGAAACTGGACATCTTGGGGGTTGGAAAGGAATCTTACATTCTCTCCCACTTGAAAAACGCGAGATGTCCTCATCTCGCAGGTGAAGTATGATCTCTTTCTTCTTCTTCTTCTTCTTCTTCTTCTTCTTCTTCTTCTTCAATTACTTCTAGCATTACTGCCTTGGAAGTGGATGGCTGATTTGGAAATATCTCTCTTTGCCTTCCCCTATTTTGAGGCGGAGGTCTTGCATTACTTTGGATTGAGACTGCGGGTTGGTTAGAGGGTCTATCTCTGGGATTTCCTTGAATTTGGTGGAAAGAAACCTAGGAGCTGGAGTCTGGAATCTTGATCCCTGATTTTCCTGCCCCGAAAACCTTGATCCAAAAGGAGTTGGGCAATCCATACTGTGATGTCCAAATCCTTAAGAGTTATAGCATTTCACTCCCTTGTTCAAGGGTGGAACTTCTGAAGTTGAATACCAGGGGATTGAGTTTCGAGAAAAGGACATTTCTTCCATTCTGGAACTTCCCATATCCTGGGCTTGATATCCTGGGCTTGACCCTGATATCTTTTAGGTGGCAGAAGGTTGGAATCACCTTCTGGAATTAAAAACCTTTTGAAAGGTGATGGTGCTGGCTTTGGCTTTGGAATCACCTTCTGGAATTAAAAACCTTTTGAAAGGTAATGGTGCTGGCTTTGGCGGGACTTTAACATCCAAGGCCTTGGTGAAATCCTTCGCCATCTGCACTGCTTCAGCCATGGAAACTGGCTTAGCATTCTTCACTAGGATATTCAAAGGTTTATTCAGTCCTCGAATGAACCTCGCCATCAGCTGTTCTTCATCCAGCGGTGGCGAGAATTTGAGGAGGAGAGCGAAGGCTTGGTGATATAATTCAATAGTTTTGCTCCCCTGGGTTAACACTAAGAATTCGTTCATCTTTGTTTCCAAAAAGCGGAGAGGACAAAACCTCGTCCTTATGTAATTTTTGAGATCATTCCATGTCTGGGTATTTCGCTCCAGACGGTTTGTCTCGTAGTGGTTTCTCCATGCCACTCTGGCTGTTTCTACTATCTTCAATCTTGCAAGAGCCATTTTGCTCTTCTCATTGTACCCGGTGACATCGAAGTACTCTTCCATTGCTTTGACCCACTTTTCCACAGCCTCACCCAAGTTTTTTCCCTTCACCCTTGAAAGGTCCAGGCTGTGATCTATGAAGAGTTTACGAACATCCAAGTCAAGTTCTTCCTCGTCGAGTTGGGGATTATCATTTCTACCACGATGACCTCGATCCATGCTCCTATCAATACGAAAATTCTTGTTAAGTCCCTTTATTTATGATTCAAATCCGATTTTAGATTCAACTGATTCTGGGGTTCTTTAGATTGGTCAGTTCCTCACAGAATCATGGGATAAAGATATTTATATAGAACTCATTATCGGATAACAATTTATTCAGAACATCTCATTCATATCTTTAACACAATAATGGTTCATTAGACCGAAATTTCCATCTGAACAGTCCTCCATGGGGATTTCAATTATGCAAATTTTTAATTTGTCATCCCTTAACTTGATTCACTGGGTCAAGTGTTAACAGTAGCAATTTGTCAACACAATCCACTAATCTCATAGTGATTTGTTGGTCATTATCATCATTCCAGTTATGAACATCATCCTCTTTGAGGTTTTTGCTCAGCTTATTACATTTCAACCAAAATTCAAGAATCATCATTTTTCAATCAGAATCCAAATCAACTCATCAGTTCTCAACCAGAATTTTAAAATCATATCAATCATTTTTCAATCAGAATCTAAATCAACTCATCAGTTCTCAACCAGAATTTTAAAATCATATCAATCACATTCGAATTCATCATCTGGATAGCATTTATGCTTATAATTTCAAGATCTTAGATTTACTCGTATATATTTCCAGTAAAGAGCTACAGTTATATCCTCGGTATATACGGGTAGTCACAGTCCTTGGAATTATAAGGTAAATACCATCATTTCTAAGCCTCAAGGAAGTCAGGGATTCTATATAATTGCGGTACTTCCATCTAAAGACCCAATTACCAATTTATGAATTTCAGTCTGAATAACAATTTGTAAGAATTTATTACACAATTTCAACCTTTTTACTGCTACTTCATCAATTTTTGACATTTTTGGCTTCTCAGTTGATCCACTTTAGCCAAATTTGCTCTGATACCAGCTGTAAGGTCCCTGCCCCCACCGCGCAATGAATTCAGGGTCAGTGAAAGTAGCACTTCTTACGCGGGCCAAGGTCCCTCACTCGGGGCCTCGCCCCACGGATATCCAAACAAGAGACTAATCCATCGGTTCTTCCAAAATCGAACCCGAAAATACTTCCAATTGCCCAAAAAGCACGGGCGATTCCAGCAAGATAATTTTTCTCTAACATAGTCAAAAGTCTTAACTCACTGAACTGATCTGACCAAACCCGTAAGTCCCATAGTCAGATCACGGAAAAGGTTGCACTTGGATCATAGAGACCAACGCTTTTTTCCTCATTGAGAGACATAGCCGTTGATTCTTTTCCATAGAATAATTTTTGTCCGGGATTTACTTCATCTATCGTACCATAACAGAATTTGAGTCTCAAATTAAGGATCCATCAGTCCAGCCTAACCCATCCAATCCCATGGGTTAGCCAACCACTATAGTGATGGGATCCAATTAGGAATTTGGTTAGGTTTTGTCCCGGGTACCAGGGAAAAGAGTTCTCAGGTCCCCTAGCCGGATATTCATGCAAATTTAAAACTAGTCACACCACTTATACACCCAATATGAAATTGCCTTTTTCACAGAATCAGCTATCTTTAAAAATAATCATTTAATGAAACCATTGTGTCACTGATCATAATCCTTAAAATCTAAGGTTGAATTCTTATTTCTAAACATTCTTTCATCGGTGTACCTATGGCATCATTGGCAACCAGAACGCTCACCACCTGTCCACTAAGGGGCCTTTTCGATGGTTCCTAGCTCATAGTACTCGACAATATATTCACATATCAAAATGGAATCTCCGTTGAAGATCAGCAAGATCAACCAAATGGATCCATATAAAAGAGCCATGGACTCGTCCGTTGAGGAAACCGTTGAGGACCAGCAAGGTCAATCAACCAAATCCATGCCCGAATTCAAAAAACAACACTTACTCCTTGTTCCAATATCTTCCTCGACGCACGCATGGGTATCGTCAGCGACCCCCAGAGCCCGAGCACCGTATGGTCAGCACCCTCTAGGATCCTTCGCAGGTGACCTAGCCCTTCACTCATAGGCCGCTTCCTTGGTCCCTCATCCACCGTACCGGAAGCTCACCATTTAAATCAAGGCTTGTCAAGACCTCGGCCGACGACCTTGCTATGCGAGACCTCCTCCATTGACTCTCAATTAGCTATGTTACAACTTTATCAGATTAGGTCTCCACGACCTCATTCACAAGATGGTCAAAATGCTTCTCCAGCATTCTTGACATAAAACAGTCATTTAAAAACAGTTCAAAAATACAGTTTCTATAACGAACTCTCATCTTTCTACAATGCTCCACATCAACCCACATTATTTAATTCCACAACCACTTCATAAGTATTCCTATTCCCATCCAATTCACATCACAATTCACATGACACCACATCAATTCTCGTCCATCACATTCAATTACATCACATCCATCGTTCACCTGCAGTACGACTACCCACATCTATTCATACATTCCTATCTATCACTTCATATCCACATATATCCATGTCACATCACTTCATTTTTTATCACATCACATTCCTTCGCATACACATCCACATCACATTCTTTTACATACATTCACATCCATTCTTTCACATATATCCACTCACATCCCATATCATTTATTTACATCTTGATTCACATGACATCACATTTCATCACATCTATTCACCTCACATCTCTTCACCCCTATTCACATCACATCCATCCATCCATGCATGCACATCTATCTGATTCATATCACACACCTCATCACATCCATTCACCTCATCTCATCACCTCTATTCTCATCACATCTATCCATCCCTTCATTCACATCTATTTGATTCACATCACACATCTCATCACATCTATTTACCTCACATCTCATCACCTCTATTCTCATCACATCTATCCATCCCTTCATTCACATCTATCTGATTCACATCACACATCTCATCACATCTATTTACCTCACATCTATTTACCTCACATCTCATCACCTCTATTCACATCACATCTATGCATCCCTTCATTCACATCTATCTGATTCACATTACACATCTCATCACTTATATTTACTTCACATCTCTTTTTCTTCCTGAATTATCTTTCTCGAAAAGGGCGTGATATTTCAATTACTAATTTACTGAATTTCATTCATTGAATATTCACTTAACTGATTTCTAAATTAATCACGAAAAAATATCTAATATGCATCTTTCTATGCATAGAAATTGAATCTAATGAAAATAACACTTTTATAATAAAAGAAAATCCTTTTATACATCTATTTATGCATAAAATAGGAATAACACTTTTAAAATAAAAAGAATTTCTTTTAGAATGCGCAAATAGTGGAGATTATTCTTTTTGAATATTATAAAGATAAAACTTATTTCCACAAAATTTAAGAAAATTTTGCCATAACCTCCGTTGTATGGCTGACCATTTCTCAATTTTTACATTCTAAATTTACTTTAAAGTTTATCCCAAGATGAAATAAAGCACTCTAATCTAATCAATTTTCACTTCTAAAGAGTAATCAATAGGAAAAGTTTAACTCAATTTATTTGTTACTCATTTTAGGACAAAGAAAGGCTGAAATTCTTAATGAAGAGAAGGGGGAAGCCTTTTCATCAAGGCTTAACATCCATATTCACATTAAAAAGCAAAGAATTCAGAAAACCATAGATTAGAATATAAAAAAAAGTAGAATTAATAACTTACATGGAGTTTTGTGAGCTTTCCTTTGGCTTGAGGGATTGAGGGTTCTACTCTTGTTTGGATTGGATCAAGAGTGGCCACCAATTCTTTGTAGAGGAATTAGTCAAAAACAAGTGAATTATCAAATGAATTCAATGAATTCAATGTTTCTGGCTCTGGGAGAAGAGTAGAGTAACAGTGCATAAACACTATTAATTCTTTGTAGAGGAATTAGTCAAAAACAAGTGAATTATCAAATGAATTCAATGTTTCTGGCTCTGGGGAGGAGTAGAGTAATAGTGCATAAACACTATTAAGCTTTTACAAAGAGGGAGGCTTCTATTTATAGGAAAAAGTGAGGCTCAAACCAAGCAAACTGGTTGTAGAATTTTTTAGATCAGTTTTTTCAATTTTTGACCATTTTTGGGTTAGTTCAGCTTACTAGCAAACTGATTCTAGAATTTTCCAGATCAGTTTGGTCAATTTTTTATCATTTTTGGTCAGTTCAGCTTACTTTTTGGAACTAGACTTGAATTAGGAGAGAGGAGAGATGAAATATCTCATTTTATTGATTTAAAATGGAAAGAAATGATGAGAAAAAAGGCGCCTCCTTCATGAGGGAAATCCCCATTTTGAGGTGTGAAAAATCAGTTTTTTAACTATTTTCCTTGGTCCTTGGTCCTTAGTCCACTCTTCATCTTATGTGAGTATTTACTCATTTTTGGGGGGTTTTTCTTTATTTCTTTGATTTATCTCCTCCCTACATTTGGATTAATCTAATTGGTCCCTCAGAACCTTAATCCAAAATTTTCAAAAAATCTGGACTCTTAGGCTAAGGCCTTTTGAGCAGATTATAATTTATTTCTAATGCACCTTAGGAAAAAACGGGGGAATTTAGTTTAATAAGAAAGGATATTTTTTCATCCAAATATATCTAAAAACTGAGTTATCTCTCTCTAGAATATTTTCTCTCTCTAGGCCAAAACAGGTAGAAACAAGATCTTTTATTATTCTGAAAAGGGGATTGATTACAGGGGAAGAAACTCAACATCTTGGGGGACTGGGGAGGAATCTTACACCAAGGATCCAATAGACCCTAATCAGCTCCCCAAAAATCTAGCCGAATACCCTAATCCCATCGAGAAAAAGGGAAGGCTTACAGCAACCCAATAATTGGTCAAGGACTGCCAAGCTCAACTGGAAGATGAACCTCCTATGGCTTTCCTTGAGCCATGCCCTTCGGTCTCTGGCAAGCGGCCTACAGAAGAGGCTCAGATATGTGATAGAGTGCTTCCAGAAAATAGACATCCCCTCGAAGGCCAACAGAAGCAGCAGTACCCACTATGACAGTTGATCCCCATCAAGGGAACCGGGTAGCGGAATACCTCAAAACTCTAGAGGATGACCACCTTAGAAAAATGGATACAGATGTCCAGATCCCAATCCCTTATACAATAAAGAGCTTGAGGATAAGTTGGAATAACCCTCCTCAACGAACATCTCCTCCTAGAGACATTGCAAGTCTCTCTTCCTTTCACTCTTAACAGATCCAGATCCCCATTGGCACCTTGCTTCAAGGTAGACCAAGCTTATGGAAGGATCTAAAAGATTGGATGGAGGGAAGCCTCAGAGCAGGCATGCAGGATTTCATGGAGCCAAAAAGCTCTGATGAGACTAAAGGAGATGAACCCATTGACCCCGATGAGATTGAAGGAGCCCTCACAGTTCAAGTTAACAAACTTGGACAATATTTTGAGGTGATGAACTCAATGCAATAGTGCCCATGGCCTTCAACAATCACCAAGTCATCGTCATTCTAGATGGGGGAGCAGGGGTGAGGATTGTTACCAAATAGTGCTTAGAAAAGTGGGGAGCACCAGCCATCCTTACTAGTGAAGCTAGCTGATGGAGCCACCGCAAGACCCATTGGTCTTCTGAAGGACTTGAAAATCAAGATCCTCGGAAACACTATCCACCACACTTTTATGGTGATACATTTTGGCCGACAGCCTATTTCTTACGACTGCATACTTGGATGAACTTTCATGAGGGAAACAAAAATGCTGCATGACTAGTACACTGAGCACGTTTACATCTAAAGAAAGGGCCAAACATATAAAATCAACCTTTGCACTTGCAAAGTCCACCCCATGAGTGGTCGACCCCTTGCAAAGGACTCAATAACCACAACCCGCCGATCTACTGCAGTCAAACATGCCATAAGACATTAGATGAGGAAAAGGAAAGTGAGGAATGCGCACCTCTTCCAGACCATGAAGACTCTGAGAACTGGATGCATATCCTTGCTACCTTGGATGTACTTCCAAGGTGCATTGGCACTAGGTTTGCGACGGCTGATGGGCAAGAGCTTGTATCTCTATACATGCTTAGCTCAGCATACCTGCCTAAGATCACCATTCACAAACCAGAATCGACCAATCAGATGAAACCATCACAGCAACCGCACTCACAAAGATCCATCAAACCATAAGGTTTCCAAGGGGCAGAACGCTATATCTTACCTATAGATTTCGACACTCATTGGCTTAAGTTTGTCGGGGTAGTTGAAGCACACAAAAACTTCAACCAAATTTGGCAAAAGGAGCTCACTAATCATGCCCTCTTGGTCCACACAACAGCCGAATCTATTACTCCACAACCTGAACCACAAAAGCTTTGCCACTCTACGCGCAAAGCTCGAAACAAAAAGCTAGCGCTTGCTAAAAAAGAAGCAAAGAAATTGATAGAAGAAGAAAGCGCTAAAGCGGAGGAAAAGAGGCAAGTCCCCAAGCACTTTAAGGCCTTCAAGAAGATAGCTGACCGATTTGGCCCAAATATAAGAAAAACTTAGGGAGAAAACATTGTCGTCAACATGGCTCAAGTCATAGACCTTGACAAAGAGGACTGGGAGGTGAAACCTACTCGGTTATGGTTAGGAATGACCACCCCGACCAGCTTCACCCAAAAATTAGCTCGTATAGATACATGAGTTAATCACAATTTCATGTCTTATGACACATGGCTCTCCCTTGGGAAACCCACGTTGAAGGAGACTCCTGCCACCACAGTTACATCATTGGCTTCTCAGATTGTTCACTGTTTAGGCACACTCACAAGTGTATTCCACATTGGAAATAATCCCTTGGAAGGAAAGTTTTATGTGATGCCTGCAGGAACAATGAAGGAACAAATTCTCCTAGGTCATGGATGGATGGGACACAATAGGTGCCACATCGACTGGGATGTTCGGACTGCAACTTTACAACTTGCCTCCGGCCAAGTGATAGGTAGTCCTTATGACAGACAAAGAACCCATGCACTCCACTACCTCATGTCAAGAAGGTACATTACCTCTCACTAGCATTCTTCCGCCCTTGGATCCACACAGATCCATACCACCAAAAAAGAGGCCGCTCCTCACTCCACATGATACACAGCCTCTTGAATCTTCACACCCAACACACCCAGCAACAACCCACTCTGAATTCTCCAATGCAACTATTTCTTCTAAAATGCCCCACAACACTAACTGCACTGACCATGCTAACACCCCTAACCACCACACAATGGGCAAGCACTCTTAGTACTGGGTTCCAAAGGAGCTTCTCATGGCCCAAGGGTACTATGAAGGTACAACTACTCTGTGGATCCCTCGCCGATCCCCTTACCTTCCTCAAGTACCACAAAAGCAAGCTCGTCGCACCTCTCGAATACAATCCCTTCGACAACCTCAAGCGGCATACAGGGTGCAAGATAAGCGCAGGTCCAAATGCTCTCCGAGGGCAAATATCCCTTGTCCCCAATGGAAGTCTTACAACTCCCTGCAACAACATGGATCCCAAAACCCTTACTTCAAGCTCATAATTATTACCATGGCAACTGTAGAATTTGGGTTCCCAAATCCAACAGGTGCACACCCCCTACTCTTGTCATCTCGCAGTTTTTGTCACTATAATGGAAACCCAAGGTAGCCTCTACCACTAGTACAGCATAAGGGAAAGGGAAACAAAAGCTTTACGACGACATCATACCCCACAAACGGCAAGCCAATGTCCCTAACACTGATATACCCTCAACATTGGCTGCACCTCTGCCCCTAATTATCAAGCTACCTCGGAGTACAACTACTCAACCAGTAGCCTCTCCGATTGCAGTTATCCCTTATGCAGAACCCACTGAACTCCCCCAAGAGTTCGCAACCTTGCCAATACCAGATTGGAACGGTCTTCTTCGCATGGCAAATTGCGCTTTCCGTATAAAATCCGTAATGGGATGCTGGCTACATAGCCAAGCGTGCAAAACCCGCTTTAAGGGTGCCCTTTTTAAAAAAAATAAAATTTAAAAAAAAAAGGAAGGAAAAGAAAGAGAGAGAAAAACTCTCTACCTTCTAAGTCACGGGATCCTCTAGAAGCCACAACCACACCATCTGGAATCACGGCTGCGGAATCATGAGCCACGGCCACACCTTCTCAAGAGCCGACCGCCCGAAACGAAGCCTCCCTCCCTCCCTCCTTACACTGGTCTCCTAATACTTTATCACAGAGTTTTTATCCAGAACACACTCGCCATAGCTGGTATCATGATGTTTGATGAGAGCCGTGTTGCTTTTCCAATGGAAGAATACAGCATAGAAAGAGGAAGCTGAGGAGGGAACAGAATTCTTCAGAACCAAGAGGCCAACATCTGACAGCAGGGAGAACGAGACGACAATGACGACGGCGGCGGCGGCCTCGGAGGCGTCCCCTCAACCCCTCCACAACCACCTACCAAATTGCCAACCATTAGAGGAAGGCCAGATCCCCGCACCGCCACCACATGAGAACGAAGAAGTCGACCCACTCAATTGGCGTGACCCGCTGGATCACACAGAATTCGATCAGGCGATCCGAATCCTGCTGGGTCGACAACATCAGGAGGAGCCCATCACACGCATCTCCGACCACATGGACATTCATGTCCTGTGGCTATACCTCGTGGCAAAGCACAAAGATTGGAAGCGGAGCCACCCTCCTCGACAACCAGGTGGCTATCATCGGCCCCCCCGCTGCTGCTCGTCCCCCATAACATTCGATCTAATGGGCGAGCATCCATCCTAGAGAAGACCATTCCTGCAAAAGGGCTTCATATGGGACCAGTACCGCAACGTGCCACGCGCCCTCAGAATCAGTCCAGAGTACCTGCCCATTCGAAGAAGATGGACCTGGAGACTTTTCCATGAGGAGAAAACAAAGAACCCAAAGTTGCAATTCAACTTTCCGTGGTTTTCTCCTCCATCACATCAAAAATCCTACACAGAGGAGAATATGCTCAAGACTTTTCAGGAATTCATCAACCGATACAAGCATGTGCCGGATCCAACGATCGTTGCAACAATCAGGTTCTTCAATCTGATAATCACACTGCTGGAAACATTCTGAACTAGCATCACTACAACGAGGGCTCTCAGGGGCTGGCTACTGACATCAACAAAGGCCCAACCCTCAAGCAGATTTTTGGATACTATGAAAGGATCCAGTGGATGCCAGCCTAGCACCACCAGACATTTGAGGACATGATGGAAACTTCGTTACAAAGTTTTCCATCGGGCACCCCCCAGTCGCCATTTTCGAGGATGGACCTGAATTAGGGAGAGGGGTATGTTAACCACTTTCGGTTTAACATCATTTTCAAAGCGTGGTTATGCTTCTTGTATTTTATCATTTTGTAACTACGCAAAACACTTTATGTATAAGAGACGTATGGGATGACTGAGCTTACGACTTGTGTAATGCCAGTCACAAGTAGCCCCATGTACATATAGATAGAAGGAACTAGGAACTAGTTTTGGGTCCCCAATTGTAAATCAAGAGCTTATGTATATAAGACATTTTATAAAATATAAAAAGGAAAATCCTCATTTGTCTCAGTGGAGTTTTGCTCTCTCACTCTCTCTCACTCTCTTGACCATTTATTTGTGTGTTTGCATGGTGAATGCTTGCATGCTTGATTATGGTGTGTGCAGGAACGGATGGTGATACTTAGCTTCTCCTCTCCTCTCCTCTCCTCTCGCTTGATCCTTCTTGCATACGTAGGCATTGAGTAGAGATTGAGCTCTCCATAGCTCTCTCCTCTTTGCTCCATACCTACTTTGTGAAGCTCCATTTGAGTGACATAAGTGGTGTTGGAGTGAGCCCCTACTAGCGGCCTCACATCGAAGAGTTAATAGGGTTGGCTAATTACCTGCCTCCGAATCGACCCTTGCATGTCTGCTTCTCTCTCTTTTGTGCAAGGTAGTATGTTAAAGTTAACATTGCCGAAAGTTTAATTGGAGATCAAATTTCAAAAATATCTATGCTTTTATAGTCTTCTAAAGTAGGTTTTCTTTATATAGGGAATAGGGTGTTTCTCTCAATATTTATTGATGTAGAAGGCATTGCATACCCAATTAGATACAGAAGGTTCAATTACGCCCTTAGTGAGTAGCTCCTCAATTTCTTTCTTTCTTTAGAAGGTTCAATTAGGCCCTTAGTGAGTAGCTCCTCAATCTCTTTCTTACTTTCTTTCGTGTTCGAGGGCCTCATTCCTAGATGTGATGCATTTGTTTCATTTTGGTGAGGCAAGTCTGGAATAGATATGTGAAATCTCTCATCATCCTAGATAGTTGGTAATCCTACCTCAAGTTGCGCATACACCAAGGAATTATAAGAATAAATATGCTTTTGGATTTCTCGTGTAGTTGCTCTTCTATCTTGTCATTGTAGACTTCACATTCTTTCTTAACCATCTTTCAAAAGCTTGATCTTTTGGAATGAGTGCTTCGATGGTTTTAATGTATTAAAATACAACAATGGAAGCAAAATCTTTACAATACAAAGCATTGAATTGTGGAAAGAAAATGAGGGTAAACAATATTGCTACTTGCAACCTTGATTATAAATTGATGGAAAACTTTGTTTACAAAATGATGGTCCATCCACCTATGTGCTTCGGGTAAGGAGATTTGATGGCGATCTAAACATACTCTAGACAGAGGAATCTTGTTTACAAGAGCGCTTGAACACAACGAACTCATTGATGAACAAAGACTACCAAACTAGTCTATATATAGTGCCCAAGGTTAACACATGGATGTAGGTTAACCATGTCGACCAATCCACGATCTAGTTCCAAAATGACTAACCGATCATATCGATCGATTGACAACATGATTTCATAGAGACTATGACAACTCCCACAACCATCTGATACCGTGCATTCCCGCTCTTGAAATACATTCAATATACTTTCATTTTTGCGTCTTTGGCACCAACATATACAAATAAACACACACACACACATACATGTGCATGTACATGTATACACTTATATACTTATGATACACACATACACATACATGTGCATGTACATGTATACACGTATATACTTATGTGTATATGTATGTGTGTGTGCGTGTGTGCACGCACACATACATACTACAATCAGGTTAGTATGTCGACCATGTCCTCCAAGTGTATGTAAAGGATTGTGTAACCATATGTTCAGTTATGTGTAAGAGTGAATGTCTTGTAACATTAACAAATGCGTGTGTATATGTCTTGTAATGACAAATGCGTGTGTAGTGTTCGCATGGTACTTTCCACAAGGTTGGGTCGTACTCTTTAAAAACTCTTACACTTCATTCCGAGTCATTGATGGCGCTTTAGAAGTGGTGGCGTCAAGCATCCAAAAGAAATGTAATGAAACGTGTAGATTATGCTTTACTCCCTCTCAAGGGCTACCAACTGATGACCAGAATAACAAATTGTATACATGAACTTTGCCCATGACAAGGTATTGAGTCATGATCTTTGAGTACATATAACTGATTGACAAGATGTGGTAGCATAACCAAAATTTAGCATGTTTTCACAGGATCACAAATTGTGCTTCAAGCATAAGCAAGTTATCAAATACATTACAACAATGACAGTTTTGAACAAAACTACACGACTTTACATGTCCGGTCCTCCTTCAAGGCAAATGGAGGCAAATGCAGGACGGGAAGTACTGGAGCCCCGGTTGCAAAAAATCAAAAAAATTTCACCGTTTTTCTGCCATGTTGTCTGTACCCACTGTCGGCCTCGAGCCAGCCCCAATGCCACAGCATCACAGAAGGCAATGCCAGCAGCATTCTTGCTGCATTTGGAAACACACATCACCGTTATTATAGTTCGGAAACACTTTTTACATGAAAGCATTTGACATCTCAGAAGAGGTAATAAGCATGGCAATACAATCTACCTTCCACGAGGAGCCGTTGAAGTCACAAACCCGAGAGCTCTCCGTGAGCTACCATGCACATGTCCTTCCAGTGCAGTTGTCACAGTTGGCTTCTCCCTCCTGGATCACAATACCTTAGTGTAAAGACAATTATTTCATACTTTGCACTACATTGAGGTGGTGTGTGAAAAAACCCCTCTTGTAAGTAAAGAGGGACAAAGCAATGACTTACATGGAAGACCATGTACCATAATCTTCTATAGTGGGAGCATACACTGTTGCCCCAAACTCCACAACACCTTTACGGAACGGGCGTATGGAGACTCTCAACAAGCATAAATTTTCAACCCTAAGTACACTCCTTGTCCCTTGTGTTTCTGACTTAGCATGCCAGGCTACTGTACCTTCACAAAGCCGCCTGCACAATGTTTTGAATTTCTCCATCCTCTGCATTCGTGCTGGAAATAGAAGCAAGCCCATTTGATGGGATGCTTGTAGGTATATTTCTAGTCTTTCTGCAGTTCGGGCCACAAAGGAAACATCAGGTGGCACTGAATCGGAGTGTGGATTGCCTTTGTATCCTAGAGGAGACATAGAAGGACCAGTTGGAGGCTGCATGAAAGAGCCATAAACAGCTTCTTCATGAACACTTTCAGAGGCAGAAGCTGATACTGGCAGCCTCTTCTTAGTGGACCTTTTAGGAAATGCTCTAACATCTTGCAGAGACTTGGCAACCATCAAATCGGCATAGGCACGACTATCAGGGAAATCGTCCGGAAACAATGGAGATCCAGCCTGTGGCGTGCACATACTAATCAGATTAGGAAGTTTTTGGTACAGCTTAAACAGCAGTTAAACAATACCAATTATTGCAACTTTTCCACTTACATCAGTGTAAAGCCAATGTCGTTCTCGTATACCAATCACATGACCTCCTGCAAACACAAGGGGCACCCAAAAGGCTGAAATCCAGCTCATCGGTAGGATAATAGACCACCTGCACATGAAACGTTTACTCATATCAAGTTTAAGAAACCCACAAGACTCAGAAAGCATTCAAACTTTAATGCAAGCTCACCCGCATGCTGATGGCTTTTCACTATCATGTTTTAGGAGTATTATAGGACATGTACACCTTCCAGAGAGAGCTTTCTTTCTTTCCAGCATTCTGCCATTTCTGGCAGCTTCTTTTATAAACCCGAAAGAAGCCAACCGATCCACATGCCGCATCCTACTGAGGAACTTTTCCCTTACAGGTGGCATGAGTTTTCCACTAAAAGAGTTGGATTCACATGCCCACAGAGCATCAATGGCTTTGAAATTACAGCAGTATTCCTGTGTCTGTTCTTCCATATTCACCTCCGATGTTGATTCAGAAGCTTCCTGCTCGGGCTGTGTAGCTCCCTGTATGATCTTGTTAACTCCTTCAGGTGGCACTTGTGTTTTGCTGCTTTTAGCTTCAGAACTCATAAAAGAAGGGATGAGAGAGGGATCAAGAGCCAAGTATCTCTCACTTTGCTTCTGCCGTGGATCGGATACCTCCATGTTTACAACCACCTTTCCTTTGCGTTCATTTGGCATCATCACTTCAGAAAGTTCATAGAGCTTCCTACACTTGCCCTGTTGGTCCCTGACGATAAGAAAAGGCCAAAAGACTCTGAAAACAACTAGAACAAGAAGTACAATAGAGGAAAACAAGAAAAACATAATAATACAAGCAGCCCATACATTTTTCCATGCCCTTCATACAACAAACACCAACCCCTAGGAATCACCTGTAAACAGGGAAAAGAACCTTTCGTAAGACCTCAAAAGACTCTTCACCTATAAGGTCCAACCGACCCAAATCTCCTCTCCTTGAGAAACAATGAACTAAGCCATCACCAAACTCCTCATTCTGCAAACATGTGAATCACGTAAGACGAGCAGCATCAAAACACTAAATTCAAAGAGGAGATTTCAAGTATTAAGCTCTGAGACTATGCCCACACATTACCGATAATAATATCTTTATACCAGTTTGCAGCAAATGGCCTGTAGGGCCTCAAATGCTTCCTCAAAAGCAGCAGCATGAACCCACAGCCAGAGGTCTCTTTCTTTCAGATGTTCACTTTTTTCTGCTGCACAAAATGGAGTGCCCGATCCAGACATGACCGGTTTCCACACCAGAAGAACCGGGGCAATAAGCTTGTACGGAGCTTGCCCAACATGATGTAGCTGTCAAAATTCAGAAGCAGATTCTCTACGTAAGAAGACAGAAGACAACAGTAGTGTGGTGAGCAGAGAAGTAACACCTATTGAGTGCTTCACAAAAAGAGAAACCTACAACAGCTGTTGTAAAGCATCTCCAAGAGAACTCTGATTGTGCTGCTTCGCAGTTAGGGTCAATAGCTGGGGGTGACTCAAGCATAAGTTGCATAATTTGAAATATCCTTTCCTGTAATAACACCAAAAAGGCAATGTTATACGATTATTCACTCAGCACAGTACTCAAGGTTTGACAGACCATCATTAATACTATGCATTTGCCCAAGCTGGTATGGGCACAAGCAAGCTATGGCATGAAAGATTTTGTCACATGAACACTCTCTAGTGAGTGACGTGCACTCAAAGGTCAAGTACATGGCTATTGTGCCAGTTCATTATAATATTGTCCAGGCAACCAATGAGCAGCCAAGTTTGGACATAGTTATTGGGCTTTTGTGTAAACACACTCAATTAGACATTAATATTAGGGTTAGTACCCAACTCACCAACATTTGTGTGTTGCTCTGTTTTGCGCTATGCTGCTGTGTGCACCCCCCTCCGCCTCCTTTTTCCCACCCACCATTTCCACCCTTTCTCAGGCCCCCAAGGCAACAACTAGGGGGAAGTAGCCACAATGAACCTACAAGAACTGGAGGCATACATCAGGACAACACCAAGAAGGCGCTGGGCGAACAGAAGAAGGTGCTGGACAGGGTCCTGAACCAACATGAAAAACAGTTGGAAGGCCTCCACAAGGAGATACAGGGCAAGAATAACAAGATTGAAGAATTGGCAGCAAAGGTGAATCACCAGGAGGAGGAGATTTGGATGTTGAAAGAGACCCAGATGCAACAACAAGAAATTCCAGAGGCTGCCCCAGTGGTGTGCTATACATTGTCAAGAACAAAGGGGCTGAAAGTATTTATCAAAGTATAATCTTTTTGTCACAAGACAGAAGCGTGCTTACACTTATTAAAAGACTGAACTTCATCATTATGGTTAAGTTACCATATACATAGCCATGAATCAAGAAACACATCTATGATATACCATAGCAAGGCATCCACATGAAAACTCTTCACAAAACTAACTGTAGTGATGACGCAACATTAGGGACCAGAAGATGGGCTGCCCCAACACCCCCCCCCCCCCAAAAAAAAAAAACTTGGAAGGTAAATTCTATTGCCTTAAGGGAGTATTCTTATACAAGTACATTGAACGGGTAGCTTGGTCCAGGCATGCACCACCCTTTCTTCCAAAAACTTTGAATGAAAACAAATCAATCAATCAGCTAGCTTGCAAGTAGCCTAGCTACCACAAGCAACAAGGTGCCCAGCACCACCCTCAAAGATTTCCTGGCAATCCTTAAGAGATGGAAGCCCATCTTTCCAAGATCCAACTATCCAATAGCTGATTACCACCTTAGGTAAGTGCCCATCACTTCCCAAGGGTATCCCCGCTTGATTCTTCACAAAAAACACCAGCAGCACCGCAGGTACAAGTCTTGCTCTTCTTTACCTCCAGGCTTTGATAATACCCTTCTCTTGTGGTTTTGTAACACGCGGAAGCTCTGGGGTCTTCTTTCAGCCCTAAACACCACTGAGAACATGCTGATGCAAAAAAGCAGACAGAAGGGAGAGTAGAGAGAGAGATAGCTGGAAATTCAGTACATTCATATGGTACAAAAAGATACCCAGTCTACAGCCCTAGGCTGCCTCATATATAAAAAGGTGGGAATCACCCAAAATAATCCTAGTCTAAGGACCCAACTCAAAAGGAGTTGAATGAATCTATCCAATATGCGCCTTTTATAGGCCCTTTTACCCAGCGCCTTCGCCTCGCTTCTCTCCTTCGCTTGTACGCCTGCCCGCCTACATGGCAGCCTGCCACCATGTGCACCTGCAGCCATCCTTCGCTTCACTTGTGCGCCTGTAGGACTGCTTGCTATAGGCCACCTATGACAAGTGGCAGCGCTTGCAGCCAGCCATCTACACGTCAGCGCCTGCAGCCAGTCGACTCACCTGCAGTCAGCCACACGTGCATGTGCCTGCCACGTCAGTGCTTGCACACATGCGCCATGTCAGCTTTACTGTGTCAGCTGCCACGAGGCAATGCCATGTCAGCTGCTGACTGGGCAGACCCACAAGATGCCTCAGCTGCTGCTCTAGGAGAAAGACCAAAAACATGCATGAACAAACATATGATCATGCACACACATGAACACACACACACACACACCCCAAACATGTATCTGCATCCACACACGTGTAGGATTAACATGATCAGTGAATGCTAAACAAGATTAAACATAATCACAATGCTTAAGAAAAAAAGGTAAAATATTCAGTCCTGTAACAACTTCTCTTGCAGTACCATGAACAAGATCATTGAAGATTGAAGGAGATCGTGGAGTGTGTGGGCATCATTATGATCATGGAGAGCTTCTTCTTCGCCATCAACACCTTCTCCAACTTGCTTTTCAGATGTGCGGTAAGCCTAGACTTCTATGGACATATGCATGGGCAATATGGACGCGTGTACGGGGCTGTATGGAGCAACATGTATGAACAGAAATTTCAGAAACCCTAAAATTTTCAAAAACCCTAAAACTGCTCCAAAAACCCTAAAAACTGCTTTTTGGAGGTTTTTATCGCCCAAAACCATTAAAACAAGTTTTATATCAGTTTTCTTGCCAGAAAGAGCTTTTCCATGGTTTTCTTCATCAAAAAGGTTGTAGGAGTTGTGGAGATTACTCATGGAGAACTTGGACTACTTGAACTTGGATTTGAACTTGGATATGAACTTGGACATAGAGCTTGGACATGGAGAACTTGGGCAAAGAGCTTGGGCATGGAACATGAAGCTTGGACATAAACATGGAATGTGGACATATAGTTTGGGCATGAAGCGTGGACATGAACATGAAACTTGGTTATGGAACTTGGACTTGGATTTGGATCTGAACTTGGATTTGGATTTGGATCCAGACTTGGATTTGAATCTGAACTTGGATCCGGACTTGGACTTGGACTTGGACTTGGATTTAGACTTGGACTTGGACTTGGACTTGGACTTGGATTCATTGGATTTGGATTTGGATATTAGATTTGGTACTAGCCCGGTGAGAGATACTTGCGGGTCATCCCCATGGTGTGCTCGGCATCAGAGATCTCTTGCCTCGACAGCGACATCGACTTGGATATCCTACATCGGCATATCTGTTTGTTTTGTATTCATTGATTGTATTGACACTGGCCAACGTGCCCGTGGATTGTTCCTGAATAAATTCCTGAAAGGGGGTGGAGCATGTTCCCCGCTCAATATAGTGTATTGTGCAAGATCCCTATTCCCTTCTCTCTCTCCCCTCTCTCTATATCTCTATCTCTTGGACACGTAGTTGAGTCTGTCACGGCACGACCTGCTGGACTTGCAATTGTGTTCAACCAAGTTACATTAGTATCAGAGCATACGGTTCTCTTTCACTTCTATCGTGAAAGAAGATCACCGTGAACACTAGCTAGCTCTACACTTAGAACACTGCAGACAGACAACAGTGAACGTTGGAGATGCTAACACAGGAGGCGGGGACAATGAAATGCATGCTTCCAATGCTTCACAAGAAGAGCAAACTCATGTGGTGCACATTAGGAAACACGAACATGTGGGACAACCGTCCCGTGGCAAAGAGGAAATGCAGAAAGGAGAGTCCATAGCTGTCATGATTTGTGACTAATAATATTATTATTCATTAGTAAAGTGAAACCGGCCTCTGATGGAAAACCAGAGTGCGGTAGATTAGCAATCACCCGTCCTCTTGTAGTCTAGATGTGAAACAAAGCAGATTGGAGCTAGAGTGCCCAAATCTGAAAACACAGCGACACCTGTTGGCCCCAAAACTTGGCGCCCCTTGCGGTATTTCTTTATTCAATTATAATAATATGAATGGCTGAATACAACACAAAGATCAGCCAAGAGTTTACACCTGTAAGTCCAATCTGACGGCCCACAAATCCTTCTCAGCACAGAGGATCTATGCACACAGATCTGTGTTCCACAATAACACACTGTGCCTCCCTCTGATCAGCCAAGATCACTAAGCAGGCCAGCCATGGGCATACATCTGGCATAACTCAAGTGCATGATACATCATCTCAGCTCAAACATACATGTGCTGTCCAAACTCTGTCTCAACCCTTGTCAATCTGCCATACCCCTCCTCTCACAAGGGGCCAGATAACTCATATCTGCAACAGACATCAAGCAGTAGAAAGAGAGATAGATGAACAGAAACAAGGCTTACCAAGTTCAGCTCGTGAAACAGCACTGGAGGAAGCAACAGCACCAATCTGTACTTGCAGGCACTTGTATCCACAATCCTGCTTCACACATGTGCTTGTACTTGCCTGTATCCTCCTCCTGATGTTCACTCTTATGCTGTCCTTGAAAATACAGATCTGAAAACCAGCACTGTACCCGTCTGTACCACCTCGGGATACGTGCCAGGAGTTGTACTTGCACAAATAGCCTGCTGTCCACTCTTGTACCTGCCTGAATCTGAGTACACAGTTCTGTCCAGCACCTGTTTACGCCGCCTGCAGCAGTTGTACTTGCTGTACCTGACTGTCCGTACACTGTACGGCAGTCGTACAGTATGGTACGGGCTGTGTACTTGCTGGTATAGCCTGCACAGGGCCTGTGCGCAGAGAATCCAGCAGAGAAGAAGAACACTTGCAGCAGATTTCAGCAGCAGCCTGTACTTGCAGTCGTACAGTGCTGTACGGACTGCACACGTGGGAAGTACAGCTGATTATACAGAAGAAAACAGCAGCAAACACTCAGAAAACAGCAGCCGCCTCCTTCCTTGTGCTTTTCCACTCCCCAAAAGGGAAGAGAGAGAGAGAGAAGAGAGAGAAACACTCCAAAAGTGGCCCTCTTCCCCAAATTAATCCCTAGGGCCCCAAACTTTAATAAGTTCCCTAGGGCCACTAAGGCCTAGGGGCAAACTTTAATAAACATTAAAGTTTAATGTTTCTAGTTCCCCCCTTCACACCTAGGGATGTCCACACATCTTAAACTCTGTCCGGGCACCCCCCATGTGAATCATAAAATATTCTGACTCTGCAACCACCATGCCCACACTTGTACTGTTCCATTTTCACAAGGCCATGACATACCCCCCTCTTGAAAAATGGCAAGCGTCCTCGATTGCATTCTGGTGATGCATCAAAATATCCAAAGTGAAATATACAATATGGCAAGATCAGCGTCCCAATCTCTCTAATCCATACACATGTATCAACATTCACTGCAAACCAATGGCATAGTAATGGTCCAAGTTGTATACCACTCTGAACCATACATATCCACAAAAATCTCCATGTGACTAGTACACATATATCATAGAAGTCCCATAAACAGATATACTGTCAGCCTCAGTACCTTCGGGTGAGTGAAAAACTGCAACAAGCGACCTCTAGATGTCATCTGAGCCTGTCTGTATCAAGGGAGTGGAGGTGCTACCCCCCTCTTGAGCATCAGGTAATGCTCCAGACCCATGCTCTGCTGAACCTGAATGAGCCACAATAAGAGTCGGCTCTAACTCAAAGGCATCGAGATAAAGCTGCAAAACCTGAAGTGAATCTGTTAAGTCACCTTCCTCCATCCACTTCGCATCCATCGGTGAATAGTTCTTGAACTTCACAAGATAGCGACGGGAAACTTTACCTCGTACCTTCCTTTCTTTATGTGCCAGTATCTGCTCTGGAATCAGAACCTCATCAAGTTCCTCAACTTCCGGCTGAGCCTCATCTGATACATCCTCAGGCACATCCCCACGGAAAGGTCTAAGAAGACTCACGTGAAATGCATTGTGAATCCTCCAGTGATCTGGTAACTTCAAACGATAGGTTACCTCACCAATCTTTTCCAAAACCTGAAAAGGCCCATAATATCGCATGCTCAACTTAGGGAATAAGCGCTCTTTACCCTTCATCTTCTTGAGTCTAGCCTTTTCAAAGCGCAAAAGAACCCAATTACCCAATGCAAACTGTAAATCACGTCTGTGACGGTCTGCGGCTTTCTTTTGCTTCTGCTGAGTTTTCTGGAGGGCCAACTTAACTCTCCGATAAGCTTCATCCAAGCTCTCCACATACTAATCAGCCTCAAAGATCTTATCCTTTATATGCAAAATGGGTGGAACCTTCTTCCCTCCTTCTACAATCTCAAAAGGCGCCTTGCCTGTCGAGCTATGTACAGTGTTGTTATATGCAAACTCCACCAAAGGAAGATATTTTTCCCATTGTTGCTTGTGCTCTGACACATAACATTTGAGAAGATCCAACACTGTAGAGTTAGCCTCTTCTGACTGACCATCTGTCTGTGGATGAAATGACGATGAAAACTTGAGAGTTATACCCATGTTGTCAAACAACCCTCTCCAAAACAAACTCGTCATCCGTGGATCACGGTCACTAATGATAGACGTAGGCAAGCCATGATACTTGAAGATGTTCGCCATGAACAACTTCACCATATGATCCACTTTAATTGTCTTCCGCACGGGAATGAAATGTGCCTGCTTACTGAACCAGCATATGATAGTCCAGATGCCATCATTTCCCGTTTGTGTCCGTGGAAGATCAAATACAAAATCCATGGCAATGCTCTCCCAAGGTCTATCCGGAATAGGTAAAGGTTGTAATAACCCTGGTGTCTTCTGACGGTCAAACTTTACCTTCTGACATACGATGCATTGCCTCACTAAGGCGTCAACATCTCTTCTCAAGGTTGGCCAATAAAAGAAAGTCTCCACTGCTTTGACCGTGGCGTCAATTCCTCTATGACCTGCATACGGTGGAGCATGACTTTCAATCATAACCTTGAGTCGCAATGGCCTGGTAACACACAGTCTGCCATGCATCAATAAAAACCCATCTCTGAGAGTATAATGCTCATGCCGCTGACCCTCAAACATCTGATCATACAACCTTTCAAAGTCCTCATCATGGGCATACTGCTCTTTCATTTCATCAAGCTCATGATAATAAGCAAGTGAAACTGCAGAGACCTGTGGCTTGCGTGACAAAGCATCTGCCACTACATTCTTTTTGCCTTCCACATGCACAATCTGGAAGTGAAACATTGACAAAAAGTTTGCCCAACGCATATGCTTCTCTGAAAGCTTGGTCTGCGTGAGGAAATATCGCAAGGTCTGATGATCTGTCTGCACAGTGAAATCAGCCCCAAGCAAGTAGTGTTTCCAAGTAGAAAGAGCGTGAATTACAGCCAACATCTCTTTCTCATAAACCTGTAAATGCTTCTCGGCATCTTGCAAAACTCTACTCTCATAGGCTATCACATGTCCCTCTTCAGTATAGTAAAAACACTTTTGAGCATCTCTCAAAGCCTGTCTTTCCTCAGAAGTCCTCTTGGGCATTGGCAACTTCTTATACTTTGTCTCTGTAGACCCTTTAGCATCACGAGAAGCATGCCCAAATTTTTCAGCTTTCTTGCTCAATTTCTTACTGCCTTTAAACCCAGATGAACCTCCTGTGAGTAACGCATTAGCTGTCATAGCATTTTCAATCATCTGTGACATGTTCGTTACTCCTTGTCTTTATACAATAATCTCGTACCTCCTTGGGCAGCCCACAACAATACTTCTCTACCTGCTCAGATAACGGCACGGCACGATAAGAAGTCACTGGGAGTAGAGCTTCCCAAAACTTCTTGTTATATCACACTTTGAAGCATCCAGCTTGTGCCATGCGGTCATAACATCCACCTCAAATGTAGATGTGAGCCATACGGAAGAGAAAACCTGTTTGAATTGGACCCATGTGGTGGGTGCTATGCCCTGCAAAAGAAGAGTAGACCACCACTGCAAAGCATTGCCCTTGAGAAAAGTGGCAGCTTTCCTCACCTTAGAGGACTCTGTGTAATTCCCACCAGAAAAAGCAGCATCAAACTGCTGTAAAAAGGTAAGTGCCTTCAATTTATCCTTGGCCCCACTGAAAGTGTCAAACTTCACTGCAGCTCCCCCTTCCTTGTAATCTTTCGCCTTTCCCATAGGCGTTAGATTATCATATGGAAGTGGTTTCGTAAGATTGCTGCCCCCAACATTCATACCCATCATTGGGTCAACATTTCCCATTCCCATGCCACGCATACCATACATTCCAGCCATGTTTCCATACATTCCATTATGCATACCTGGCTGCATGCCACCAAACATATTGCCTTGCATCCCAGGTTGCATGCCTGCAAACATATTTCCAGCCATACCGGACTGCATACCACCATACATATTCCCTTGCATGCCAGGCTGAAAATTGGCTCCAAAAGGCCCATACATACCCATGCCTCCCTGAGGATAACCCCCAGTCATGGATTGGAACACCGAGCCACCACCAAAATAACCTCGATGCATATTCTGCTGAGGAATAGGTGGCTGTCCATAGAAGGAACTCTGAGAGATTGCACCATAAGCATGCTGCATATTCGGAAACTGGCCAAAAGATGGTTCCTGTGGGATGGCACCACTATGACCCTGTGGAAGATTCTTTGAACGAACCTTCTTCTTCTTTTTCTGGGGCTCTGTGCGGGGCTCTGTGCGAGATCTCAAAAATTCAGCAAATCTCTCACTCTGTGTGAGCTGCATAAAAGTATCCATAACACTAGCCAAGCGATCTTTGAACCGAGCATCATCATCCTCTTTACCATGCACATCTTCTGGTTGTGTTACATCCTCATAAGGCTCAACATCTGCAGCCTGTTCTCCTACAAAAATATCCTCAGATACATCTCTTTCAGGAGAAGTCTCTTGCTCTTCTTCTTCATGATAGAAGTACTCATCCTCTGTATCAGACATGTTTGCTGAATTTTCAGCGATGGCTTTCTTCAAAGCAACCACGAGCTCACCCCCTTCAGAAAGTTGATGATTGGTCCCGGCAACGGAACCTTGAAACCGGCCTCTGATGGAAAACTAGAGTGCGGTAGATTAGCAATCACCCGTCCTCTTGTAGTCTAGATGTGAAACAAAGCAGATTGGAGCTAGAGTGCCCAAATCTGAAAACACAGCGACACCTGTTGGCCCCAAAACTTGGCGCCCCTTGCGGTATTTCTTTATTCAATTATAATAATATGAATGGCTGAGTACAACACAAAGATCAGCCAAGAGTTTACACCTGTAAGTCCAATCTGACGGCCCACAAATCCTTCTCAGCACAGAGGATCTACGCACACAAATCTGTGTTCCACAATAACACACTGTGCCTCCCTCTGATCAGCCAAGATCACTAAGCAGGCCAGCCATGGGCATACATCTGGCATAACTCAAGTGCATGATACATCATCTCAGCTCAAACATACATGTGCTGTCCAAACTCTGTCTCAACCCTTGTCAATCTGCCATACCCCTCCTCTCACAAGGGGCCAGATAACTCATATCTGCAACAGACATCAAGCAGTAGAAAGAGAGATAGATGAACAGAAACAAGGCTTACCAAGTTCAGCTCGTGAAACAGCACTGGAGGAAGCAACAGCACCAATCTGTACTTGCAGGCACTTGTATCCACAATCCTGCTTCACACATGTGCTTGTACTTGCCTGTATCCTCCTCCTGATGTTCACTCTTATGCTGTCCTTGAAAATGCAGATCTGAAAATCAGCACTGTACCTGTCTGTACCACCTCGGGATACGTGCCAGGAGTTGTACTTGCACAAACAGCCTGCTGTCCACTCTTGTACCTGCCTGAATCTGAGTGCACAGTTCTGTCCCGCACCTGTTTACGCCGCCTACAGCAGTTGTACTTGCTGTACCTGACTGTCCGTACACTGTACGGTAGTCGTACAGTATGGTACGGGCTGTGTACTTGCTGGTACAGCCTGCACAAGGCCTGTGCGCAGAGAATCCAGCAGAGAAGAAGAACACTTGCAACAGATTTCAGCAGCAGCCTGTACTTGCAGTCGTACAGTGCTGTACGGACTGCACACGTGGGAAGTACAGCTGATTATACAGAAGAAAACAGCAGCAAACACTCGGAAAACAGTAGCCGCCTCCTTCCTTGTGCTTTTCCACACTTGAGGATCCTTTTTGCTCCACGACTCCCCAAAAGGGAAGAGAGAGAGAGAGAGAAGAGAGAGAAACACTCCAAAAGTGGCCCTCTTCCCCAAATTAATCCCTAGGGCCCCAAACTTTAATAAGTTCCCTAGGGCCACTAAGGCCTAGGGGCAAACTTTAATAAACATTAAAGTTTAATGTTTCTAGTTCCCCCCTTCACACCTAGGGATGTCCACACATCTTAAACTCTGTCCGGGCACCCCCCATGTGAATCATAAAATATTCTGACTCTGCAACCACCATGCCCACACTTGTACTGTTCCATTTTCACAGGGCCATGACATCAAGAGTTGTGCCTTCTCGAGTGGTCATCAGTAAAGGGACACATCCTCTCGAAGGGTCGCACCACTTCATGACTATTAGTCTAAAGACACATCTATTCATGAAAGGACATGATCCTGCACAAGGACAATGACTCTTCTATTGTAACTCTTCAGCCCCTATTTAAAGAGGGCTCCCATGTGCAATTCAATAACTCAAGTTCTTTGGTTTAATCTTTCAAGTCCTGTCATTCTAGTTCTTAATCATGTGATTAGAATAGTTAATAGAGAGATTAGAAGATAGAAATCTACACAATAGCCTTAAGCATTGAACTTACTCGTATGTAGGCTCTTCTTTATGCACAACAAGAAGAATTGAAGCTCTACCGCCACGAGGATCCATTAGTACATAATCGTTTGAAGACCAAGAATATGGATCATGCAATGACAATGATTGCTCAAGAGTTACACATGCAACCGTGGGATGCAGCACGTGCATACTTGGCTCGTACCGAGGATGCCTATGCAGAAAAGACAACCATCCCACATGTCTTGGTATCCCCACAAATGCTCGAACAAGAACTTATGTCTAAGAGGATGAATCCTCACGTTATTGGAGAGGAATCATCGGCGACTTCATGCCATGTCGGTGTACCTTATGTAGCCCGTGAAGGATGCAATGTTTATGGCAGTGGTCAAAATGTATGTCGAATGCCATTGCCGGCTGAAAATGTGCATGCACAACACATGTAACATGGGCTGCAATTTTCTATTGGTGCAAGAATTCCACGTATCTCTCATGCCACTCGTGCCCTCGAGTGTGCTCGTGAGGGCCGGTGAGAATGCACCAATGTGTGTTGAGGGGCCAGCCATGCCTCATGCTTACAGGGCATATGTATCTATGCCTAATCCTAAAATGATGCGAGTCACAGGGGCTGTCCAATGGACAAGCATGCGAAAAAACATGTTGAGATGCACGCTAATGCATCAAAGTCTCGTGACTTTAAAGACGGAGACAAATCTGTGAAGTTTGACGCATATCATGGGAAATATGATGCATCAAAGACACTTGCTTTTATTGCCCAATTTGATTTGCTTTTAGTAATGAGGATTTCACTCAGAAATTCATGCTCCGGCATGTAAGCATGTTCATGAAAGACACTGCTACCCATTAGTGGCTCACAGAGAAGCTCTCACCGAATCCT
Source organism: Cibotium barometz (assembly GCF_041138505.1). Taxonomy (NCBI): domain Eukaryota; kingdom Viridiplantae; phylum Streptophyta; class Polypodiopsida; order Cyatheales; family Cibotiaceae; genus Cibotium; species Cibotium barometz. Next base: position 10,453,115 of record NC_141071.1, on the reverse strand, counting down.
GTTAGATCATGGGAAGAGTTAAGGAGAGGTTCTATGCCCAATTCTTACCTCACAATGCATTGAATGAGATAACAATGAAGTGGGATAAGGCGAAGCAAAATGAGGAGGAAACGGTGAATAGATATGTGCAAAAGTTTTGAAAAGTGCTTTTGGAGGTGTCTCCACTCATGCGTGTCACTGAGGCGGAAAGGAAGAGAAGGTTTCAATCAGGATTGCAACCCGTGTACAAAGCGGACTACAAATGTATCCCGGTCACACCTTACACTCGTAACCACCCGAGCAATTGAAACTCAAGTTGAGTCGATCCAATAAGGCTAAACCCTCATTCCAAGGCAAAGAGAGGGCTGTCCAAAACCTACAAAATAATGGACAGCCACCTAAAAAGAACCAAAACCAAGAAAAAAATGGTCCAAAGGCTGAAAATAAGTCCACCAAGAAGCGTCCCTTCCAAGTGAGAGACTATGGTCTCACTCCGGTGTAGAAAAAGCAGTAAATGAGCGAGAGAAAATGCTTTGCTTGTGGTAGCACTGAGCATATTGCAAATGCATGCCCAAAAACAAGAAGAAGTGTGATAATGCAAATGCATCAAAGCCCAATGTGCATATGGTTCCAGATGTGCAAGACAACACTTCACATGATAGCAAAGACAAGGTTGTATGTAAAGCTTGGGGACAGCTTAAGAATCAGCCCACTTTGTTCATGTTTGATGATTATGCAACTGAGAACTTCATATCTACACAGATGGCAGTTGCTTTGCATATTGAAGTGGAGGACATGGATCCTCAAATTGAAGTAGGGGTTGCCTTTATTGGTAGATAAGTGCAAGTTATGTCTATTATTGGCAAGTTGCGCATACATATTCAAGTATATGTAGATCATGAGGACTTTCTTGTAGCGCCTTTGAATGGCTGTGATGTATTGCTTGGAAAGCCTTGGCACACACGCATTGATCCATGCAAGGCTTACAAGACCAACAGGATCACCTTCATGCATAAGGGCCAAGAGCATGTGATTGATGCTAATGAAGAGGGTGATACCGTTTCCCTTGTACCTCATGTACAAATTAAGAAAGTAATAAAAAAGAGTGTTTTTACGTACTTGATTTTTGTATGGGATCGTGCTGAAGAAAATAATGCGCATGTAAACACTCCTAGTAATGATAGGCTGAAATTTTTGGAAGACTACAACGATTGTTTTGCCGATGAGTTGCCATCCGTACGACCAGAAGATCATCGCATTGATCTTGTGCCGGATAGCTCACTACCTAATAGGCCATCCTATCGTGTAAGTGCATCTCAAAAAGAGGAGATCATGAAGCAGGTAAATGAGCTTCTTGAGAAGAGTTTGGTTCAACCAAGCTCTTCCCCATATTGTTCACCCGTTCTCTTGGTTCAAAAGAAGGATGGATCTTTTCATATGTGTGTCGATTATAGAGCTTTGAATAAGCTCACCATCAAGAATCAGTTTCTGATTCCACGCATAGACGACATCCTTTACAAGTTGGATGGATCAGCATGCTTTAGCCGAATTGATCTCAAGAGTGGGTATACTTGTAAACATAAAATTCAGCATATGTTTTGTTTTGTTTTCATACTGTACTGGAAGAAATAGGTGCTAGCCAGTGGAGAATCCCTGGACACCCACAAAGTTGTATTTGGAAGCAGACTTCTTTTTGGTAATCTAACCATAAAGAGAGAGGGGAGGGGGGGTCAGCCCATCTTCTGGCCCCTAGTGTGGTGTATTGTGCAGACAAGAATGAAACGAAACGTGTTTCATGAAACATGCGAAATGTTTCATAAATGTTTCATACGAATGAAACACGTTTCATTCGTGTCCACCTGGGAACTGTACGATTTAAGCATTTTTTATCCAAATTCTTCAGTTTTAACTTGTAAACATGTTTTAACGTGTAAATGATGCATGTTTAATATTGTTTTGCAAGGAAGGCAACATATTTTTACATATTATAAACTTGTACATAAATTTTGGGACCTGTACCTCCCCTTTTTGTATGAAATGTTTTTGAAACGTCTGGGATTTGAATGTAACGTTTTTGAAACGCGTTTCATGAAACGCCTGGCAACTATGCATCAAGTACGTGTGGTGTCTGAGAATGTACATAAAACTGCTTTCAAGATAGCATTTAGCTTCA
>NC_141071.1:10444439-10450940 GCF_041138505.1 Cibotium barometz | reverse complement strand
GGTGACTCATGCACTATTTCTCCTCGGTCCATTATTGAATTGCATACAATTCATACCATTCCTCATTTGAATAGCTTGACATCTTTGATATAGCCTAATGCCATTCCTTCTCAAATTTTGTGTTATTCAAAGTTAAATTGCATGCTCATGAGAATAGCTTGCCATCCCTAGCCCAATGCCATATTCCTCCTTGGATTGCGTGCTATTCATGGTCAAATTTCACATCTTTTCTCATTTTAAACTCCATGACATGCCTCAACAGTATTCTTCATCGAATCATGCATCCATTGCCAGTGTCCTTGCAATGTCCTACACACATCATTCCTCACAAAATAATGCATCATTCAACATCAAATTACATGTCTCTTAAGATCCACCTATGCATCATTCGTGGTGAGAAGCCTATAAAATGGAACTTCCCCCATCATTTTCACGTTATCCTTCTCCTCTTTAGCCAAACTCTTGCCAAGGTTCACCTTATTTTCTCTCTCTATTACACACACTCTCACCATCAAAACATGTCAAGGCTGCATCATTTGGTGTAATGTGGGTGAAAAAAATGCTTGGTGTGCGAGGCCTCATCTTTGGGGTTATGAGTTGTATTTTCCGTCCATACAAGGAAAGAGGGCACATGGGTTTGCTTGCGGATTCATACACCAAAACCACCATCATTTAGTTGGCAATGACTAATGGTGGTGTTTGGCACACTGCAAGGTATAATTACTTGATCTCCGCAGAGACTAGATGCTTCATTATTTCTTGTTGCTCTTTGGTGATAAGGTTCTTATTATGATGGTGAAGGTGATCAAACAAGAGGAAAATGGTCCCATACCATGGGGTTGGCCTTGGCCTGAGTGCCCAGTGTAGAGGCCATGGGGTACAACCCCATGGGCCCATGCAGCCACGCGGGGGGGCCACTAGGCCTACATGGCCACATGGCCATGTAACCCTAAACTTTTTATTTTGTATTTGTTTAGATTTATTTTTTCATAAATTGGGAAAAAATAATAGGTGTTTTTTAAATAAAGTTAAACTATACTACACCTGCCATGGCGGCTCCTCTCATACTATCTTGCATGCCATCATAGTAGCCCAATGTTGAGCGCTTCGGTTGATAGGCTCCACCGTTTGGTTTAACTAGCAAGTCGTCTTTAGTAGCCCTTCTACACAACCAACGAGCGAGGTCGAGGAATCCCTTACTAGGAGCAGCAAACTAGTAGGGAGGAGCACAACTCCTTACACTGTGCATGAAATGTAGTTTGCAAGCTTGCGTAAATGTCGTCGACTCTATTCCTCTCCATGAGCAATGGTTTAAAAATAATAATCATTGAGGTTTGATATAGGGGCTATTAATATGTAGAGAACACTGGGACCCTAAACGGCCCTTTCACACAAGATTTTCAAGCCTCACATCTAGGAGCTCATTGGATTGACGTAATATTTAACATATGTGATTCTCTCATGAACATTGATGATGGGTGGGTTATATGGCTAATATATGGGCCCACAAAGTAGAACAATATGTAAGCAATCCAAATCCACACGGGCTACAAGCATCAAAGAAATCAAAGAAAAGCTTAGAAAAGGGACCTTTCTAATTTCTTGATTTCCATGTTTTAATGGCATGGATTGGTTAACTTGTTTTTACCATTGTTGATATTTAATTTAGTCGTTGTTTGGAATATTATTCTAATAAAACAAGCTATAATATTTAAAACGAGAGAGGAGATAGACACAAGGGTAGAGAGGCAAACCCTAATTAGCTCTCATTATCTCAAACCATCATCTACATGATAGAGAAGCTCTATAGCTTTCCTTCATTGCACATCACAAAACACAACACACTACACTAGTGATAAGTTCACACTAAAATAACCTAAGTCTAATGTCCACACACTTGGCCACCTAGACGTGGCCATTATTATTGTCCACACACACACACACTGCTAGATTGGTGTCCACATACTACCGCTATCCATGAGATCCCAATGAGCTTGTATTCTCAACACTCCCTCTCAAGCTCACCATATCCATCTCATGTACTCCAAGCCTATCTTTGAAGTACTCAATCTTCTCTTTACCAAGTGGTTTGATAAAGATATCTGCAACTTGCTCTTCAGTCTTCACATATGTCAACACTATCTATCCATCCAACACTTTCTCCTTGATGAAGTGATAGTGGACCTCAATGTGTTTGGTCCTCGATGATAAACTGTATTGCTTGCCAACTGTATGCTACTCATGTTGTCACAATGTATGACAACTTTCCCATCACATTGTTGTCCCAAATCTTCAAGTAGCTTTTTCAGACATACCACCTCACATGCAGCCACCATAGCTACTTCTCTATACTCTGCCTCTGTGCTAGATAAAGCAACTATGGGTTTCTTTTTGCTACTCCAACTCACCACTGCACTTCCCAATGTGAAAGCATAGCCACTAGTAGATCTTCTATCATAAGAACTACCTGCCCAATTTGCATCTGTATATCCATGAACATCTATAGCTTTGTCATACTCATAAAGGAGCCCACAACATATCTCAAGATTCTTCTCACTGCATCCAAATGTGGTTTCCTTGGGCTTTGCATAAACTGACTACAACCAACCACATAACATAAATCCGATCTAGTGAAAGTCATGTATATCAAACTGACTACAAGTCCAACCACATAACATAAATCCGATCTAGTGAAAGTCATGTATATCAAAGTACCAACCATCTTTCTATACATTGTCACATCCTCAATCTCTTCACCACAATCAGCCTTAACTTCACATTTTCTTCCAATGGTGTGCTCATTGGCTTACAACCTGTCATTTCATACTTTGCCAGCATGTTCAATGCATATTGTCTTTGAACCAACCAAATCCCTTTCTTTGTTTTTACCACTTCAAATCCAAGAAAGTATCTTAGGTCTCCCGAATCTTTTATATCAAATTGACCACATAATGAAGCTTTCACATCAGCAATATCCTTGCTTGAATCACTTGTCAGAATCAAGTCATCTACATAGATGACAATCACCCACAATACCATGTATTGTCTTCTTTGCATATAGTGATGAATCTGATGTTCCCACATGAAACCAATGCTAATGAGATACCTGCTTATCTTGTCTGTCCAAGCACATGGTGCTTGCTTCAATCCATACAAAGCCTTCTTCAACTTACATACATGTGTAGGATATTTGAGATGTACATAGCCTTTTGGCTGCTCCATGAACACTTCTTCTTGCAATTCACATTTAGAAATGCATTCTTTACATCGATCTGATGCATTTTCAAACCATTTGACGTAGCCAATGCAATCACAGATCTCATTGTTCCCATCTTAGCCACATGGCTAAATGTCTCATCATAATCCAAACCATGTGTATGTGCATATCTCTTTGCAACTAGCCTTGCTTTATGCCTTTCTATTGATCCATCTGCCTTAAATTTCACTTTATACACACATTTGCAACCAATGACATTCTTTCCACTTGGTAATGTAACCAAGTACCATGATCATTGTGTACTAAGGCATCCATTGCTTTCTCCCATACATGCTTTCCAATAGCTTCTCCAAAACATGATGGTTCCACATGCTTTATCATTGATGCCATGTATGCATAATGCATTGCATACCCATTATATGTCAATCTCTCCATTGGTGGATACCTAATCCTTTGTGATCTTCTCAAAACCTGTGGATCACTTTGACACCCTGTGCTCTAGGATGTGGAGGAACATATCTCTCCTTCCTTACACCTAGAGTACGTAAGGCTGGGCTGCCAAGTTCTTCATCTAAGCTTTCCGAGCTAGATGACTCATAACCTGTTATACCAATTCATTCAACCTTCTTTTTGCCTTTGTTAACAACACTTTCACTTGTGCTCACATTACCATGTCTCAACCTTCCTGACCATGGACTTACATTATCACTTCCACTTGATGTTTCACTTGGCCCAAATAATGAAATAGTACTCTCTTTTGGCAAGTTCATGTGCACATCTGCATGTATTTCATCCACCATAATATCATCTTTGTTTTTGTACCAACTTGCCAACTCATCAAACACCACACCTATAGAAATGAGCACCTATTTAGTTTCTGGATTATAACATTTGTAAGCCTTTCTATCTTGTGCATAACCAATGAATATGCACTTCTTAGCCTTTGGGTCCGATTTCCTTCTCTTCTCATCTGGCACATGTACATAGGCAATATATCCAAAAAATTTGAGATGCCCAATGTTTGGCGTAAAACCTGTCATCCTCATCTCAGGAGTACTCTCATGTATGGCAGCTATAGGTGTCTTAGTATAAATTTACACTATTGTGGCACATGCTTCTGCCCAAAAATACAAAGGCATACTCTTCTTATTCATGAGTGCTCTTCTTATTCATGAGTGCTCTTGCCACTTCACTTATCACACGATTCTTTCTCTCAGCAACTCCATTTTGCTGAGGAGTGTACCTGCATGTCTAATGCCATAGTCTCTCAAGAACGCATCAAATGCATGTGAGATGTACTCACCACCACCATCTGTCCTTAAACACTTAGTCCAATGCCCATATTACTTCTCCACAAGTGCTTTGAAATCTTTGAACTTGCTCAAGTCTTCACTCTTCTCTTTCATAAAATAGATCCATGTCATCCTACTGAAATCATCAATAAGTGTTATATAATACTTGCTCCCATTTATTGATTGGGTTTCTGTGGAACCCCATATATCACTATGCACAACCTCAAGTGGTCTTCTACTCATTTGACTATCCTTGGGAAATGGCAATCTTGCTTGTTTCCCAAATTGGCATGCATCACACACGTGTACTCCCATTATATTGAATCTAGGTAGACCACCAGCAATGCCTTTTGTTTGCATAGATTTTAGCTTTTTGAATGTTTACAAGACCAATACTTTTATGCCAAATATCAATGTCTAGCACTATCCAACGACTATGAGAAAACATGGCTAACTTCAATTCTAGAATGCTTGCATCTAGCTTGAACAATCTTCCTTCTTTTTGACCTTTGGTAATCAATTTGTAGCCATGCTTGAATCCATGTACCATGTGTCATCACTCTCTTTGCAAGATGTCATAGTACCCATCGCATGCTTCATGGCAAACAAATGATCTATGTGTCCTTCATTTGCTAGATGATGCATAATTTCCATGATGTGCTCTACCACCACGCATATCATTTTTCTTTTTGTAGAAATCTCTAGCCATGTGTCCAAATTAATAATGGCACTCAATGTCATGCATATTTTGCTGTTGTGGCTACCGTCGACCTCTACCACGAGATCCAAACCTCCCTCTAGCATGAGGGTAAAAACCTCTACCCTACCACGTGCACCAAATGATGGCTGTGAATCTTGTTGTTGTTGTGGTGGCCTATCATGCCAACCACGTCCACCTGTATGTCCCCTTGGACTAGCTCTCCCCTTGCCTCTAGCACCTCTATGAGTGTAGAATGCTTGGTCCCTTGCATGTCCACTTGTGCTAGATGAGGCACCAAGACTAAGTTTCATCTCCTCCACAATAAGCAACGAAATCAGCTCATTAAAATCTGGGGAGTCTCCAGATCTAACCCTGATAGAGGTTTCAAATGCTTTGTAATCCTTTCCCAAACCATTCAATATGTAATGGCAAACAAGTCATTATCTTCCATGGGAGCACCAGTGGAATCAAGTGCATCAGCATATTCTTTGATCTCTTGCACATAATCATTTATACTCCTATTGCTTCGAACCACACCATTTATCTTTTGCTTCAATTGCATCTTCTTTAGTTGTGTAGTTGTATCATACATCTTCACCAATGTATCCCATGAATTCTTAGAATTATGTGTGTCCTGAATATGGCATAACATGGTATTTGTCACACAAATCGAGAGATAATGCAACACTTTGAAAGCCCTCTCTGTCCAATTCCTATGTGTTGTAAGCTGGGCGGGCGTTGCGTTCACTGGGGGAACCCTTGGCTCCGTCTCCTCACCTGTCATAGTCCTTTGCTTTTAAGGAAGTTCATCATGTGGTACTCCCAAATCCGAAAGTTATGTCTATCAAGCTTTTCCCCAACAATCTTGTCTGGACTATCACTCATTTTTCTATGCACAATGTTCACTGAGTGTTTCAATCAATCAACTCAACCATACATACATACATGTACTTCTTCACCAATGCTGTTAGCACATTCCACAATTTTTATGGCGACAAATTTCAAGACTCAAAACCACTGTTTGCATAAGCTGAAAATAACTTGGCGCCGCTCACAAAATCTGAGAAACACATCCAAAATAGTCCACTTTCTGAGACACTCCTTACACTTTACATAAAAGTTCACCCAAGTAGCATTTGAGCTTGACTATGTATGAACAGTCATTTTGATGGGTTTTGCCGAGCCTTCCAATCCTTCAAATCACTGAGAAATGATCAAATCAAGTGTAGACAATATACATTGGCATCCATACATCCTCCATTTTGCATATAAACATCATCCAAGGTCACCAA
>NC_141071.1:10409914-10434416 GCF_041138505.1 Cibotium barometz | reverse complement strand
CTAAGCGTGTGTGGTGCTATGGAAAGGATGTGAGATGTGGCACTCTACCTTACCCCCATTTGGGAGCTACTTATAGCCTCTACAATAGCCCTTTGAGCAGCCAAAGCATCTATGCTATTCCTTTTCTTGATAAAACTGCATAGGATTGATGCACACTTGTAAGCACTGCTAGGTGTGAGATCCTTAAAATAGGCTTCAAAGATCATATTAGCATGTCGATGCACTGAGGACTTTGATAGCTCCTTCCTATCCACACATTGGACACTTTGTGGAGGAGTGGTGGTTTCTTATGGAGAAGAAGGGGAGAAGGGGGGTTTTGCGGAGGAGGAGGGGGTGGTTCATGTGGAGGAGAAGGGATGGGCTGATATGGAGGAGGAAGGGGGGTTCATATGAAGGAAAAGGGATGGGCTCATTTGGAGATATGGGGATTCATGTGGACTCTCTCAAAATAGGGGATAGGGGAAGAGGAGGGGGGAGCGTTGGGCTCACCAGCAACTGTTATTACACGTGGCATGCTCTCCACTCCCTCTTTCACTCATGAGCTTTCCTTTTCCTCTCCCTCTCAAGACCTTGTTGGGCTTTTAATTATTTAAAAACTCTATATTTATATTAAATAAATATTCTTTTATCTTCCTCAATAATATAAATAAATATATATATACCTCTATAATGCAAATATATATTTGGAAGGTGATAAGAGATTTTTTTACTTTTTATATTAATTTAATAAAATAAATTTATAATGATTATTTATTAAAATTTAAAAAGTATTATTAATTTTATATTATTTTTTAAAATAAAAATAAAAAAATTATCTTCATTTTCTATTTCGTTTATTTTTACAAAATTTATTATTTTTTAATGCATGAAATTAAATCAACCATTAGGTAGTTAGATTAATAAAATATCGTTTTAATACTATATAAATATTTTTAAAATAAGGATGTATGCATGCATAGAGCCATGGGAGAAGGAGGCGATGATGTGACATCACACATTCCATGTGGTAGCTCGAGTGCCATGTGGTGGCACCATGAGAGTTGACATGGCAATTCCACATGGGATGCATGGATTGACATGTAGATGGGGATGATGTGGACATGTGTATAACATGGCCTTAGTTGATGTGGCATGCCATGTCAACATATGGTGGCATGCAAAGGTGACAATATGATGTGGCATTGATGGTGAGGTGAAAAGTCAACTAGGTTGACCAAGCTCAGGTGGACGATGGAGGTGGCAAGGTGAGGTGGCTTAGTGCTCATGTGGACCTCTCCTAGCTACTGTGGACACAAGTTAGCATGTACATGTAAGATGTGTGCCCACCCTAAGGCTCACTCATGGAATCATCTCTAGGCTTGGTAGATAACTAACCCTAGGTTTCCAAAGCTAGCTAGGTTTGGTTTTAGACTTAAAAGAGGAGAGTGGACACAAAATTGCGATTTTTACTTGTGATAATTGAAAATAAAGCTCAAATTAAGTGAAAAAAATTTTCACGGTAACACATTTATTTTCTTTTCTAATATAGAGACATATAGTTTTAATCTATAAAGAACCAGGGGCCCAGACCTCCTCAACTACCTCTACTTCAGAAACCTATGATGCCAATGAGGCTACAGCGTAGGTACGTGACAACAATGGGCCACCCCCACACAATCGACCTTAGTATGGACCTCGTTCAGGAGAGGCACTTCATCTCCCGTGCATGGAATAGCAATATGTTCGACTAGCCAATGTCACGCGCCATATTCGCGGCTCCACCACCATGGATGGGGTGGAGTTGCAGAACATATCCTAGTAGGAGCTCGTCATGCTATCTCATGCCCTCTCCTTCCTCCTCACCACCCACTAGACGTCGCTTCAATCGGTGCCACGTATCCACCCTCGCCCATGTCCATCAAGGAGTACAAGTGAACTAGGGAGAATATCTACATAAGGAACTCCATGTGGTTTGCGCAAACCCACAGAGCAAGCTCGTGGCCTCACTCCTCACAAAAGTCTTATACCACATTATTGGCTGACCGGAACTTCCTCGCCCAATTCAACTCGAGGGTGTTGTCCCTATTCCCACACCTCTACCCCGATTCCCCCACCTAATTCAATTCGAGGGTGCTGTCCCTATTCCCACACCTTTGCCAGCACCCCACCCCTCTCCAACCTCTCCCCCCCCCCCCAAATGCCATCACCCTAACTCCTAGGCACAGGAGCCTGCCCACCACCAGGCCACTGCTGAAGCAGAAAAGGAGGCCCAAGAAGCCAAAGCTCGCAGAATAGTCCACGAACAGGAGGAGTTGCGACGCACAGCCCAGTTTTTTGAACAGAATCTTTATGAAACCCCCCCTTCTCATGTCTTCTCTCCACCACCTCCCTTCTCCAAAGCAAGAACTTCCTCCCTTGCCTCCTCCTAGTGGAATACCATTCTCATTAGGGTTGGCCAAGTGCTAGCGGAATAATCGACCCTTGCATGGTCTTCCTTCTCTTCTTCTCTCCCTCTCTTATACAAGGTAGTATGTTGATTTGGTTAACAACTAATTACTGTAATTAGCGCCAATCTTAGAATAACCCAACCATTAGCCAATAAATAATTAACACTCTAAAGCCTCTAATGTACTAATCCTAGTTTATCCAAATTCTACCCATTGATGAAGAACTTAAAACCATGTAAAACAGGTGAGCCGTGAATGACGATTTCATGCTGCCTGTGAATGAAAATTTCATGCCACCTACGAATGACGATATCATCGTTCTGCTGTATTTTGGCGAAGCTGGTTTGACTGCTACATACTGCATGTGCACACACTCCGCCAACCAAAGGGTTCGATGAACGGACTTCGTTTGACCTTCCAACCACTTGATTTATCACTTGATTTATCATAAAAATGCTCAAAATAGAAGAACATTTAAAATTTGAAAAATCCTTGCAAGAATCACGCAGAACGACCATAGAAGCAACCCCATCGCATTGTACAATAAAAAATCGCTCAAAAAGTCAAAAATTTATAAAAATGGAGCGTGAAAATCATTTAAAAAAGTCTTATGCATTCGAGATTCAAAAGGCATCTTGGTGTCAACTTGGGATCCAAAACTGCCTTGCGAGTGCCAACTCGAGGTAGTGGGCCTCAGTCAGTGGGGGTAAGTTAGAAAGTATGTGCAAGGACATATCTTTAGATACATTATGAGGAAGAGATGAACATGGATGACTTCTCTCAGCAAAACAAGACTTGGGACAAACTCAGTTTTAAGATATGCATGCTGGAACTTCAAATGTTGATCGTGGGACAAAAGGCTCATTAGCACACCAACAATAGGCATTGAGTATGATATGAAGTTAAGTTTTGTTAGTAGTAAAGCCTATTTTGAGATCCTATGGGCAAGTAATTTGTGAAAGTAGCCGACCATCCAACTCCTATATGCACCGGCCTATCCCCCAGGCGGGTCATCAGTGTCCACCGCCTCACTAGATAAGCTCGATATCTCAACACTCTCCCTTGAGCTCAACTCCATCTCATGTACACCAAGCAAAGCCCTGAATCTGCACAGCTTCTCTTTACCCAATGCTTTGGTGAAGATGTCAGCGACCTGATCCTGTGTGCTCACATAAACAAGGTCAACGTCTCCTGCCAAAACCTTCTCTCTGACAAAATGGTAGTGGACCTCTATATGCTTCGTGCGAGCATGAAAAACTGGGTTCCTGGCCAACTGTATACTGCTAATGTTGTCACAGAAAATGACAACTTGTCTATCCATTGATACACCCAAATCTGCAGGTAACTTTCTCAACCAAGCTACCTCACATGCTGCCATAGCAGCACCTTTGTACTCGGCCTCTGTACTAGATAGAGCAACCGTAGGCTGCTTCTTGGTGCTCCAAGTCACAGCAGCACTCCCCAAAGAAAACATGAAGCCACTAGTAGATCTTCTATCTGAGATACTACTAGCCCAATCAACATCTGTGTATCCATGTACACAGATCTCTGTCCCAGTTTCATAAAATAGTCCACAATGCAAAGTAGACCTCACATACCTCAGTATGCATCTCAATGCATCCAAATGCGGCTTCCGAGAACCTGCATAAACTGACTCACCAACCTAACAGCATAGCTCAAATCTGGCCTGGTGATCGTCATGTGGATCAAGCTTCCTACTATGCGCCTATACAGAGTAGGATCCTCCAAAATCTCTCCTGAATCTGCACTCAACTTGCCATTCTGATCCAATGGCACTGAGATAGGCTTACAGCCTGTCATACCATACTTGGACAACATGTCCAAGCCATACTGTCTCTGCAGTAATCCAATATCGTGTGGTGACCTAATCACCTCAATGCCCAAGAAATATATGAGCTCCCCCAGATCCTTTATCTCAAACTTTTGTCCAAGCAAGATCTTTACATCAAAGATCTCTGCATCATGGTCGCCCCTGTAATGATTAGGTCATCTACATAGACATCTACATAGATGACAACACGCACAACCCCTCTATCATTGTGTCTCACATACAGCGAGAAATCTGCATTTGCTACATGAAAGCCAATAGTGACAAGATATTCAAAAATCTTGTCAGACCATGCTCTTGGTGCTTGTTTTAAGCCATACAAGGCTTTCTTCAACTTGCAAACATGCTCCAGGTGACTCATATCCTCATAACCAGGTGGGTGCAACATATTCACCTCTTCCTGCAAATCCCCATGCAAGAATGCATTCTTTACATCCATCTGATGTAAAGACCATTGCTTTGACATAGCCACTGCTATCACAACTCTCACTGTTGCCATCTTGGCAAAACTGGGCTGAAAGTTTTCTCATAATCAATGCCATATGTCTGCGCATATCCTTTGGCTACCAATCTAGCCTTGTACTTGCTTATGCTTCCATCACTGTTATGTTTTAATTTGTACACCCACTTTCATCCAATGGCTTTCTTGCCTTCAGGCAATTGCACTAAATCCCAAGTCTTATTTCCATATAGTGCATCCATCTCCTCATCCATAGCTTTCTCCCAACACACATTTCCAACAGCCTCATCAATGCATGTGGGCTCTACAACCTGTATAACTTTTGCCATGTATGCATAGTGATGTGCCACATAACCATCACAGGTAAACCTCTGCACATGATTCTTCACTCTCCCAAATCTTCGCAACTTTGCATTCAGGGCTTCCATAGCCTTCTTTACACTAAGTGTTCTCATAGCTGGTATCCCAAGATCCGCACATCAAGGCTCATCTCTGAGACACTAGACTCTCCATCAACATGAGAACGCCCTGCAGAAATGTCAGCCATACTAAGGGGCTCAATCACTTTCTCTTTGCCTTTATGTGATGTACTAAGGGCCTCAATCACTTTCTCTTTGCCTTTATGTGATGTACTAATCACATTTGCAGGATTGGTATTATGATGCAGCCTGCCACTCCATGGTCTATCAACTGAACCACTAGATGAGGACTCTCCTAGTCCACTCAAAGACTGTGATTGCTAACTTGCATTCTGTGCAACCACATTTCGACTCACATCACCCCCCCCAAAAATAGCTTCTTTTTCAGCAGCATACCAGCTGCTCATCTCATCAAAAACAACATCCCTGCTTACCCTTAACTCACGTGTAGCAGGGTTATAACACCTGTATCCCTTTTGCTCAAGGGAATACCCAATAAACACACATTTTTTAGCTTTTGGATCTAGCTTAGTTCTCAACTTATCTGGCACATGCACATATGCAATGCATCCAAAGACTTTTAGATGAGACAAATCAGGTTTTATGCCAGCAAACCTCTCCTCTGGAGTTACATCATGTATGGATGCAGTTGGAGTCCTATTCATGATGTAAACTGATGTAGAAACAGTCTCAGCCCAATAGCTATGCGGCATATTCTTCTCCTCCATCAATGCTCGCGCAATCTCAGCAATGTGCCTGTTTTTTCGCTCAGCAACTCCATTTTGCATGTGAAGTGTATCTGCATGTAAACTGTCTCCGAATACCATTCTTCTTCAAAAATTCAGAGAACTCATTGGAGAAGTACTCTCCCCCTCCATCTGACCTTAGGCACTTTACATATTTCCATGTTTGCTTTTCAACCATAACTCTGAAATTTTGAAAATGAGTGAACACCTCACTCTTCTCCTTCATGAAGTATACCCACACTTTCCTTGTGTGGTCATCAATAAATGTCATATAATACCTGCAACCTTCCATAGACATGGTCTTCGTAGGACCCCATACATATGAATGCATAACATCTAGTGCATTTCTGCTCACATTTCTATCACATGGAAATACATGCTTTGTTTGCTTTCCAAATTGGCATGCTTCACATATTTTTTGCATACCTTCAACTTTAAACTTTGGCAGCCCTGTCACAATTCCTTTAGTCTGCATAAACTTCATTCTCTGCACATTCACATGTCTAATTCTTTTATGCCAAATGTCTGTGTCTGCAACAATTCTTGAACCATTTGCAAACATCACACCACTCACTTCAGGCATGTTTACATTCAATGTAAACATTCTGCCCACTTTGTTGCGTTTTGCAAACCAACCAGCACTTGTCTTTAAAGTCTTCAACATAACAACCATCTCAGAGTTAAACCGAACCTGCAAACCGTGCTCAATCATCTGGCCAACTAAAACCAGATTCTTTGTTATGTTCGGAACATGAAATATATCTACAAGGTACTTCACTTTTCCATCCTACAGCATAGACAATGGCACATCTCCAACATGGGCAATTTGATGAGCAGTGTCATCCCCTGTTTCCACAAAACCTGGTCTTTCAAGGTTTTTCATCTCCTTGAACCACTCCCCATGACTTGTCATGTGGTTCAAAGCACTTGAATCAACGTACCATACATCATCTTTATGTGCTGCTTCAACATTTTCATACATGGCATTAACGACATGCTGCATAACAAACAACCTTTCATTATCCTCATTGTTTCTGCTCGAGGATGCATAGTTGTTTTGCTGCAATTTCCCATTTTGCATGTCAGCTTGCTTCTTATAACAATCTGCCTGCACATGTCCAGGCTTACCATAATAAAGGCATCCACGTGTATCATTATACTGCCTTTGCCAATTTCCACGACCTCTTTGACTCCCCCTACCTCTGAATCAGCCTCTTCCACCTGCGTGTTGTTATTGTTGTGTGAATTTTGGGACTGTTGTTGTTACTGCTGCTGCTGGCCATAATTTTGATTACCTGTTCGGCCACCTCCTTGGCCGTGTCCACGGCCTCCTCTACCTCGTCCTCTTCTTGAACTTGTGTAGAAGGCCTATTGCTCTGAACTGTTTTTGTTTTGTGAAGATTGTTGGTCTTCACCCAATCTCTTCTCTTCTATAATCAACATAGACACCAAATCTGTGAAATTGGGAATGTTTTCTCGAGTCTGAATAGACGTCTTGAACGCCTTGTATTGTGGCCTGAGACCACGTAGACAGACTTCCACCTTATCATCATCATCTACTAAAACACCAATAGATGTAAGGGATTCCACAATACCCTTGATCTTCAATGCATAGTCATTCACACAGACATACTCTTTCATTGATCTTTTGAATCACCTTGAAGGGTCCATAATAGCGAGGAGAAAGCTTAGGATATGATCCTTCTCGTCCTGGCCTCTTCCGAAGCCTAGCTTTCTCAAATTTCAGCAAAACCCAATCACCGTCTTTGTCCCTTCTATGCTTGTTAGCAGCCATTTTATGCTTATCTTGTGACCTTACAATGGCTATCCATACCTTAGCAAAGGCTACATCCAGGTCATGAACATACTCATCAGCTGCAAAAATCTCATCCTTTGTACGAATGTGCCGAAAATTAGACTCAAGATCCTGTCTGGGTAGCATGAATCAACTCCCCCAGGAAGGATCCTCAAACTCAAGGCCTTTGCTAAGACCTTGTAGACAGTATTGAGGATCGTAATAGGTCTCCAATGTCGAATATCATATGATACTCCCTCCCCCTTGGGGTCACCCCCCAGTGTCCAAAACATACTGAAAGCCCCTGCGGAGGACTGGCCCCAAAAGGTCCCAATAGCGCATAAAAAAGGCCGACGTCAGTCCGTCCTCCCCTAGGCAACTATGTTGCGGCAGGACCCTCAAGGCCTCAGCAAGCTCAACCTCTGAAAGAGGCGCACCAAGAACTGTACGCATACAATCTGTGACCCTCCTCTGCACATGGGCCCACACAGTCTGTCTGCAAGCATCCCGATCCTCAGTGGCTGGCTTCGCTGAAAGCATGTCTCTATAGAATCCAGTGGCAATGGCTCTGATCTCCCCGGGTTCAGTAGCTATCGATCCATCCAGCCTACCAAGCTGACGGACTCCTGCTCGATCATGGCGGGGTCCAGTAATCTCAAAGAACTCCCTAGTCACTCTATCACCAAGCTGCGTCCACTGAGAGGCCTGACAACGATAGTAAAACTCATGTCTCTGCTCCTCTGCCTCTCTAACCTCCTGGCGTGCCTGGCTCAGCTGGGACGCCACCCACTCACATGCAGGCTGTTGCTCCTGAAGGCGCTGAAGCGAAGCAAGGCTGCGTCTCAGCCGATGCTCCCGCTCGCGAATCTCTCCCAGTCGTGTCAAAGCTGCTGCGTGCAGAAAAGAGCTAAGCTGGATGAGTCCCTGGGCACACTGGCCTGCTGCATCCTGGTCAGAGCACTGACTATCATGCTAGATCCTCTCAATGTCCTCAGCGAGACTGGGATCTGTAAGTACCCTCTCTGGGATCCTCAACTGCAAGCTGGGCTCCCGTGTCCTCTCCTCCAATGTCAAGATAACTGGCGCATGATCTGAAAATGAGGTGCCAGCGAGAGTGCCGACGGAGCCCCCTCGCTCCCCTAACCAGTCGCCCACATAAAAGCGATTAATCCGTGATAGATTAGTCCCTCCCTGCCGGCGATCCGACCGAGAGAAACTAAGACTGTCCTGAAAGAGTGGGAGAAGGCCCCATGCTGCCATGCATCAGTGATCCTCAGTGACATGCAAAAACCGGTGACATGCTGCCATGCATCAGCGATCCTCAGTGACATGCAAAATCGGTCGCAAGCTATAAGCTCCGTGCCGTGCACTGTAACATGACTGCCTCCCACCCTATCGGCCGGGTCCTCAAGCATGTTGAAGTCTCCCCCAACACACCAATGTGCGGTCTCTGGCACTGGGAGCTAGACCAGCTCTAGCAGCACCTTTTTTACTATGCGGATGGTGCTAGATGCAATAGATAGGTTATAGAATGGAAAGGCACAGGATCATGATGGGCTAGTTAGAGATCACTTCTCATCTGCGTGCGATACTTTGGCTCCGCTGATTGTACATGTGTTTAATCGTGCCATTTGTGCGGGTTTCCCGGCAAGTTGGACAAAGCATATCATTGTACCACTCTTTAAGAGTGGGAACCCTATGGTACCAGGCAATTGTAGCACGATCACATAGTATGAAGTTCATTCTTCAATGGTATCTTTCGTGCCTTGGTATTTATTTCATAGAGTTTTACCAAGGTGTCCCATGCCTCCTTGGGGGACTTGGCATCCTGTATGTGCCCAATCATGGTGTCTTGTATACTGATAGAGAGCCAATACATACATTTCTGGCTCCTTGGTTCCAATCCTTGAACTCTTTCACATCTGCACCAGTCAGATTGATCTCCGGTGCCTCTTCGTGCTGCTCACCTTCTATGTAGTCCCAGTAACCCTTTCCCATCAAGAAATTTATCAACCTGAACCTCCAAGCATGGAAGTTGTTCTTGTCAAGCTTCTCAGTAACAATCTGGTTTATGCCATCATTTGACATCTTGCTAGACACACAAATTTACCAGAAACAGCACTATGGTTTGTCCTGCACAAACTGCTGTATTTTTTGCAGCGGTACTGTACTACACTCAAATGTCACAACCAGTGACCTCAATGTGCATACATACACCCAATGGCAACTGTTGACCTCCTTGCAGCACACACAATGTCTGCACAACCAATCTGTCTTCCTGCAGTTCTTAAAATAGAGTTCTTTAGAGAATCGATGACTTACCCATAGGGCTCAAAATCGCTTGCTTTCTGAAAAACGGAGGTCCTAGATAAGAGTACACAATATGAAAAGGTACTCAACCAAATACATACTAGGGTTCTCTATAGTGTGAACCCAACTAAATGAGCTGGTGTTATAACTATGCCAGTCTGTAGAATGGTTGTCACACAGCCTATCATCCTACTAGCCGCATATCACCCAGGATCTCACCAACCATGCCAGTGGTGTAAGTGTGGGGCCTATCCCCCAGGCGGGTCATCAGTGTCCACTGCCTCACTAGGTGAGCTCGATATCTCAACAGTCATCTCACTATCGATGGTCTAAAGAAGAAGTCTTCAGGGGGTAAGACCTAGGTACATATTACGGAACTACAAGGTAACTCTTTGATCTCTTCTGTTGAAATTCATCATTTGGTCTCAAGTAGTTGCCGTGGATGTCAAATAAATGAATCTGCCTTCATTCTGCATGATCTCCTTCGAGTTAGCGGCCAAAGCGTGCAGATTCTATTTGACAACGGTTCTACTCACAATTTTATTTCTTCATGGCAACCTTGCTCAGGGTGTAGACGTGGAACAGTTCCTAGGATGGAGGTCCAGATTCAGGACTACCGGGAGGCTTTAGATTTTCATATCATGAAACTTGACGGGATGGATATGATTTTCATATCATGAAACTTGACGGGATGGATATGATTTTGGGGATGTCATGGCTTTTTGACAAGAGCAAGACGATAATGTTAGATTATCGGTCTCATAAGCTCTCGTTTGTTCATGATGGTGAACTCTATGTAATCCGGGGTGATGTCTCCCATGGATTTTCTGATGTAAACTCGACTCAGGCTTTGGCTGAGGATATATATGAATCACTTTTTGATCCAAATTCTGTGTCTGTGTGTTGTTTCTATGATCTTTTCAATTCTGAAATTTGTTAAGATCATCTGCTTTGGAGTGTAATTCTATCTCAAGCAATAGTTGTACTAAAGAACAACAAATTTTGGATGGTATTTTAATAGAGTTTAGTGATGTATTTCCTAATGAGTTACTAGATGGTCTGCCACCCGAGCGGGGTGTTGACCATGAGATTGAGCTATTTCTTGGTAGCCATCCTATCTCTCTGTAACCTTATCGGTTTAGCCAAAGGAAAGAGGACGAGATTGCTCAAAAACTGCAAGAGTATCTCCATAAGGGTTTTGTTCAGTCTAGCAAGTCTCCATGGGGCGCTTCCGTTCTTCTGCCTCACAAAAGAAAGATGGTAGTATGTGCTTCTGTTTGGATTACAAAGGCTTGAACAAGCTCACTATCAAGAACAAGTATTCTTTACTGAGGATGGATGACTTGGTGGATCGTCTTCAGGGTGCTAAGTATTTCACCAAGATTGATCTACGGTCAGGCTATCATCATATAAGGATTACACCTAAGGACGTGCCTAAGACTGCGTTTCGGACGCGATATGGCCACTATGAGTTTTTGATCTTACCTTTTGAGTTGACTAATGCTCCTGCTACTTTCCATAGCAGATGATGAACGATTTATTTCATCCATATCTGAGGAAGTGGATTGTTGTCTTCCTGGATGACATACTGATTTACAGTAGGTCATTAGAAGAACACGTACAACATCTCAAAGTCATCTTAGAGATTCTCAGACAAGAGAAGAAGTATGCAAAGGAGTCAAAATGTGATTTCTTTAAGCAGGAACTCTTGTATCTCGGTCATGTCATTACCGTTGACAGTGTGAAGATTGATCATCCGGAAAAGGTTCGGAAGGTCCTTGAATGGCCTGTTCCAAGGACAATTAGGCAAGTAGAATCTTTTTTGGGATTCACTGGCTTTTTCAGGAAGTTCATCGATGCTTGTGCCAAGATTTCTGCCCCTTTGATTGAACTCTTAAAGGGGGTGAGATGCAAGAAAGGCAAGATAAGTCCTCCAGTGGTTTGGAGTGATAGGTTGGACCAATGTTTTAGAGCACTGAAGGATCTTGTTACCTCGGCACCTATGTTGCTAATTGTGGATCCCACTAAACCTTTTGTGGTTGAAATGGATGTCAGTGACTATGCAATAGGTGCTGCCCTATTCTAGGATGGGAGGCCCATAGCATTTGAAAGTTTAAAGCTTTCAGATGCACAGATGAGGTACCCTACCTAGGAAAAGGAGTTTTTGGCTGTTGTCCATGCGATGAAAATGGAGACACTATTTGTATGGGTCTCGATTTGTAGTTTGGACAGATCACCATTTATTAAAGTATATTTGTGATTTGCTTGACCTGAGGGGTCGAAAGGCCAGATGGGTTGACCTCATGATGCAGGAGTTTGTCCGTTATCGTAGGAAATCGGGTTGTTGATGCCCTTAGTAGGATCCCCAAGGTTAATGCTATCTCTTGCTGAGATAACGACTGACTTTTATCTATCTCTCAAAGGGCATTGCCAAAAAGATTCTGATTTTGGTTGAATCTGGAAATTGGTCCAGGTAGGCCGGAAGCAGCCTAAGAGATCCGAGTGTTCTGGACACTCCAGTATGTGCTGCTGAGAGAAAGATATTAGAAAAGTATTCCATTAGAGGTGGATTACTGTTCAAGGATGGCAAGGTTTGTGTGCCCAATGATCTGGACGTCCAAACTTTGATATTACATGAGTGCCACGATGCACCTAGTGCGGGGTACCCAGGCATACATAGAACCTTAGCCTTGGTTGACCGGCATTTTTACTGGTCGTGCATGAAGTCCTTTGTTGAGGATTACGCATGCGGAAGTGTTCCCAGTGCTAGCTTAACAAAGCTGAAAAGCTTAGAGCTATGGGTTGTTACATCCTTTTCAAATTCCTGAGAACAAATGGCAAAGTATCTCGATGGATTTTGTAGTTGGATTACCTCGGACTAATAGGGGCCATGACTCAATCTGGGTTGTTGTAGACCGATTGAGGAAGATGGCAAGATTTATCCCTACTAAGTCAATGGTGAAGAGTCATGAGTTAGCTCAGCTCTTTGTGGAGCAGTTGTACAAGCTTTATGGATTGCTTGAGGAGATTGTCAGTGGTGACAGGGATCCCAAATTCACTGCACAATTTTAGCAATCCATATTTTCCAAATTGGAAACATGCTTGAGTATGTCATCTTCAGATCAGCCTGAGTCAAATGGTCACACGGAGAGGACTAACTAGACCATGGAGGATATGTTGAGGGCGTATGTCTCCAAGAGACAGTTTTAGTGGGAAAGGTACCTCCCACAGATTGAGTTTGCTTATAATAGCTGTAAGCATGCGGCTACTGGTTATAGTCCATTCATGCTTACGTATGGTTATCAACCAAAGTCACCTATAACCGTTGGACTAAGACGTAACATGCGGAAGCTTCAGGGAAGATCGATAACTTCAATGCTGAGAAAACATCACACTTGTCGTGACGATATTAACGCACAAAACTGAATATAGATGTGCATAAAAATAAAGAAAGATAGAGAGAGAGAACGCTGTTTTAATGTCGTAGGAACAATCCTAAGAGACCTAAGAAGATCTATTTGATAGGAGTGACATTCGAACACAAGACATGTTGAATAACAACTCCATGAGCTAACCGATATACCACACATTGGGTGATAGAAAGGTTAGCCCATTTTGTTTATTTACTCACACACCCAGTGAAGAACGTTGTTTTAATGTCGTAGGAACAATCCCAAGAGACCTAAGAAGATCTATCTGACAGGAGTGAGATTCGAACACAAGACGTGTTGAATAACAACTCCATGAGCTAACCAATCTACCACACATTGGGAGGGAGAGAGAGAGAGAGAGAGAGAGAGAGAGAGAGAGAGAGAGAGAGAGAGAAGAGGACAGTATTGGGTCCCGAATACCCTTTGTAGGGTCCCCACCACAAATGGTGTATTTGCTTTTATTAGAATGATGCAGAGTACTGAAATAAAAGGTTGACTGAACCTTCTTGGCTGAGATGGATCTCTGCCCTTGACCTTCAATCCTTCACCCCTTCTGCGTTAGCTTATTCTTGGCTGTCCTAGCCCTTGGTTCAGCTTCAGCACTTGGTGAATGATGAGATAAATGAACTGATTTGTGGCCTTGGTATTTATACCCTTCGAGACAAGCAGTCGGCTGGTTCTACAGCAGTCAATTGTCCCAAAAATGCTCCATGATTGAAAAATACAACATAAAATGCTAAATAATGTTGTGCATGACTACAAAAAATGCTCGCCACCAGATGCCTCAAGCCTGGCTGCTGGGCAGCCTGTGTGGACTACCCCACACCTGGATTACAGTCCCTTGGGGGCTGTGTGACTAGTCGACCACTTGTCTAAGAGCCCCAGGATTGTCTATAGCCCTCATATGGCCATCCCATGGCTAGTGGGTACAGCCAAGGCCTTCTTGGCCCTTATGGGGGTGGTCTTACACTTTCCCCATGCCTCCCCCATGCCCACATGTGTCCTTGGGGTAGTCCTATGGACTGGCCCCTTTTCTATATGCAAACCCTAACTGTCTACATAGTGATCTAGCATCCAGTATCATACCAGATACACTGAATCACTGACATCATTCCAGAGAGAGACTCACAGCGCGAACTTGCACTATTTCATGTGCAGGATAATGCACACTTAACCTTGGACAAACTCATCTCTGCAGGACAATGCACACCCGACCTCGGACGCCTGAAATGGAATCCTGGCTAACTCATCCCGGACTGGGCTCACATGGGACCAATTTTCCATCCCAAGTCTTGCACCTTCTGAACAGATATGTCTACGTGGCATCCAAGTACGTAATGCACGTGACATCCCCTTCTGCTTAACTTGACAAAAGCTGCATAACCTTCAAATAATCCACCAATAACGCCAAATAGTCGTCGAAAAATTCTTTGTCAAGCCATACCACTTCGTGGGTCCCTCGATCTTGAAACTTCGTGAGGAACTCTCTTTGCCTTTGGCCTAAGCCATGCTTGAAACGGTGCAAAACGATCTGTTTTGGAACCATAACTCCAGCTTCATTAATAATATCTGATTCCGCCTTGTTTATAACTTCTGAAAAGGGATCGGACCTGCATATAGCTTTAACCAACTGCCGTGGAACACATCGTGCATAGTTCAACTCAGAGGTAGCTTCAACTTCATCGAAACCTCATTACTCTTTCTTTGGATGGAAAAAGGTCCGAAGCTCTTGAAAGACAACTTTGGGTATCACTTACCCACCTGTTCCAACCTTTGCTTCATAATCCGAAGATAAACCCACTCCCCTTTCGAAAACTTCATATCCCTTTGGTCTTTATTGGCCTGTCGAGTGTAGGCCTCATACGCTTTAGCCAACCTATCCTTTTTACTGACTCTGAAATCTCTTGGTAAGACTCACTCACTCTGTTTGCTTCAAGTACTGAAGACGAGGTCCTGGTCAATAACGACTCAAATGGTCCTCCAAAAGCTGCCTCATATGGAGTCTTGCCAATAGCTGAAGAAAAAGAAGCATTCAAAACACCTTGAGCTAAAGGCAAATATGATTCCCACTTACCTTGTTGATTGTGGACATAACACTTTGGCATATCAAAGGCTAACTGGTTGTAGATCTTTGTCTGGTCGTCCGTCTGTGGGTGAAATCCACTGAAAAAATTTAATTTAGTACCAAAGTTATCAAACAATGCCCTCCAAAAATGACTGGTAAATTTGGCATCTCAGTGTGACACTATGGTCCTAGGAATCCCGCCAATCGGATACCAATGCCAAATGAACAATTGGACAGCATCCTCGACAATCACATTGACCCTGCATGGAATAAACATAACAAATTTGCTAAATCTATCAACTATTGTTAAGCACTGAGTATTAAGCTTACTCGAACCTAGAAGGCAAATTCGTGACAAAGTATATCGAAATATCTTGGAAAGGTCCCTCAAGAATTGGCAAGGACTGTAATAACGCTATCTTCTTTCCACGAGAAGCTTTCACCTTTTGACAAATATCACAGCGTTATACATATGAAAATACATCTCGCCTCATCTTTGGCTATTAATATTACCGTTTCAATTTCTCCAAAGTCGAATTCATGCCCCCTATGACCACCAGTAATCGCGTCATGGGCGTCACGGAGAAGAGCTGCCTTGAACGACTTCATAACACACAGTCGGTCTTTGTAGAAAAGCCAACCATCGCGTATCAAAAAGTGGCATGATCTTGTGGCATCAAATGCCTGTTCCCACTGTGTATCGAATTCCTCGAAATCCGCATACGTGTGCTTCATGTCGTCTAGTCCCGTACCAACAAGGTCGAGTCTAGTGGTCTGAATCGAAGTCACTTGTCTCTTCCTGCTCAAAGCATCAGCCCCACTGGATTGGTCTTTCCTAGAAGGTACTTAATCATACCACCAAATTGCTGGAATATCTAGCTCCAACCATGTTGTCGGTCACTCCATTGTGCACTTGGCATCTAGCGTAATGCCTGATGGTCAATGCGAACCTCAATGTCACGACCATAAAGAAAATGTTTCCAATGTTTCAAGACATGTATAACTGCAAGGAGTTCACAATTGTAGATTGAGTAATTCTTCTCCACAAGCAGTAACTTACGAGACATGTAAGCTACTGGATGACCATTCTGTTACTCGCATCAGTGATCACCTGAAATGACTCGTCCCACGAGACCAGAGCTAAACAAGGCGCTTCTGATAAAGCCACCTTGAGGTTCTTGAATGCCTCCAACGCTCATGGAGTCATTTGAATCCATTGCCTTCTTGTCTTGACACCCTTTAGCAGATCGATGAGATCCACCGAGATATCAAAAAACTTATCTATGTGGGTGGAGTGTGCCTTGCATATACCCACAAAGAATCTAATGTCATAAGCTATATGAGGTACTTCCCAATTGACAATCTCGACCACCTTAGCCGGATCGAGTCGAATTCCTTTTGCACTAATTATGTATCCAAGGTAATGCACCTGGAACAAATAAAATTCCGACTTCCTCTCATTGACGTAGAGCCCGTTGCTTTCTAGCAACTTAAGGAGTTTCTCCTCATCAATGCTGCTCAACCGTTAGCTAAAAATACCAGTATATCATCCAGAAATATGAACACACTTTCCAATGTCGTCTAGGCAATCTGGATGTATATCATCACACAATGTGCGCCTTTCCTGATTGCTCGCTTAGCTTGCAAGTGGCTTATGGACGGAAAGTTCAAAATTCCTGGCTCACACTTAATGGTCATCACTGGGGCGTTTGACACATTCGGATGAATCTAGAAAGTGTGCTTGTCCCTCTTGACATCAGGAAGAAACTTGTGAAACCACTGAATGTCCAATATTATGTCTACTCCTACAAGAGGGGCAACCATAAAATCACGCACAAACTCTATGCCCTGAATAACCAATTTAGCGACCAGCCCACATAGAAACCCTAATAGTTTAGCCATGGAGAAAAAGATGTGTGATGAAACCTAGAGACACAAAA
Source organism: Cibotium barometz (assembly GCF_041138505.1). Classification (NCBI taxonomy): domain Eukaryota; kingdom Viridiplantae; phylum Streptophyta; class Polypodiopsida; order Cyatheales; family Cibotiaceae; genus Cibotium; species Cibotium barometz. Next base: position 10,416,975 of record NC_141071.1, on the reverse strand, counting down.
GCACGGATACAGACAGAAGGTTTTAGGGCAAAAAATTCTCCCGCACAAAACTCAAAAAAGCACCAAAAGCACAACGCTTTTCTCTCTGCTTTTTCACATGGATATGGAGTTCTTTGCAAAACTCCTACACATCCAACCACATCGATCTTCTCCCTTGAGCCCGGTTACTCCCCGCCTTCCGTCCAAGCGTCCCATACCACCCAGACCTTGGAAAGCGAAAAAGTAACCCGACGACTTAAACTCCGGAAGATCCAGCAATGGATTTTCTCCTCTCCTCCTTTCAGAGATTTCCAAGCTTAATCCAAGCAAGTCTGGCTCTGATACCAATGTCAGGCCCCAACTAGATAAACCCTGAGATTAAGCATATGCATGGAAACATAAGGACATAGCATCTAGCTCACCGCCCAACCATAGAGTCATTTAGGCTCACCCCCAAGCATAGGGGGACAGTAGCATCCAAGACATGGCTCCACGTGCAAAGTCCCTAGCATCCTATACCACCAATACACACCCATCGGATGTAAGCACGGAGTAGTCTTAAGGCCTCGAGTCCAGGTCTGAGGAGCTCTCTCTCAAACTGACCCATAAAGTGACTTATATAGGCCTCCTATAAACCAGGAGCCAAATATAGCACGTCTCATAAAAGCTACTAATCCCCCCACTTAAGATGCCTAACCCAGGCTATGGTAAACCCAACCTAAGGATCTTAACGCTGGTTAGCCCTCGGACGTAACAGTAAGTACCTATGCTTTCTTGCCTCTATAAACTCATACCCAAGGGAGCAAAGTCATACAATAATGCTAGTTAATTTCACACGTGCCTCCTCTTTTGTGTCCTCCTTGTTTCCTTCCATGTCATCCATATCGCACCTCCCTTGTCTTCATCCTTTGCCTTGTCATCACGCTCTTGATCCTCTCCCTTGTCATCATCCTTTCCCATCTCGCCCTCCTCTTCATGCTCTCCCATCTCGACCTCTATGAATGGCTTGACATTGTATCCCATAGGGATCATGTCAAGTAACAAATCCTGTTCATCGCAACAAGCATCCTTAAATACGTCCTCACAAGTCCTAGAGAGCTGCAGCAACTTAGGAAGAACATTTGCATCTTGCATATTCTTCGACTGAAGGTGCTTGAAGGAAGAAAGGCCATAGGCCACTACAGTGTTATGATTGACTTTAACATCAAGCCAATTTGGAAAGAAAAATCTGCACAGGTCTCTGCCCTAGTATCATCCTGAAGATCTTCTATATCTTGGTCGAAGGACCGCTCACTCCTCTGGTTTTTTGTCTGTTCTATAATGGAAGTAGTCCCATGAAAAACTGCCTGGTTTTGACACTCAATAACCTTCGCAGCTCTTGGCAGCACAGGACGCTCACGAGGGCCAACTGGTGAGGGGCCAAGACAACCAGGAAGGGCAAAGTCAAGAACACGCTCATTCCTCCTCGCAACTAGTGCAGTACACCTAACATAGGCCCTATCCAATAGTTGCTGAGAAACTTCCACAGATGTTGGGGTTAAAGAGTTGAAGAAAAGAGTTGCTTCCATGTTCACAAGATTAGCCTTCAACTCCTCCACAACAGCGCTCCCAAACATAGTATTCAAGAAGGTGGCCATCGTCACAGGTTGGATGTAGTCTTTACTCTCTGTGCACTCATGCATAGCTAGCATGATAATAATCCTGGCCACCATCTCCCCCCTAATACCTTCATGCACCAAGCCATCTAGGCAAACCTCCGTCAGTTTGTTTAGAAATCACCCAGAAATTTATCATTCTCGGCATGCAGCAACTTAGCAACACCAGTAGCAAGAGCCAGCTCCACAGCCGCTGCTGTGTAGACTCTTCGCCTGTCCTCTGTTATCTTCATGATAGTTCTCATGTGCTTTGCCACAAGTTGCTGTGGAAGAGTTCCCCACGCAACCACATCTAATCCCACAATACAGGCAAAAATAGCTATTGCTATGTCCCAAGTCAATGTTCCTGGGATATCAATGTTCTTCCTAAGCAACTTCATCTTTGCCAACAAAATGGTTGCGCCCAGCTTGTCAATTGTGTCCAACTGAATCATAGTATGCTGCCCCAGAGTGGCCTCCCATATCGTATGACATGTGTTGTATCTGTGCTTATGTCAATCTCACTACTGCTGCTTGTGCTGGTCTCGCTGCTGCTAGCCTAGGCAAGAATATTACTCTTTCCAATCAAATAAATGGGATGGTAGACAGTGAAAGGGTGAGCCAATCTCACACGTGCACTTGCATCTTCCTCTGTTGCTGCTGCTAGGTCTGCCACTTTTCTATCAGTGCCCAGCACTAGACTGAAAAAGCTGCTGCCTCTCGGGATACTTCTGAATGACCTCCTGAACTTGTCACCTAGCTCTCCTGCTTCGTCTACACACAAAAGAAGCCTCTTATTCTACAGCTTCTTTATGTCTCCCTTGAAGAACTGCTCAAACTTTTCTTCATCCCATTCTCGAAATTCTAAAGATCCGAGAATTTGCTGGTTGTTGGAGGGACTGTCCTTTCTCCTGTGCCTATATCCATGCTTCACATGTCATGTCAGTATGCTGATTGAGGACTGCCATGATGCTAGCAGCAAGTGCCACAAAGGTTTTCTCACTTCTGCATAATGTTTGCTAGCTGCTCAGTGCATCTCGGGAACCCAGTCTGCTCCTTTCGCACGCATGATATGTAAAAAACATAGAACTCCTTCTGCCACAGCTCGCAAATCAATCTTGACTTGCCCCATCCGCTGCTTTGAACCGAAGCAACCAGCGGCGCATACCTCTCATTGCGGTCCCATAAACTGGCATAATTCTACAAACTGATGAGCCACATGGGTAAGTGCCTTCTCTGGAGCGACGTACGGGATATCCCAGGCACGCTTTGCAGCCTCCATGTCCCGATCCCAGATCTTCTGCTGAAACAAAGAATCCTTATCCTTTCGCTTGATAGCAGGGAAAAGGGCAAGAACATCGCATAGGTTTGGTAGTTTGCTAAGCGTTCCATACAAGATTTTAGATCGCTGCAGTCGACAGACTCCAAGTCAAGTCTTATACCCAAGAAGTGCAAGAGCTCCACAAAGCTCTCCTGATCTCTGGTAAAATATTCTCTCACAGGCTCAGAATTTAAATCTATGTATCCAGGGTTGAATTTATCAGCTTCGTTCCTCCCTGGGCGAAGGGTCGCCATGGCTTCAAAACCCTAGAACGGCGGACAAAGGGCGATTTAACCCACAAGATTAAGCATAACCTCACAGAGCATGAATGGGCGCCGCATGAAATGCTTGGTTGGACAGCCGCATATGCGGGAGACGACGATCTTCCACAGGTTGTTCCTTTGTTCTGGGAAAAAAAAGCGCCACCCAACCAAATCTTGTCTATACAGGATTAAGGGAGAGTGGCCCTCCTTCCACGTGGGCAAAGGAGGGGGGCCTATTTCAAAATACTCCCTCCTCCTTGCAAGCGTGACGTTCACGCTTGCATTTGAAAATACCCACTCACGTCACGCTTGCATTTGAAAATACCCGGGTCCAATCAATTCCAGTCGCCTGCTGTTCCACGCCTGCTGTTCGCCTCGACCTCCACACAGTGCAGGTACGTTTCTAAGGTTCCCTCCACGTGCATTGTCTGCTTTTACTCCGTGACCATTGTCTGCTTTTACTGCAAGACGTCTTTCATGTCAGGACTGTGATACAGAGAAACGTAGGTGGTGTTAGTGAGGATGGAGAGGTCACATGCAGTTCTGTGTAAGGCCATCGACAAGTATAGCCATTCATATGTATAGTGTATGCACATGAGGGAAGGCAAAAATACAAAGATGAGAGGGACTGATAAAAAGACAAGATGACCTACATCTGCACGAATTTGTTTCAGCTTTTCTGCTCGCCATTCTGGATCCCACCATCTCTGTTGGCCACCTCCTCTCCTCCTTCACCACTCGGCCGCCTCCTCTCCCCGCCACCGCCTCTGCCTCTTCCACCCTGTCGGTTTGGACCTCCCCTTCCTCCTCGCATGGCCATGGAGAACGCTTTTGACAGCTGACTCCTATGTTGCACCACTGAACAGGGGATGGAACCGGAGGAGCAAAGAGACACCAAGATCTACCAAGCACAACTATGTTGAGCTGCAATCTGCATGGGTAAAAAGGACAATTACGTCAAAAATCTGCAACCTGCAGCAACAACTAGGCAATCTGCAAGTGACAGCAAGCCACAATTAGGTCAAAATACGCAAGAGGATTCCTCATAGCGTCAAAAACGCCCCAGAATATACATGCAACACACAGAGAGAGAAAAGAGAGCAAACACTGGCATGTTGGCGCCGTGTTTGCTCTACCTGGACCCATCGATGATACGCCTGTCGCCCATGTCGTAAGGGTGTCGTAAGGGTGCAGCGTCGGGTTGCAACACATGTCCATAGCCCGCATCTGGGCGAGTTCTTCATGGCGTTGATGAGATGGAAGACGGAGCCGCCCACAGCCCCCATGGCCTCTTCCAACAACAAAAACAACTCCTCTGTTTGCATGCAACAACAGCTCCTCTGTGTTGCATGCAAACAGATTGTGAAGGTGGTGATTGTGAAGGTGCTTACATGAGAGTGGGGAGGCACGAAGGGCAGGTAGGGAGGCAGGGAGGGGCGCTGCTATGGAGGAGAGAAGAGAAAAAGGTTGAAAGAGACATTCTCTATGAGGACTTGGTCTTTGAGTGAGTCCACAGAGCTGTGAAATGCTGAGAGCTAGCTTTCTGGACTGACTCAAAGACCCAAGTCCTCAAAGACAAAACACAAAACCAGAAACACAAGCCGACTCCAAGCCTGGACGTAGAGGCGGCAGGAGAGAGAGAAGAGAGAGAGAGAGGAGAGAGAGAGAGAGAGAGAGAGAGGGAGAGAGAGAGATGATGCATGCACCACGGCGCCCGGAAACAGTGAGAAGCCTCTCTGCAAACCGACTCCAAGCCTGCAGCCAGCCTGGACGTAGATTCCACCAACGCGCCCAGAAACACTGAGAAGCTGCAAGCCGCCTCAAGCCTCAACGTAGCCCAGAAACGCTGAGAGCTTTGCCCAAGAACGCTGAGAAGCTCTTTGCGTTTACATGCAAGAAGCGACTCCAAGCCTCTGTGCAAGAAGCCGACTCCAGCCTCTGCGTAAAGGCGAACAAAAGAGGGAGGGAGAGGGAGGGAGGTAGGTAGGGAGATGATGCATGCATGGCATGTTTCTCCACGTGGCGTAGAGGCGGTAGAGAGAGAGAGAGAGAGAGAGAGAGAGAGAGAGAGAGAGAGAGAGAGAGAGAGAGAGAGAGAGAGAGAGAGAGAGAGGAGAGAGAGAGGGGGGGGGAGATGATGCATGCATGCGTTGACGTGGTAGAGAGAGAGAGAGAGAGAGTAAAATGATTTAAAATAAAAAGTGATTTATCTCTCTCTCTCTCTGCGTCAATCCCCACGCGTTCACGTGGTAGAGAGAGGGAAGAGAGAGAGTAAAATGATTATAAAATAAAAAGTGATTTATCTCTCTCTCTCTCCTCTCTAAAATAAAAAGTGATTTTCTCTCTCTCTCTTCTCTCTCTACGTCAATCCCCACGCGTTCACGTGGTAGAGAGAGAGAGAGAGAGAGTAAAATGATTTTAAAATAAAAAGTGATTTATCTCTCTCTCTCACTTTTTATTTTAAATCATTTTACTCTCTCTCTCTCTCTCTCTCTCTCTCTCTCTCTACCGCCTCTACGTCAATATATATACAACAAAATAAATCATTTTACTCTCTCTCTCTCTCTCTCTCTCTCCCTCTACGTCAATATATATGCAACAAAATAAATCACTTTTTATTTGAAAATCCAAAATCATTTTACTCTCTCGAGAAAGAGAGACAGAGAGGGAGAGAGAGAGAGAAGGAGCCGTTTGTATATATATATATATTATATATATATACAACAAAATAAATCACTTTTTATTTTGAAAATCCAAAATCATTTTACTCTCTCTCTCCTCTCTGCCGCCTCTACGTCAATGCATGGTGGTGGACATTTAGAAACTTATATATATATATATATATATATATATATATATAGAGAGAGAGAGAGAGAGAGAGAGAGAGAGAGAGAGAGGAGAGAGAGAGAGAGATTTGAATTATACATTTATTCGAAAGAATCGTAAGTTTTCAGTAAAAATTTAATCGAATAATTTGAAGAAACTTATTGTACGATAGAATGTTACTAATATATAAGCCAGGCAGATTTGATATTTTTTGTTGTTGTGGAACTTTACTGAACTTTTCCTCTTTGTAGAGTAAGAATGTAAAACTTACAAATGGATATTTAAATATTAAAATTATATATTTTCTTAAGCATAATTTTTCATTTATAAGTGAATAGTCTATTACATATTTTTAATATTCTAGATTACATTTTTGAAGTGAATAGTCTATTAAATATTTTTCCTCTTTGTAGAGTAAGAATGTAAAACTTGAAAATGAATATAAAGGAGGGGGCCTATTTCAAAATACTCCCTCCTCCTTGCAAGCGTGACGTTCACGCTTGCATTTGAAAATACCCACTCACGTCACGCTTGCATTTGAAAATACCCGGGTCCAATCAATTCCAGTCGCCTGCTGTTCCACGCCTGCTGTTCGCCTCGACCTCCACACAGTGCAGGTACGTTTCTAAGGTTCCCTCCACGTGCATTGTCTGCTTTTACTCCGTGTCCATTGTCTGCTTTTTACTGCAAGACGTCTTTCATGTCGGGACTGCGATACAGAGAAACGTAGGTGGTGTTAGTGAGGATGGAGAGGTCACATGCAATTCTGTGTAAGGCCATCGACAAGTATAGCCGTATAGCCATTCATATGTATAGTGTATGCACATGAGGGAAAGCAAAAATACAAAGATGAGAGGGACTGATAAAAAACAAGATGACCTACATCTGCACGAATTTGTTTCAGCTTTTCTGCTCGCCATTCTGGATCCCACCATCTCTGTTGGCCACCTCCTCTCCCTCCTTCACCACCTCGGCCGCCTCCTCTCCCGCCACCGCCTCTGCCTCTTCCACCCTGTCGGTTTGGGACCTCCCCCTCCT